>NW_012267367.1:21051-32548 GCF_000151885.1 Dipodomys ordii | reverse complement strand
AAAAAAATAAAATATTTTTTTTAAAAAAAGAAAATCTGCAGGGAGGATGAGGATTGGGTGGCGGGGTGGGGGGGGAGGGGAGAGGCTGGGAAGGGATGGGAAGGGGAAACGAAGGAGGAGGCTACAATGCTTGATAAGAAATGTACTCATTATCTTGCCCAGGTAATTGTAAGTCCTCTGTACAGTATTTTCACAATAAAAAAAAATACATGCTGAAAAAAAGAGAAATGTACTCATTATCTTGCCCATGTAATTGTAACCCCTCTGTACAGGATTTTCACAATAAAAAATAATTAATAAATAAATAAAATAAATAAATTTTTAAAAAGGAAACCTGCATTGGACTGTTTTACAAAGCAAAGACTCAGCTCAGCTCTTTAGTCCTCTAATTTCTAACTTCAGGTTTTCATGCAGAGTAACAGGACAGAAAAGCAGCTCCATGCTCCATGCTACCCTGGTGACTGTGGCTAGAGAGGGGAAATATACACCGAGATTAGAGCAGAGCAAATAAAATGCCCCTCACTTTCCTAGGGACAATATCTATTCTACCTTTCTAATCATAACGTAAGTGGTTTAAAATGGCAGACAATATTTTAAATCAATTATCAGGAGAAGTATTTTTTTTCTTCCTTAAATTTGTGTGTCTTCTTTGTTTTTAATCTTTAACACACCTTTGATATCTCTTGACAGAATAACTAAGTGTGTCATGGCATAATGAAGACTGGAGCCTGGGGAAACTGGCATCTGCCTCCCAGCTTCTTTAAGAGTTGCCATCTACAAAATGGAGGGCAGGATCCCTGGGGTGGAATTGCTGTTAGTATAACTAGTTGGTCTAAAAGAAAAAGCATGGTGGTTTTGGAATAAAAGTGTACTTTGGTTATTTTTGTTTGGTTTAATTATGTAGTCTAAGCTGGCCCTGAACTCATAATCCTCCTGGCTCTGGAAGCGCTGGGATTACAAGCATGTACTATCATCCAGCATGATTCTGCTTCCCTGGTTTTAACTCCCTTGGGTGTGGGATGGGGGATGCTGAGTCCGGGTGGCCTCCCCGACCTGTGAGTAACAGACTTAGCCCCGTTCTGCTCACACACGGGCAGGTGATAGTTCAAGGTCGCAAACGTAGTCACAATTCAGATACTAAATATTTGGCTTCCTTTTAATGATCCCAAACCCTGAACTCACAATAACTAAGATACGAAGTCAACTTAAGTATCCATCAATGGATGAGTAGATAAAGAATATGTAATGTATTTACACTGTAGGATTTTTTTTTTTTACAAAAGGAGGAAATGCTGCCATTTGCAACCTGGGGGACACAGTGTGAAGTGAAAAACTCCAGGCACACAGAGACAAATACTACATGGTCTCACTCAAATGTGGTCTAAAACAGTTGAGGTCGTAAACTGGGAGTAGAATGGTGGGTATCAACAGCTGATGAGGGGAGAAGGCGGGAGATGACAGTTCTCAGTAAAATATTACATTCGAGAAAAGGAAGAAATTCTAGTACTCTGTTGCACAGTACACTATAGTTCACAATAATTATACTGTGCACTTGAAAATGATTAGAAGAGAGTCCTTTGAAGGATTTCATCATAAAGAAATACTAAATGTCCAAGGTGATTGATATGCTAATTACCCTGCTTTGATCATTTCAGTGTATGCATGTATTAAATATTCGCATTGTGCCTCATACATATACATAATTATTATGTGTCAATCAAAAGTAGAATAAGACCAAAATCACAAGTTTGAGCCTCGCTTCGCTTTAAGTCCCCCTCCCTTCACCTTTTCCATGAGGGATGGGGTGGGGGCAGAGAGGTCAGTCCTTCTGCTCTGTTTCTCTCATTGGCACTTCATTCTGGTCCAGACCAGAATGGGCCAGGGTCAGACCAGAGAGGTGCAGAAGAGTCAGGGGCAAGGGTAGCTCTGACTTATTGGTGGGTGGGCTCCCTGATCCTTGTGGAAACAAAGATCTTCCGAGCACAATGGAACTCCCAAAAGGTAGCATACCTGCTCCCTTTATCACGCTTCTCCCAGCCTTTCATAATTTCAAACCAGGTGAGGAGCCCAATAACAAACAGGCTCATCTTTATTTATTATTTGTAAGTCATGCATACGGAAGGTCTCTCTCATTATCCTCATAACCAGCATATTCAGGCTTCAGTAAAAATCCTGAAGAATCTCCTCTATAACACCACTAAAAGATGAGAAGTAATTTTTAAAAGCATGCTGCAAGTGGCAATAATTCAGATACTTGGGAAGTAGACTGGGGCTGTAATTCAAAGCCAACCCAGGCAAAAGTTATTGAGATCATATCTCAAAAAACAAGCCAATATGGTGGCAAAAGTCTGCAGTCTCAGCTACTTAGAAGGCAAAAGTAGAAAGATTGAAGTCCAAGGCAAATGTATGAGACTCTATTTGTAGGAGAAAAGAAAAGCAAAAGGATTGGGATTAAGTGGTAAAGTGTGTGGGGCTCTGTTTTCAATTTCCAGTACTACAAGAAGAAAGAAAAGAAAGATGCAAGGAAGAGAGGGAGGAAGGGAGGGATGAGGAGGAGCAGGAAGAGGAGGAGGAGGAAGAGGAGGAGGAGGAGGAGGAGGAGAAGGAGGAGGAGGAGGTGGAAGAGGAGGAAGGAAGGAAGGAGGGAGGAAGGAAGGAAGGAAGGAAGGAAGGAAGGAAGGAAGGAAGGAAGGAAGGAAGGAAAGTAGGCATTCAATAAATTACCAATATAGAATTATCCCTATCCTTTTTTCTGGCAGATGTCAGCGGACACTATGGGAAGTCCCAGTGGGTCCTGGTTCAAATGCATCTGAATTCTCTCCTAAAATGCTCTGTTGTCAACACATTTGAATTTTCCAAAGCCAAAATTCCTGTTAAGTATTCAACATTTCTAGGCATTCCACTAATAAAACCACATGCGTTGGAACTAAAACTATTCAAAAACAACCGTGGTGCGTGTTGGCACATCCATTGGCTGTTGGTGATGCTCCAGCTTCCAAATTAAAATAAAAGATTCCATTAGGGTTTGAGGTTCCTTTTAAAAAAGCATCACTCTCTGAAGACTGATTTATTCTGCAGATCTACATGAATGCCTAAAACACAACTTTTAAATATGGTTTGGAAAATCTCCCTGAAAAATCTGTTCCCACCAATTCTTAGGAAAAATACAAAATTAGCATGTGAATTCTATTTGAACACCTCTGAGTTTGGCAAACAGCTGAGTGGAAAAGCAGGTGCCTTCCAGGAAACCTGAGAATACTAATTCCCAGAGTCAGTGTCTGCACAGAGAGTGTGTCCAGGTGGTATGCGCAGGCCCCTCCAGGACTTCACAGGCCCTGAGGTTTCCCTGCTGAGAGAGCTAAATGCCTTTTCTCCCAGCAACACCATGGAATCACACTGGACCCACTGTAATCAGGCTGAGTCCCACAGTAAATAGCACCTCTTCAAGGCAGGAAGTGTCATAAGGACAAGAGAGGGCAGTGAAGAGCAAAGGCTTTCTTCTTACCTACTCATCAGGTCTCGGGTAACTCCTTTAAGGTATTTGGCTCTGACACCCAGCTTCCTCGGTTAGTTCATTTCAGCCTCCCTCCCATGCCAGTCACAGTGAGTAGAATGGGATTCTACTCCTTGGCCTGACATCTGGTAGCCGTCTCTGTGGTCACTGCTCAGGCCAGCTCTGACTCCATTCCACCAGCCACACTGGAGACAGTTTAGTGAATTCCTCCCAAAGACTCGCTCAGATCAAGCCACAGATCAGGCTGCAAAGGGGTGGGTATCACAGGGCACTTGTGCATTGAGGATGAACACCTGTTCAAGTGGATCAGAGAGGAGAATTCACTTATGCCAAAGTCTCTAGTGCTTAGCTAGCTCCAGGCCTCAGACTAGGTCTTCCTTCCTTTATCATAGAACTCTTCATCTCTGACTCACTTAATCTGGGCATTCTGAAGTCCAGAGGCTACCCTAGCCCTGGCTATTTCTGTTGTCCTCAAATTTTATTTCTCTGGCTATATCTCTCCATCATGATAGTTCTTCAGGGGGCTTCCTAGCATGTCCAAATCCTTCCCAGAAACCTGCACACAAGAATATCCCTAATAATAGTGAGAAGAAAAATGATGAGGGTATGATCCTACCCCAGTGTACCCTGTGGGGGTGTGCAATTGAGACGACATTTGGTTTTCTCTGTACTGTTTACTTCACTGTTACCTCAGCTTCCTGGATCTATGCTTAGAATCTGTCATTAACTTCGGAAAATTGCTGCCATTATTACTTCAATTACATCTCCTGCTCCTGTTCCATTATCTCTTCTCTTGCTGCTATCCCAAATACTGTGTTTATATCTTCCGAACATTTCCTACAGTCCTGCATGTTCTGTTTTTCACTTTTTCCCATTAGCTTTCCTCTTTGCACTTAGGTTGGAGAGAAACCTGTAATTGACCTACTTTCAAATTGGACAGTTCTCTTCTTTACCCAGTTGAGTCTAATGATGAATTGAAAAGAACCTCTTATTTCTGTTACGATAGAGTTTTAAAAATTGTTTTTGCATGGTGGGAGGAAAGATGAGCAAATGAAGTTATTGTATTTTATGTATACTACATAAAAAAGAGCTATTTAATTTGTGGGTAGGAACTGGAGGGGGGAAATGGAGAAGAATGAAGGAAGGAGTGACATTATCAAGAAGCATCAGACTCATAACCTGACTTGTGGAATTGTAACCCCTCTTACAGCTACTTAATAACAACAACAAAACTGCAAAAAATATTTGTGCATTTCCTGTTATTTGGTAGTGGATGTCTCTTCCCTTTGCTCTTGTTATCCATCTCTTCCTGAATGCTTTCTACTTTTGCCCTTAAAGCTTTTAACATGTCAGTCATAGTTACTTCATGCTATTGATCTGATTATTCCCACACATCTGTATCCTAGCTGAGTCTGGATATGCTGTGTCTCATCAGACTATGCTTTTTCTTGACCTTTGGCAAGTCTTATAATGTTGAAAGTTAGACATGATATATTAGTAATTAATAAGAACTAAGATAAACAGACCTTTAGTGCAGTGTTTCATATGAATTTGGCTAGAAATTGGCCTGTGCTTAGTATTGTCCTTCTCTAAATCCCTCTAGTGCTTTGTGGCTTCAGTTCCTGGCATTTTGGGCAGTCTGTCTCCTGAGAAGGATGGGAGTGATTACTCCCAAGTTCTTACATGTGAGAGTCGGAAATCTATTGTTCAATGCTTTAAGAGTCTTATTGTTTTAATTAGAACAAAAATCTTTACTACAAACCAGTCATCCCTCATAGGAATCTAGCTTCTACTCTTAGGGTGAATGGCTGTTATCTTTTTACTGTGGCAAGCAGTAGTATTTATTAATCCAGTATGAATTACCAAACAGACTCAGTCTCTTCATAATGAGAAGAGATTATGCCCTCTGCTAAGTCTATACCCATTCTTTTCCTGTTTGGTATAACATTCTTCTTCATTCAATTGGCAACTAGCTCTCTGGGCTTAGGAAAATCTGGAAATAAGGAATTCTAGAAATTTGAGAAAGGCCACCCAAAGACGACCCTTTTCTTTGGGAGACCCCAAATCCTACAATGGAGTGCAGAATCCTTCCTAATACAGAATAGCTATGGATTTCCAGAGTCCTGTGAATAAGGAACTTAACGACACACCACAGTATAAGTGACTCATAACATGCATTCCTGTGAGCAGTCTCTTCTAAGAGAGAAGAAACTTTGAGCATGAAACAATGGTCCATTCATGCTGTGGGACAGGGATGGAGATTCCCAAAGCTCAGCCCCATCCTGATGCTGACCCTAAGAAGTTCACTATGCAATATAGTGTGAGTCTAGACTCAGTGCACTGAGATGGGCAGCGTAGTAGCACAGAAATTCTATCAGCTGTGAATCCTGGGCAAACTCCTTCATGCTTTGGGGCTTTGCTATCTACTTCTGGTTTTTCTTTTGTTTGTTTGTTTTTTTGGTCACTTGTGGTGCTTGAACTTAGGGCCTGGGCTCTGTCCCTGAACCTCTTTGTGCTCAAGACTAGTGCTCTACCATTCAGCCATAGTGCCCTTTCCGGGTTTTGAGTGATTAATTGGAAATTAATTGAGTGATTAATTGGGGACTTTTCTGTGCAGGCTGGCTTCAAACCACAATCCTCAGATATCAGCATCCTGAGCAGTTAGGATACAGGTGTGAGCCACCAGCGCCTGGCTGGTTTTGTTATCTTAAGAATAAGATCATCATGGGGCTGGGAAGGTGGCTCAGTGATACAGCGCTTGCCTTGCATGCATGAGGCCCTCAGCACCACATAAGCAAAAAGAAAAAAGCCAGAAGTGGTGCTGTGGCTGAAGTGGTAGAGCGCTAGACTTGAGCTGAAGAGCTGAGGGACAGCGCCTAGGCCGAGTTCAGGCCCTACGACCGGACCTTCCCCCCCGCAAAAAAAAAAGAATAAGATCGTACAGACCCTCTGCCTTGGCTTTTTATGATAACATCCTGGTGGGACTTAGGGCTAGCTTATAAAGGTGTCTGTCTTGGCTCCAAGTTTGTTCTTTGCTACTGGAACGTTGTGTGATGTTTGACTGGAGTACCGAGATAATGGCCTGAAAGTTTTCTGTCTTATTGGGTTCTACCTACTTGGACAGAGGGAACAGGTTTTCCTGTGGCTTTTGTTGCCTATTCCCAGTGGTATTTTACTTGCTGGATTTGTCAGTTCAACTGTGGGATATATTAAGAAAAAAACAAAACTAGAACAAAACAAAAACAACAGGCCATCATTCTTTGAGTCTCTGGTCCCTCTCCAGCCTACCATCTTCTCTGCACTCTAGAGTCTTCATGTGTTTATTTTATGTTCAGGGTCTTTGGTATTACTTAGGGAGAGGAATAGTAGTGTATTCACTCCATTTCCCCAGAAACATAGCTCTGTCCTCTTGTTTTCAATGAAATGCTTTTTCATGCATGTGAATTCAATTTACATTATTGTTTATATTTTTATTTTTTGCATTACTGTTTTAATAGCTATACATTACTCTATTATACTGATACAGTTCGCTTTCATTAAATTATTTGTGGTTAGATGTACATGTACAGGTTCCCCCTCCCCAAAAAAGATTTCTTCTATTATAAATAGATAGTATTAATATTTCTTTGGGTTAAATTTTAGAACATACATTTTGAATATAATGTGGCTCTATATTCTAAGGCTTCTAAAAAATGTAACCAACTGCTCTCGAGGGAGCTACAAAGATTCTAGCAATTCACAGGATACCAGAAGCTCTTCTCTCACTCCTCTAACATAGATATCCTGCTATCCTGCTATTAGGTTGTTCATGGGGACATTTAATCCCTCTGAAATTCTCAGGCTTGCTTACTAAAAAGGCATCCGTTATTTATCCATAATGGACAGCTGTCATCAACACAAGTGCACTGCGAGTATTATTTAATTGCTGTTTTGTAGTGACTGTACTTATACATCCATGAAAACAAGCACTATTATAAATATAAATACTCCGATCAGCATTTGGTCACATGGCTGAATTCCACAAAGGATAAATGAAGACCTACTGAAGACCAAGTTATTACTTCCCAAGAAAGCCAGAGCTTTATATTCTCCCATAGACAGTATATGAAACTCTGCTTCTCCATACCTTCCTCAATTTGAGGTCGTGTTCTTTTCATCTTTGCCCATCTGATACACACACACACACACACACACACACACACACACACACACACACACACACACACACACAATCATCTGAATATTGAGGAAGCCTTTATTTACCCATTAAAGTTAACATGCTGACTACTATGACTACTTCAAAGAACCGAGACTTCTCAAATATGGGACAGACAAAGCAAAGTATCTCAGTATGGCTCGTGGAGCCTATTCTGTCAGCATCTCTCCTTGCCAGCCATCACTGAAGCTGCTCAGGCTCCTGTGTGTCAACCAATAGTGCTGATCATTTCATCTTAGAAATAACTTGTTTCCTGCAGTGATTTTCAACCAGTGCTGCTGGTCAGCATCCCCTGCACTTTAACTTTTTAATCTTTAATTTAAATGTACCTTCTTTTATTTATTTATTTTTTTAATTTTTTTGGTTGTGGGGCTTAAACTCTGGGCCTGGGTGCTGTCCTTGTGCTCTTCAGCTCAAGGCGAGTGCTCTACCTCTTGAGCCATAGTGCCACTTCCAGTTTTCTAGTGGTTTATTGGAGATCAGAGTCTCATGGACTTTTCTGTCCTTCTGGCTTTGAACCATGATCCTCAGATCTCAACCTCCTAAGCAGCTAGGATTACAGGCGTGAGCTCAGCTGTACCTTCTTTTATGACTAGGTAATATATGACTTACAATATAAGAAAAATAAACATAAAAATGGTACTTGGTCAAAGGTCTTCCTTTTTCCCTTATTCTGATTTATTAGGTCTGTGATTGTAGCAGAGAAGCTAACCCTTTCTTTCTTTTCTCCTTTCTTTCTTCTTTCTTTTGTTCAGTTATTCTTTGTTTCCTCTACTCTATGGCCACTAACTTGCCCAATTCCCCTTCCTATAAGCAATCAAAGTCACTAATTTCCTTACAGATCATTTCAGAGACATGAAAAGATTTTTCAGTGTTTTCCTGAGGCCCTTGTCAGACTTTCTGAGTTAGAATTTTGAGGACAGAAAATCTAAGAACTTAGACTATTGTTGTTATTGTTATTGTTCCAAAATTCCCCAGGCCTTTTAGATAGACTTTAGCTTATCATCAGGACAGAAAACAGTTTCTTACATATGCCATTCACTCATTCATACAACACACAGATTTATTGAATATGTGTTTGTATGTGCCAAACACTGAGCCAAGAATCTGGGTGCCAGACACATAGCAGTGAAAGAAGTAAAAGTTTAGCTCATGGAGCCTAGATTATAGTGGGGGAGGGAACATAAAACAAACTGTAATTATCAGAAAGAGAGAAATCCTGTTAGGAAAGTGAAAGAAGGATAATGGCAAATCTTCAAATTGCTTTTTATCACAGCTTGAGCTTCCTTCTTCCTCCTCCCCCCACATTCTTCCTTAGCCCCTGCACTAGAGAGTGGGTGGGAGTTTGGAAAGGAAAAGGAGGAAAAAACCTTCAAATGGATTGCTCCTGGAGCCCACATTCAGGATGAGTTTGAAGCTGGTACTCAACAGCATCTTCGGGTGGTGTCTTCATTAGCACAGATCACTGAATTCTTTATAATGGCTTAGGAATAACGCCAAGAAATGTCAGTGTGCACATTACTCTGGGAGAGGAAGTTGCCTGCTTTCTTTCTCTCCTCAATAGATCCGGTGTGAGCGCTTGGTGGAGCTTCTGCTTGTCTTTAGGATCTCTCTTCAAGATGACACCAGGGGTAGCCAAAACAAAAGGCTGCCAGAGAAAGGCACTGGTAGTATTTGATTCTATAGACTGCCAGCGTTCCTTACATGTATGCGGCATTGTACATAGGAGGCGGCAATGTCATCTTTAGAGAGGAGGAGGGAGCTTGGGCTTGTCAGTGACTTCCCCAAGTGACCCTGACTTCACATCCAGACTTGCTGACATCAGAAGTTGGTATAACGGGATGGTTTACCTCCAAACTTCCAATCTATGCATAGTGTCTAACACATTATTTGGTAAATGACAATGCTCTCCAGTATGGAAACTTCCTTGATGGTCTAGTGATGGTGGTAAATGGCTAAAATCAGTAAGAGCCGGCAGCTACAGGGGCGTCTTCCCTTTTTTCTCCAATTAAAGATTGACAAGGGCCAGGACCCAGTGGCTCACACCTGTAATCCTAGCTACTCGGGAGCTGAGATCTGAGGATTGTGGTTTGAAGCCAGCCAAGGCAGGAAAGTCTGTGAAACTTTGAGTTCCAATTAACCAGCAAAAAAGCCAGAAGTGAAGCTGTGATAGCTATATTAAAGTCCTGGCCCCCCAGTACCTCAGAACGGGACTTTATTTGAAAATAAAGTTCTTGTAGAAGTAGCTAGCTAACTGGATGAGGTCATGCTGGGATAGGGTAGGCTCCTAATCTAACGTAACTAGCATCCTCATAAGACCACCATTTAAAGACAGAAACATATGGAAAGAGCATCGTATGAAGGCGGAAGCAGAGACTGGAGATGTATGAACAAGCCAAGGAGCACCCAGGATTGTGGGCTGGTGGCAGAAGCTAAGAGAGAAACAAGCACTAGATCCTTCCTTCTTCAGAGCTACCAGAAGGAATGATCCTTGCTTTTGGACTTCTGACTTTCTAGAACTGTGAGACTATACATTCCCACTGTTTTAAGCCTCCCAGTTTGAGGTATTTTGTTACTGCATCCATCGGATGAGATCTGAGAAAATAAAAATGAGCCAAGAAGGAGAAAGTAAGAATCCTGGACCCAGAAAAGCTAAATGCAACAGGTGACAGGCATAGAGGAAACCAATGGTGAAGCCACTGAGACATGTTTCTATGAAAGACAAGGTATCCTGAGGTCATATACAGTGCCATAAAACTCTTCTTGTGACTCTTCCTCAGAGGAGCTAGGTCACTTTGTTATTTAAAAAATAAAAGCACAAAAGCACAGTGACACCAAGCACTAGTGGCTCATGCCCATAATCCTAGCTACTCAGGAGGCTGAGATCTGAGGATTATGGTTCACTGCCAGTCTAGGCAGGAAGAGTCGGTGAGACACTTATTTCTAATTAACCACACCAGAAAACCAGAAATAGTGCTGTGGATCAAAGTGGTACAGCATCAGCCTTGAGCAAAAGAGCTCAGGGACAGCACCCAAACACTGAGTTCAAGGTTCATGACTGACAAAAAAAAAAAAGAAAAGAAAAAAAAAAGAAAAGCACAGTGACACCCATCCTAGCTACAGAGTTGCAGACAAAGGACTTTTAGACACAACATTCCACATTGTTTCCATGGCAACAGCATCTGCATCCACTTTGCTTTCCAGGGATGACGCTGGTCTCTTTGTAGACAGTCTGGTTGTCTTTGAGTTTATTAAAATTCTTCCTCACTTAAATAGCAGGTTCATGTTCCTTGAATTCCACACTCATCTCCAGCCTGAGGCACGCCTGAGGCACCTCTATCCTCTTGTTCAGTGAAAGAATCACATCCCCTGCCATGTCACAGCCCGTGGAGACAGGCCAGTAAACTGTTCTGACAGTGACTGCATTGTCACTGTGGGGTCTGGCCACCCTGGAGCCTACAGCCTAATTTGATTTCCAGGGATGACTATGCAATGTGGAATCACCCAGCTGACCCTTGGGACAAACTAGCTGGAAGGCTCCCTTTCGTTTCTACTCTTCTCAACATCCTTTTCTTCTTTGTTCTTCTTCTTCTTCTTCTTCTTCTTCTTCTTCTTCTTCTTCTTCTTCTTCTTCTTCTTCTTCTTCTTCTTCTTCTTCTTTCTTCTTCTTCTTCTTCTTTCTTCTTCTTCTTCTTCTTCTTCTTCTTCTTCTTCTTCTTCTTCTTCTTCTTCTTCTTCTTCTTCTTCTTCTTCTTCTTTCTTCTTCT
>NW_012267367.1:0-21001 GCF_000151885.1 Dipodomys ordii | reverse complement strand
TCCTCCTCCTCCTCCTCCTCCTCCTCCTCCTCTTTTTTAGATCTGTTATCTGGCTCCAAACCACAATTCTTCCCATCCCAAACTGAAGACTGCTACTCAATAGCTTATAGGCAAGTGACTTCTCTACTCTTCAATGTCATTCGTGGTAAAATGGAGCTAAGGCTAACTGGCACATCTGATGGTTTGGAAAGATTAAATGAGAGAATTCACAAACAGCATTGAGTTTGCTATGCTAATAGAGACCATACATGCTGTCATGTATTTGTAGTTCCATTGTTGTTGATGGCAACAGGAGACAGGCCAACAGAACCTGCCTGTGGCCTCTTTCATCCTCTTCCACTATTCCCTTCGGTCCCCCGGTCTCCAGCAACACACTTGTGCTTGGTTGAAAGTAGCCTAGGAGAACTTCCCCAAGAGGGAGCCATTAATCATCTACATTAACAACACTGATGGAATCTGTCAAAAGTATTCATTTCTGGACTGCCAACTCAGCTCTTTCAGAAAGCCAAGAAAAAAAGGATGTTTGAGGCCAAAACGCTGGCCAGGCAGTACTCACTCAGCCCACCATTATCCATCCTTCCACTCAAACAATATAAATAACTCGTAATTAGGTGATAACTCATACTTAGCAGTACGCTGTGCACAGATGAGACCCATAAGGAGCTCTGACAGATGGGCCATTGTCTTCCCATGGTTTGTAAGGCAGTAAGAAGTTACAATACATGGTGCTGAGAGCAAAGTACAAGCAGGGTTGGGGGGGGGCACATGCAAGGACTGTGAGAGACAGAGGAAGGGCTCTCAGTTTTCCCACAAAGCTTTCTGGAAGAAGTGGCGTCCAGCAAATCCCTAAATGATGCTCTGAGAGCTACCCAGATGGAGTCAGGCAGGACACACAGGCAGAGGAGCATGCAAAAGGCCAGGGAGAAAGAACAGGTTTAAGGAACTGCCTTTGGCTTTGTATGGGGATCCTAGAGTGCTTAATGGAGGGGTGAGGAGCCACACAGAGGCCAAGCAAGCAGGGCCTGTCAGACCAGGATGGATCAAGTCTTGGACCTTTATGATGTAGAGAGGCCCTTTGAAAGCAAAGTGGGGTGCTGTGATCTGATTTGTGTTTTCAAAAAAAAAACAAAACCACTAGGAATACCATGTGAAAAATGAGTTAAAGGCCGGTGAAGATAAGCTCCTTTACTTGATAGGACAATCTATAAGGATAAGGTTAGGATAAGCTCCTTTACTTTCTAGGACAACTGTGCTGTGGAGAAAGGACATGGAAAGTTGCACTAAAGCCATGGCGGTGGGGATGGGACAGAATGCGTGGATTTCAGAGCTCCAGCCAGCAGAGTGTGTGTGTGTATGTGTGTGTGTGTGTGTGTGTGTGTGTGTCTGTAGTGTGTGGGTTAGGTAGGAACAGTGCTCAAGGAAAGGGCAATTAGCCTGAGTCCAGAAACAGAGTCAATCCTTACAACAGCTCTGCCAGCTTTCCTTAACACCTCCAATGTGACTATGACTTCAGTACCTGTCGGAGGCCACATTGCTATTGGCAAATGTCACAGCCTAGGTCCAATAGTCCTTACCCATCAGACTGCATTCTCTCTCACAAGCACATACTAGAATGATGACAGTCATCTGCTGACTCCCGGCACAAGGTCCCAGGGCTGTACATCACAGCTTGTAGTTGCCACAGCCAGCCACAGCCCTTCAATCCCATAATCCTTTTTAACCTCTCACAAACCCAAATGCCTATGCAGTTGGTGATCCCAGTCAACTGCACCATCCCCAGCAAGGGCTTTTATACTAGTCCCATTCCATTCACCAAGCAGCCACATATCAACTTGCTTTGAAAGCACATTCTGAGCAGCACTGTGGATCAGCCTCCTGTGCTAAACTCCAGAGATATCAATGCATAAGACCCAGCCTTACCCCCAAGGAGCTCAAAGAGGACTCATGGAGGAGATGGATATCTGAAAGATAACTCACAGGGAGGCTAATAGAAAGGAATGAAGCTCTGACAGGAATATCAAAGATGGCTTTGAAGAGAAGGTAGCATTTAAGCTCAGGAAATAATCAGGCAAATGAATGTATGAATGGATCCGTTCAATGACAAAACTGTTCTTGGTGCTGAAGACAGTACTGAATAATTTCTGGTGCTGAATAATTACTGTGTCCTCCTCTAAATCTGTTGTCTCTCACTTCTAGCCATTCTGTATTCTAGGAAGCAGACCCACAAGCAATTGCCTGGCCCTCAGGCTTCTTTTGTGTGTTTGCCAGTGAGAGGTGCCCAGGAAAGATGGAAAGGAGGAAGAAAAATCTCTTTCTTAAATTAGAAAATCAACTAATGAATGATGAAAATACTAACACTCTCTGGGACCACTCTCACAATTAATTGGTTCAGGTGTTGATGGATGTGGGTGTTAAAACCAGTGAGGGAGGTATTTTATGAGTAAGCCATAAGGATTCTCCCTGCAACACATTATTATTATTATTATTATTATTATTATTATTATTATTAGTCAGTTATGGGGCCTGAACTCTGGGCCTGGCACTGTCCCCCAGCTCTTCAGCTGTAGACCAGCAGTCTACCACCTGAGCCTCAGCCCTACTTCCGGCTTTTTCTGCTTATGTGGTGCTGAGGAATCGAACTCAGGGCCTCATGCCTGCAAGGCAAGCACTCTACCACTGAGCCACCTTCCCAGCCCCACATAATTATTATTGTAAAAAGGAAAACCAATTCTATAATGGAGAAAAAATGTCCACCTTGACCAGAGTAATAGAAGAAATTATGTACTTTCTCAAATCATTCATTGAAAAGAACATAATGAATTTCTATGGTACCCCTGCCAAAACTCTACAACCTGAATCTAATCATAGGAAATAGCAGACAAACCCAAGCCCAAGGAAGGGTATTATGCAAAATGACCCATACTTTTCAAAATGTCAATATCACAAGTAACAAAGAATGAACTAAAATGGCTCAAAAGTAAAAGGGGCCAAAAAAGAAACATGATCCAGGGTTTAGTCTTTCTATAAAGGATATTATTGAGACAATTAAGGGGAAAGAAAGAGAAAAAGAAGGAAAGAGAGAAAGGGGAAAGAAGGAAGGAAGGAAGGAAAGAAGGAAGGAAGGAAGGGAGAGAGGGAGGGAGGGAGCAAGGGAGGGAAGGAGGGAAGAAAGGAAAGAAAATTCAGAAGGTGTTTTTTTTTTTTTACCAGCCATAATGATGAGTTTTCTGAAAGTTTTTTTTATAAGCTATAACGATAAGTTCAGACTCACTTCTGATGTAACCAGAAGCTATTGAAGATTTTTTAAAAGGGGAGTAACACTTCCTTCACCACATGCATAAGACTGGGAAGAAGAGGACTGAATTAGAGGCCCCCGATACAAGCTGTTGCCATGTCCACATGAGAAATACCAACCTAAGAGATGGTGAAGAGAACTGAACAAAACCCAAAAGCATAGCTTAGCATAGAACTGCCAGATTTTGCTGGCCAGTTACATATGGATACTTAAGTTGCAGCTATCTTGTATTTTCTTTGTTTACTCAAATATTTTAAATGCACCATTTACCCTTTGAAAATTGCCATTCATGAGTCTCTTGGCTTTCCAAAGTAGGGTTAAGAAAAACTACATCTCCCAGACTCCCTTGCAGTTCAGGGTCTATCTGCCCAATTCTACTAATCAGATGTACCAATAGGAGACTTCGATCTGCAAATAACCTGCAGAAACACATGCTGAACAGGGGCCATTGGTTTTGCTGGTCTGCAGAGGGCAACAAAAACCATACATATGCTTCATGACTGTGCTGACCCCAGCTTTATGAATGAGATGATCTGCAGGTGGATCTGTCGGCCTGGCCTCAAGTTCCTGTATCTAATTCTCTCTGTAATCCTGTAAATGAGAGAAAAAGAGAAAGAATAAAAAAAGAAAAACATTTCCTCACATTGGAATGGATTCTGTTGTAGGCAACCACAAATTAAAGAAAATGAAACAAAGAAACAGAGATATGCAGCTTGTGCAGAGTGTTAGGTTTTTTAAAAAGAGGTAGCTGAGTAAGAACAGCACCACGCACATGGTATTCAGGTAAGGGGTAGGTTTATTCATCGTTCTGGCTGGCACCAGGCCATCTTGGTCCTCCACGTGATGGGGAAAGGCCTGGGAAAGAGAGAGAGCTGGGAAAGAGAGAGCTGGGAAAGAGAAGAGAAGGAAAGAGCTGAGAAAGAGCTAGAAAAGAGCAGAGAGAGCTAGAAAAGAGAAGGGAGCTGGGAAAGACAAGAGAAGGAAAGAGCTGAGAAAGAGCTAGAAAAGAGTAGAGAGAGAGAGAGAGCTAGAAAAGAGCTAGAAAAGAGCAGAGAAAAGAGCAGAGAGAGTGTCTGGGCCTGGGCTAGACTTTATCTAAGGTATGGGTGGAGAAAGGTGTGGCCACATCAAATTCAGATGTGACCTCAGCGGATGCAGATGTGACCTCTTCCAGGTGTGCCAGTTGCCTAGGTAACGCAGGTACTGGATGGAGACTTTGCTGTGAGGAGGGTAGAGTCTGCTCCCTCTTCAGGAGCAGACCTTACACAGAGAATATGAAATATATGATTAGGCACTGGGGGGATGTAGGGTGAGCAAGAAAAAAGTTATTGCAAGTTTACTTATTTTGGAATAATTATAGAAGATAGAAATGCTTGAAAGTTTGTGTGTGAACACAGAAAACTGATTAACCATTGAAGAGAGATATC
Organism: Dipodomys ordii; assembly: GCF_000151885.1. NCBI lineage: Eukaryota > Metazoa > Chordata > Mammalia > Rodentia > Heteromyidae > Dipodomys > Dipodomys ordii. Next base: position 16,279 of record NW_012267367.1, on the reverse strand, counting down.
CTGAATAGAATTTGAACCAAATAAAAATGATGGTAGAATGACATCAAGGCTGGTCAGGGAAGACTTTTGCAAAATGGTTCTGTGTTTTCCTCTGTGGATGCTGTATTTGGTGGCCATTGCTTGGCTTCTATTGTCTATAGTCTTTAAGCTTATGGTCACCCTGAGTTCAAAATCTCTCCTGACTTCAGTGGTAGCAAGGTACTGGGGCCCTCTGGAGCTTTCTCCTTTAAAAACAACCCTGTGATTATCATGGCCACCACTGGCCACTGGATTCACACCAAAATGTCTCCCTCAGCCTGGCATTGACGGCTTATGCCTATAATTTTAGCTACTTAGGAGGCTGAGATCTGAGGACTGTGGTTCAAAGCCAGCAGGGGCAGGAAAATCTGTAAAGATTTATCTCCAATAAACCACTCAGAAAAAGCTGAAAGTGGCACTGTGCCTCAAGTGGTAAAGCACTAGCCTTGAGCATAAAAAGGCTCAGGAACAGTGCATAGGCCCTGAGTTCAAGCTCCAGGACCAGCAAAACAAATAAACAAACAAAAAAAAACAAAAAAAATTACTCCTGAGTGCTAAGTGACCAGAAGGGTTTATTAGGAGACAAATGAAGTCATATGCATAGCAAATTTTCCTTTATTTACTTGTTTGTTTATGATCGTGTCTCACACTTGAAATCCTCCTGCCTTAACCTTCAGAGGGTCAGGATTACATGTGTGTACCAACACACCTGATTTATCCACACCAACACACCTGACATGCCCATCATCATTTTTTAAGCTGACATTTTATAGCCTCAAAATCTGGCATTTATTTCGAGTTTGTTTTCTATATGAATTAACTAAGTTAATTTCCCTGGGTTTCTTTCATTTTTCCACAAAAGGACTGTAACATTGACCATAGCTTTTTCTACCTCCCAGGGTAAAGACAAAAAGAATAATAAAACAAGAACAACAAGGAAATGGCCATTTACATAATGCTTTGTGCACCTCAGGCGCTGTGCTAAGTACTTTGTGCAAATGCTAGCTAATGTCTGTGAAGGCAGTTTTAAAACCAGGCCAGAAAAAAAAGTTTTGTTTTGTTTTTATTAACCTCTTTTTATAGCCTGACTGAAGTGTGAGTCCCTGTGCATTCAAAGCAGCGCCAGAGGCCTTGCTGACTGCTCCTTTCTTCCCGGGGCCGCAGTCACAGGAGACAGATCTTCAAGCAAAACTGCAGTTCTGTCTTAGCAATAGCCCCTCTCAGAACTCATCTCCCCCGCCCACAGCAAAGACTCCAGAGAGAGAATATAATCATCACTGTTAATAGAAATTCAGAACATTCATTTCTGTGCTGAAGAGGATGTGGCAGATCTATGTCCCATCCCCAAACTTGAAATTTCATCCATAATGACCTCAGCACAAAACATGGCAGACGCCACTCACAATCTATTCTTTCACTCCCCATTCACATGGCAACGGGGGACTTGGGTCTGCTCGCTTGGTATCCTGAATCTCCACAAGAGGCACTGTAAATTATTCCTCTCAGCATCAGCTGGTCACTTCAGCTCCCTTTTCTCCACTCCATTGTCTCCATACCACTCTGGGCTTTTCTCTCCTCTCTCCTGGTACATGAGACTCTCTGACAGGTGACTCATCCCTGTTCTGGAGTGAAAAAAAAAGCTTCAGGATGCTTCAGCCTTTTGGACAAACCAGCTTAAGAAGTGGGAAAAGCCTCCTTTTTTACAGAAAAAAAAGAAATCCAATTTGTAAGGAGTCTCCTCTCCCTGTCAGATTCCTTTGTGTGACAGTCTCTCCTCATCTTTGGTCATTTTTATCCCACTTTTGTGAGTTCATTTTATTTATGTGACACATTGAGTTCATAATTAGAAAACCAGTATTGGGAAAAAAAATTACCATGTAATTGTAAATCTTGCAGCCACTAAAAAGAACTCAACGTGATTCATATGAGAAATGGAGCCATATTATCATATTTTGATTAGCCAGTGCTCTCTGCCAAAGAGCCTGTGCTCAAGGCCTGATTTCTCTAAATATACTTGGCAAGGCTTAAAAGTGAGCTGTGAGGATTCTTTTAGAAATAAAACCACCTTGCCTTTTTCTAACCCAGGGCTTTTTGACCCTGAGCTCTACTATTTTCCCCTTACATAAGACCTAGTAAAAGCCCTCCAAATTGGGCATTGCAGCAACCAAGCCTTTGGAAACAACATCTCTCTGATTTTTCCCTCTCCATTTTTGCAGATAATAAAACTATCACCCAGTGAGATGAAAGACATACAGTCCTAAAGATTAGCTGGGATCCAATGAGTGTCCACGATGCAAGACCAGTGTGTGTCACGTGGGTTATACACAAACATACCTCCAGCAACACCTGGCACATTGGCACCTCTGTGGACCGGGGCCGTGGAGCTGTGCAAGAACACTCCTGTCCCACTTTACAACACTCAATTCACACGTAATCTCTAAGACGCACGGTGTTCACCAGGTGAACCTGAGAAGCCTTGGACTGGAGAGATGAGTTAAATATTTTCTATCGATGTCCAAGTGAGTGTTTAACCTGGGGAGGTAGCTGTCAGAAGGGAATTGTAATGGCTTTGATGGATTTCTCAGTGTAGGAAGCTGGTTGACTGACTCCAGGCTAGTTTTAAGACTGACAATATTTACTTCTTCTCTCCTTAAAAAGATACCCAGTGCCTCAGAAGTGCACAAAGCATCATATTGTAAATCAAGCCTCCTGTTGCTGTGTCACAGCAGTCGCTATTAAAATGGGATTCTCTGACTCCTGGAGGAATCCACTTTCAGGGCAAATTTTACTGCGTTTGTTTTGATCTTCTTCCTCACTGCACCAAGGGAGCTCGGCCCCTAAGCAACAACCAAGAGCTGAGTGTTTTTCCATTTCTTCTTCCATCTCACCCTTCCCTCTGAGAGGCAAGCTCCAGCACCACTGACATGTGTCCGTTTCTTAGACCTACTGTGTCAGCCCAGTGTGGGGATGACAGCCTCGTTTCTCTTCTCCACCACGTCTGACTCAAGAACAAGTCCCACTGGGTGCAGCTCTGACACTTCGCCCAAGTCACTCGTTGTCTGTGTCATTCCCTGACTCTGTGCCGCCAGTGTCCTGCTGTGGCAGCCTCCTACCAACTTGTCTCCACGCTCCCCACCAAGATGCCAAGGCCTCCCGCCTCAGAGTCTGTTCTTTCTACCTTCTAACAACTCCTTCTCATCTTTTAGCTTTCAGCTTAAATCTGTATCTTCTCTCCCTCCTTCCCCTTTACTTTCAAAAATACTTGCTTGACTTGCAAACATTTTTGTGTGTAGATGTTTATGCCCTACCAGAAGTCTGGGACAGTACCTCCTTTGATTTGTCTATCTCAGTGTAGAGCATTGTTCCCTGTTTATATTTCATGTATTGGCTCTGTGACTTTCACCAGGTTATGTAACATTGCTGGTTTTTACACAGAAAAAGGGGGTTCCTGAACCCCACCTCTTAGGGTCTTTGGAGAATGAAGGCAAATCATTTGCAATAGATTAATACTGTATATGTGTGTATTATATATAGTATATATATATGTGTGTGTGTGTGTGTGTGTGTTATATTTAATGCCAGTTCCCTTCCCTTTCTACCTGGTAGGATGGAAGTATCTGAATCAGGGCCCTTGATGGTAAATAACAGATACTGAATTTCAGCTAGTTGAAACCAAAAAATGAAGTGGATTTCTGGTGTTGGTAAATCACTGGAGAAGAGCTCTTGACGACCCACTTCTGTCTTCCTTTTCATTTTCTCTCTTTAGCTGAGTGTGTGTGTGTGTGTGTGTGTGTGTGTGTGTGTGTGTGTTGGGGGGCCTCGTCTCTGTGTCTCCCTGAGTATCACTTTTATCCCCTCAAGTCCCTGCCTCTGTGAAGCTCATCTCTGTAGTACTTGTCTTCCCAGCATAGCCTCACCTGCTAGGAAGAAACGGCCCCTTCCGTGCCTGAGCTCCAGTGGAGAAGTCCCAGAGAGGCTTCCGATTGTATGACCTGGACTGTCACAAGGCTCAAGGAGGGGGAAGACAGGTAAATTCTTATTCCAAATGGGTTAAGACGAGGACAGAACTCCCAAAATAAGGGGGATGAGTGGAAGAGAGATACCTAGGCAGACAAGTAATGGATGGCCATCATGTAAAACATGATAAATATAACAAGGTGTGTACCACAGCACTGCAATACTTACAGTAACCTCTCTGCACCGTTAATGTCATCCTCCCTAGTTGCTTATTTTGGAGATGGAGACAATGCCTTAATTATGTTGTGCCCTATATGCAGCCCAGAGTCAGGTGCACATAAGGCATCAGTGTGTTGCCAAATAAATGAATCAAAGTAAGCACCAAAGCTTTCTTTAGTTCTTGTTGCTGCATCTCTTTCAGGCTGTAAATGGATTCTATGATCCTAATCTAGGGAAATGGTTATATAATGGTCTGCTAAGAGTCTCCAAGAAATTTGGCTTCTGTTTGCCTAGCTGTTTGCATCTTAGAATAGTCTCAGTGAGACTTGCCCATTCTCCTTTGCCTTGCTTGGCTTCTTCCATGACTTTCCATGTTCCTATTTATAAATCTCACTTGGGTCCAGTTCTTGGGGCCTGCCCCTCTCCTCACTCCCTTGCTCCTAGGGGAAGGATTCTCTGGTTAACCTGGAATGGCTTTCAGAGGAGTCACAGCTGTTCACACCGATTCATTAGCGCTCTATCCAGTCCATCCAAGGTGGCAGCCTTCCCATGGTCATCCACTTAGCCACTGCCTGAAGGACAGAGGGTCACGGAGCTGCTTCCCCATTTCATGCATGAAAAAGTCAAAAGGCTGCAAGAAGGGGAGTGACAACTGGTCCAGAATCTCAGTCACAGACTAACCCTGTCAAGCATCTTGCAAGTTTCACATCTCTTAGCCATGGGCAATCATTGGATACCATTCAAGTCCCAGGAATGAAGTCATCCATCTTCCATGAGCAAGGTCCTACGCAGCATGCTGGGACACTGGTGACTCAAACCAGTCATGCCCTTGAGAGACGAAAGAAAATCCATTACCACAAAGGTGTGTGACCTAACTGAGGTTTCAGCTCCCGAGTTGCATAGCAATAGAGCTTCAGATGCTGAAAACAGCCTTTGCACCTAGAAGGACTTCGGTTTTGCTCCAGAAAATCCTCCATAGCTCATTTCTGAAATACCAGCTCATAGAAGTAATTAGAGAAAAAAATCCTTTAGTCATTTATTTGCAATTTTAGAGCAAAAGGCTGGGGATGTAGTAGTAGAACACTTGCCTAGCATGTCTAAAGCCCTGGCTTTGAATCGCTAGCACCAGAAACAACCTAATTTTAGAACTGGAGGAGCCTTGGAGGCAATCTATTCTAAACCCGTAGTCCATAAGGAAGGAAACCAGAACTAAATCACACAATTGAATTATGACTGTGGTGTGCAAGCTAACCCCTGAATCGCCATCCCCTTAATAATGCATAGCACTTATTTTAAAGAAAAAAGGCATTGAAATGTATCCCTGAGTTATGTAAGCCATGATCACATGTAAACTTCCCCCAACAACGACATGGGTGTGTTTATTCCATTTTCCAAATGAGGCAACCAAAGCTCAGAGATACCCACTGACAGGTTCAAGGTCAATAGCTGGGAAGTGATGGACTGAGGATGTGAACTCAGTTTATTTGTTTCTATAACCACCATTCCTATTAGAGAGGAAATGTTTGAAATTCGTGACACTGAAATAGTGCTGAACAACTTGGGTTCTGTTCTTACTCACATACCGATAAGCTATGTGAACTGAGGAAGGCTCGCTTCCCCAGGACTTAATTTCCCATTGTATAAATGGAGAGGACTGAGCTGGTGCAGCAATAACTACATGATGCATAGAAAGCTACTCCCCAACATGGATGTGAAGACAAGACCAGGACTTCTCAATCACTTCCTCGGGGCTCATACTGGGCTTTGAACCCAGAGCTTTCATGCAGCTACTGGCAATCAATTGCAATTGACATGAAATCAACTGACTCGCCACCATTGCCTCCATGAGCGCTCAGCTCCCTTGCTGTCCTATCTAGCCTGTGCAAACTCTGGCCTTGAATTCTGGAATTAATCTACAGTGCTGAAGGAAAATGGAAGCAGCTTATCTGTGATTTTGCAGAGCACATTCCTGCCCTGTACAAAGCTCCTAACTAATCATGGATCAGTGCCCAGTACTCCAAGGGGGTCTGCTCCAAATGGTGGGGGGTGGGGGGCAGGGGGAAAGACACAACTCTGTTACATTCTATTCCTTGACTCTGCAGCACACAGATGGAAATCTTTTCTCACCCCCAACATTACTGAAACATTGCATTGCATAGTGCTCTTATGAAATGAGTGGCTGAAGTGGTTTAATAGCCACATGAAGCAGCCAAAGAGGTGCATGGAAAAACACCACTGTCCTCACACACAGCTCCGCTTATGGACCTGCGGGAGGGGGGAGGGGGATAAGAATTGGAAAACAGATGACAGTCTGGGTTATCTCTACCAGAGAGATCCGGATATCAAGCTACGCTCAGGTGTTGAGCCTGCAATGAACCCAGGACCACAGGTCACAAAGAATGAAAAATCCGAACAATGTTGAAATGCAATTGATGCTGAGCTGACAAATGACTGTCAAATGCGCTGCAAGGCGACAGCAGGAAATGTGCCGCCCAGAGGGAGCTGAGCACCTGCCAAATGGCCAGGCTGCCTCTGTCCAGACCTGAGCCGCGCCTGGCCTTTCACGTAGCAAGCACAGACTCCAACCTGCCAGCTGCCCTCATGGAAAAATTAGGTGCAGGAATCCATTCTTCAAGATGTCTACTTGAGTCAAATGTCAAGTGACCCCAGATTGTCAGCAAGAGCCATGGTCTCGGCTGTGGATGAGTCAAGCTGGCTCTGCAGATACCCAGCCTGCTCCTGGGAGAGCAATGTATGACAGCCTAAACAGGTGGCCTGACACCCCGACACTAGTGAGGACAGGAGCTACTTCCCCCCAAAAGCCTGGACCCCACCCCACCTCCAGATGGGACTGCTTTTGAGGGAAGGGTGATCATACACCCTATTTTCAACTTAAGCCACTCCACAGTGAGATGAAGTAACAGTAAAGTCTAGTAGCAGAGACCATAAGAGTCTGATAGGTGACACAGAGGAAACAAACTGCAAGCACTTTCTCTAAGAAAGAGAATTAAACTTACCAGAAGGATCCAGATGATTCCAGATCTGTCCTTCCTATTTCTCCTGCTCAGAAGTCCTTGAGGTATAATCTCCAGACAAACAGCTTTGCTATCCTCCTGCCAACCTATCACTGTAGCACTGTAACTAGCCTCCCCATAAGTCTCACCATGCCTATAGAAGTTTGAGAACCACTTCTCCAGCGGCCCAAGCTGGGAGCTTGGGTCAGCTCCCCATTTCCTCCCTCTGCTCAGATCTGCTTTGTTACAGAAAGCTCCCAAGATGGTCTCGCCAGTGCTTGAGGCCTTGTCTTCTACAGCAGGTGCAAAGGAACTGACTTCAGGACTGTGCTAGCCTTGGCACTTAATGATATGTCACTGGCCTAGGTCATACTAAGGGTCTTGAAATGAACCTCGTTTGTTAGGGAATGAGAGAGCCTGAAGGACAAGGAAAAAAATGAAACACCTCTGTCCCCATCTCCTTCATGCCCAGCTGCTTGGAGCTCACCATTGCCACTTAAAATGGCAGCCATTTGTTTAGAGTCAGGCTGTGGGAAGTACCCTCCACCTCTCACCTCTCAGTAACAGTTGATGGGTGTGACTGTCATCCCCACCTTGTTGGAAGGTGTTGAGCTCTTTGTAATTATCAGCATTAGGATTGACCTCATGCTTCTGAGTCTAAACCACCTGTCTTAGCCCCTAAATTCCCTTATTCTAACACTACCATCCCTCTACCACCACCCCTGCATACTTTGTTGAGTCTGATGAAGCATCAAAGAAAAAGCAGGAATGGGAACTCCTCCTGAGCATAGTAGCCACTTAATAGTGGTGTGCTGTCCAACCATCTTCACAGTTAAGAGGTTCAGAGCCTGAGTTTGGGGCAGGTTAGACTATTATGCGCTGTGTGGCCTGGGGTCATCCATCTCCCATCTCTGAGAGTCAGCATCTTGCCTAGTAATACAATGATACTGGTTTCTGCTTCTCAGAGGTGTTACAGAGTGCTTGACACATAGTCTGTGTTACCATTGTTAAGACTAATAATAATAATAATAACAATAATAAACAGTGTGGCTGGGTGCCAGTGGCTCACAGCTGTAATCCTAGGTGCTGAGATCTGAGGATTGCATAGACAGTCCAGGCAAAAGTCTGTGAGACTCTTTTCTCCCATTACCCACCAGAAAGCAAGAAGCAGTGCTGTGGCTCAAGTGGTAGAGCACTAGCCTTGAGCAAAAAGAGCTCAGGGATAGTGCCCAGGCCCTGAGTTCGAACTCTATGACCGAGAAAACAAGCCAAGCATTTCCATCCCCATTTTGTGGCAGGAAGGAAATACCAAGAATACCACTGGTCTATGTAGGGACATAGTCAGGCCAGAAGCTGGACCACTTAATTCAGCATTGGTTCTTCTTTCTCCATCCTATCTTCCTGGTCTGGGGAAGGATGCCCCATGGCATACAAATTCCCTTTTTGTCTTGCAGGGCCTCCCTCCGCTTGTGTTAGTTCACATAAGAGTCAGGAGCTTTGCTCGAACTCGCTGTGTCACGAGTCACATTGTGACAGCATCGCAGGAGGACACTGTCATTAACAGCCATGATGGAGAGCCGAGGCCAGCCCTTCTCCAGTCTCATTATCACTGTGATAGCTCTGGGCTCTTCCCGAAGAAAACCAGGCTTCCATGCGGAAGCATGGCCTGCTCTTGTTTAGCAGAGACAAGAGACACAGATCAGATTTGAGGCTTCCTGGCTCCCAGCCACTCCTTGGCACAGCACCGTCTCTGGAAAGAGAATCCCAGAATCCTGTTGCCATTAGGGAAAAGGAGAGCACAGCTTCCAAAGTCAGAATTGTCTCTGAACTAGGTAGGGATGATCGTGGGCTGTGTCCCTCAGGGAAAGGGGTGGGGAAAAGAAGGTTTGCTTTTGCAGTCTATTAGTAAGAGCTAAACACAGAACCTACCAAAGGTTCTAGCAGTAAAGAGCAACTAACAGTATTAATGGTTACTTAGGTACACTGAAAGAAGTGTCAAACAGCCTCGGTTCCCAATTCAGTTTTCCTTCTATAACAAGGACGTAGAAGCTGCTTTTGCCAAAAAAAAAAAAAAATCACTGATTCTTCACTTAGGTCTGCCATTGTCCAATGGTTAAGTGAAAGCAGGATTAAAAACTTGGCACCTCTGCCCACATTTGGTATCTGTCTCCTTCACTCTGAGTCATTCTCTGCTGCTGTCACCTTGTAGTCTAGGACAAACAGGTTTGGTGGATAAACATCTTTGACAAGAACCAAAGCTAAGGGGGTAACAATGCTGCATAGGAAATGTACTCATTACCTTACTCATGTAACTGTAACCCCTCTCTACAGTATCTTTACAGTAAAAAAATATATTAAATAAAAAAGAATCAAAGCTACTACATCCTGGGCAGGCAGTAAGGACTTTCTTATTACCTCAAGGCCCTGATTGATCAAGTCTGAGGTAATGGTTAGGCTAATTAAAATTGGATCAAGAATGGCTAACTATGGCGTGCCTCTTTCCCCTCACTTTCTGTCACTTTCCATATATAATGTGGGAGCTTGTGCCAGTACCCCCTCCCCAAAGATAGGGTTCATTATTATGTTGCAGGTTGTGGCCTAGATATGAAGTATTTCCACCACCACTCCAAAAAAGACTTATGTGTCAAGAAAGCAATCTCTGGAAACTTCCAGCAGCCAGATAGAAGAATCATACCTGAAGTCTCTAGGTTTGAAGACTAAGCCGTGAGTCTTAGGTAAATAACAACTCATGGCTCTGAAAGAAACTAGATGTTAGGCCATAGAGCAGCTATGTAAGCAGTTTATTAAGAACCTAAGGACTGGCTGATGGAGCCATGGTGGCAAAGTTGAGAGTTTACCAGCCCCACTTGGCAAATAAAGTGACTTAACTAGCTCCTGATTCTCATCAGAAAAAGATGAGTGAAAGAACATCTTCATTCCAGGATTAGGTTGGAGTTTAACTTAAGTAACACATCTAGAGCTCCTGCTGTATGGAAGGTGTCCAACAAATATTGCCCCTTTTGCTCTCTTTTCTGTTATAAGTACCCCTAACCATGGTCTGTGGGACAAGACCCAGGGTCTTTCAATGACCCTTAATAACTAAGAAGGAAAATAAAGGTCATTGCAGGATGCTGGCCTCTGCCAGTTTTTGCTATACACCGTGCAACAGCCCTCACACAAATGCTTGGTCTGCAGTGCAGACCAGGCCTATTGGTTCTACACATAATTGATGACTTGAGAGAAAGTTCTGGAATCTCAGGAAGCACCTCCATACCAGGTTGCTCTCAAACAAGTTAAGTTGAGCTTCCTATAGCAGAGATTCTGCTTAGCTTTTCCCTGCCTTTAAACTTACATCAGTTCCTCCAGCTGGGTTCACAGACCTGAGCAGTATACTATGAAAGGGAATCCAGGCCTCCAGGAAAGGAAGGAAAATAGCCTGAAAGTACCTGAGGTAGTGCAAATGGCAACGGCAGGGCAGCCAGTGCTCTCCCACCAAAGAGACTACAAGGAATGGAGACCCACCGGTCCATCCCCAGTGGATGGCCTCGGCCCGCTGTGAAATGCATGCTGCCGGGCTACCTTGCCACTTGAAGAACTAGTTCTTGCTGGAGAACCACCTGGAGAACAATGCTTGGCTCTGCAGAGTGGCCAGGAAGATTTCTGAGCCCAGACACCCTCTCACCTCTTCCTCCTTCGCCTGCTGATCCAGCCCTTCCTCTGTGGAGCAGAGACTAAATCGACAGCTGGCGGATTCTCCTAGACAACTGCTAAGGTGTCCTCAGCAATGCTGGGCTCTCTCTGCCAGCCACTGGCGGCCCTCGGCTTTACTCTTAAGATAGGATCTCACTCTTCCTCATTTTCCTCCCCATGGAACAGGCTAAATTTGAAACAATTTTAGAGGTTATTGATAATGCGCGACAAATAGCCAGAGCTCAGCTTCTCTACTACTCCAGGGCCTACAAATTGTGCGTGACAATGAATTCCTTCCTAATGAATTTATTGTACCATTGATTTGGATAATTCTTTGAAGGGTTTAGTGTGGTGCTTGGCAAAGAGTCCATGTTCGATAAATACTAGTTGTTATTGTTGTCGTTAATGCAATTATTAATATGCAACCAGAGTGCCTGTCTCTGTCTTGTTTCCTAAGAGTGCTCTAACCAATTATCCCAACTGGATGGTTTCGTATTATGAGTGTTTTTGTTTTTTCCTCTCACGATTCCAGAGACCAGAAGTCTGGAACCAAAATGTCAGCAGGGTCTCCCTCCCTCAGAAGGCTCTGTGGAAGTCATCCTTGCTTCTTCTAGCTGCTGGTGGCTGTTGGCATTCCTTGGCTTGGTTTATAGTCATAATACTCCAGTCTCTTCCTCTCTCTTGAGAAAGCCATCATGTGAAACATAACTAGAGGCAAAAGGTCTGGGAGGTGGAGCTCAAGCAGTAGAGTGCTTGTGCAAGGCCCACCTTGAGTTCAATCGCCAGTGCTGCCAAATAAAGAGGAAAGCAATGGGGAAACTGACCACAGACAGGCATCCAGCAAGGACTTCAGTGGTGATGGTAGCAGGGCTAGAGCCTGCAGCACAAGCCAGGGAAGGCCAGTAGCCAGCAAAAGTGTGACTAAAGGAAGAGGCAAGAAGCAGATTCTCTCTCGAGATGCCGACACAGCTCAGGATCATGAGTTCCAGGATTGCCCAAGAAGACAGTGGTGTTTTAACCTGCCAAGTAAGGTATTCTGGGAGCAGAAGGAAACAGGAAGGGCTGGGCTTGTGTCCTTGTGATGATGGCCACTGAGATTGTGGACAGTGAGGACTCCCCGGGCACCAGCCATTCTGCAACATGCTTTGCCCCTGCTCACTACTTCTTCACACTACAACCCGGAGAGGTCTGAATTGTCATGTCAGAGAATGGGTGCTTGAGATGCTAAGAAGGACCTTCCATCTGTGTGCTCCTGTGTAAGGAGTTTTTCAACATTTTTTAAACCCTTTAAGACTGATATAACCCACTCTGTCTCTGCTTTCCAGCTCCAAATAGCAGGGGGTGCATTACATGTACCTGGAAACCTTTGTCTCAGGGTGTGATGCCACCAAGTTCTTTTGTTTTGGGGGGGGCTATTTTTCTTTTTGTAAGATGGGAATCTCAGTTTATTGCTCAGGTAACAATCTTCCTGCCTCAACTTCCTAAGCTGAGATCATAAACATGCACCACGGTGACTGGCCTAATAGTTTAATTTCTTTTTTTTTTCTTTTTTTTGGGGGTCCGGTAGTGGGGCCTGAACTCTGGGCTTGGGCGCTGTCCCTAAGCTCTTCAGCTCAAGGCTAGCGCTCTACCACTTGAGCCACAGCGCCACTTCCGGCTTTTTTTCTTTTTGTTTATGTGGTGCTGGGGAATCGAACCCAGGGACTCATGCATGCAAGGCAAGCGCTCTACCACCGAGCCACCTTCCCAGCCCCCAGTTTAATTTCTTAACAGATTCTGAATTAAAATGGGTTTTAGCTTATGAAGGCCCAATTTTAGTAACATGAAAACCCAGACAACAAGTAACTACTATCTGTCCATTTGATTACATAAAAATAGAAGCTTATGCCTTTAATCTCAACTACTTAGGAGGCAGAGGTCAGGAGGCTCAAGGCTCAAGGCTTGACAAAATGTTAGCAATATTCCTCCTCTGAAGCCAGGAATGGTAGTGTATGCCTGTAATCCCAGCTACTTGGGAGACTTAGATAAGAGGATATTGGTCCCAAGCCAACCCCAGACAAAAACACAAGATTTATTCCCCCAAAAATAACTGAAGCAAGAAAAGAAAAGGTGAAAGGCAAGGGGAAAAGCAAAAAGAAAGGAAAGGAAAGGAAAACTGAGGAAGAGAAGATAAAAAGAACCAGGAGTGTGGCTTCGGTGATAGAGCACCCATGTAGCAAGTGTGAGGTCCTGAGTTCAAACCCAAGTCCCACCCCACTGCTCTTCAACATAAACATTACCCTATTTTTGCCAGTTGTGGGGCTACATAAACACCAGATTAAAAATACAAGTGCTCAGAAGATTTACCCAAAACTTGAAAATATAGCAAAGGACAACAAATAAGACATTATTAAAAAGAACCTATTTTACATGGTTAAAAATGATCTAGGTCCTTAAAATCCTTTGATCAATATGTGTAACATTTATTGAAATTGATTCATATCAGCAATGAAAATTCCAGACACCATTAATCAATTTAAAGCAACAATGGTAAACATTAACATCTGTGATATTTCATGAAAAATGCATCTTAGTGCATTACTTAGTGGAGTAGCATTGCTTTATATTTTTGTAACTTCCTTTCATGCAAAGCTGAATAGAAGGCATGGATTCTCACACACTCCTGCCCCACTCTTGTGTGGGATGTACAAACAGGCCTGACTGCCTTGGATAGCTGATGTGGCGGGGATGGGTTTTAATAGTTTTTCCATATAGTCGTGGGTATTCTACTTAGTGCATGCAACTGGACAAGGAAGTCATTCCTCAAACAGTCATGACAATATGGAATCTGAAATACCAGTGACATTTTGGAGTCTGTTGTATTGTGGCCTACTGACTTATCTTACACTTTAGAAGCATTCCCTTGTCTATAGATTTTGTGTTGTCATGCACTGATTATTTAGAAAACATGGGTTCAAACAAAATGGTGAGACAAAGGACAGAGTGGGAGCCTATGCAACAGCGATACCAACAGACAACATGTTGGAAATGATCTGTACAACTTGGGGTGGCGGTTGAGAGGGGAGGGAAAGGGGGAGAAAAATGAGGGAGGTTAATAAGTTAGCAAGAAATGCAATCACTACCTTACTTATGTAACTGTAACTCCTCTGTACAACACCTTGACAGTAATTTTTAAAAGAAAAGAAAATAAGGGTTCATGGAGTTCTGCAGATCCTCCATATTTTAACACAGTTCAAACAAGCACATTTGCTGGCCCAAAGGCTGGCATTTATACTGCTAGCTACTTAGCAGACTGAGATCTGAGGATCATGGTGCAAAGCCAGTCTGAGCAGACAAGTCTGAGAGGCTCTTATAGTCAGTTAGTCATCAAAAAGCCAGAAGTAGAGGTGTTGCTCAAGTGGTAGAGGGCCAGCCTCAGCGGAAAAAAGCTAAGGGACAGCATCCAGACCCTGAGTTCAAGCCCCAGTGCCAGCACAAACCAAACAAACAAACAAAATCACATTTGTCCTTATTGACATGTATCTCCTCAGAAAAGAGTTACTACTATGGGAAGCAATCCAGGCTTAGGTTGACAGACAAGAGTTTCAAAGTTCTAATGTTCATTTGAAATGGCAACTTTTATCATTATAGTAAATAGCATCAATAAGTTTCATTTCATTTCTGAGAGGCATCTGCTGAATGCTCAAGTCTGAGTAAACATAGTTTGTGAGACAGTTTTTGCCTGGTGCCATACAAGAGGTAAGAGCAATCCCCATATTCTGTGACACCCTCCTATTGCCGAGATTCTGAATGAAGGAATGTGAATGTCACCGGGGTGGGGTCAGAGGTCATGCAAACATAAGCATCACCTGAGACCAGCTTCCAATATCATGGGAGGCTGGGTGGTAGAGTACCAGGGGGCAAGGCCTTCGTCAAGGTTCTGTAGACAGAAAACATCCCCCTTTTTTTTTGTTGGTTGTGGGGCTTGAACTCTGGGCCTGGGCGCTGTCCCTCAGCTCTTCAGCTCAAGGTGAGTGCTCTACCACTTGAGCTACAGCGCCACTTGCAGTTTTCTGGTGGTTTATTGGAGATAGGAGTCTCACGGTCTCTCCTCAGTAGCTAGGATTACAGGCGTGAGCCACCAGCGCCTGGCTTAGAAAACATCCCCTTCTATAGGGCTGTTTATTTCCTTCTCCAATTAATTCCTCCTGGCTCATACCATTAGACACATAAGAGGTGATTTCTAGTCTAGAGCAGCCGCTCCGTGACTATTTATAACATTTCAAAGACTCATGACTCTTTTCATTTCAAGATGACTGCCTAAAAAAAAAAAGAAAGAAAAAACTAATTATGGCAGTTCATAAAAAAACAAACTTTCAAAGTTTGATTTGGGGACAGAGTGACCTGGTAAGTAATTATTTCCTCGCACTGGGCTTTCTAACTCTGAGAAGCCTGGATCACATGCTGTTCGCTCCTGATTAGTGGCTCTTAAAATCATCAAGATTCAGAGTTGAGGAAGAAGGGAGGGGACGATGTTTGTAATCAAGACAAAGGTTCATGGGGTATTAATACATCTAAATGGGTCCTATGAGGACAGGTAATGCAGAGCTCAAGGGGGGATATTTCAGAGAGATCTAGAAAGAGCCTGAAATAAATGTCAGGAAGCAACTCATTCAGAGCTTTGCATAGGTTGACTAATTTGGACATTTTCACCACAATAAAAACCAGTAAAGAAAATCAGTGCCAGCCATGGTCGGAACCCTCAGGAGGGCATTCTCTGTGACCTTGAAGATTGAGTCAAATGGGTATGAAGGGCAAGGAAAATTCTTCCCCAAAAAGCCATATACCATGTCACTTCATAGGTGGAGAATTATGGAGAATTCAATAATCCCATCCTCTATGCCAATCCTTACCTAGTTAATAGACTTTGTCTTTTTAGCACTTATGGGTTGACTTTCTTTCTTCTTTCTTTCTTTCTTTCTTTCTTTCTTTCTTTCTTTCTTTCTTTCTTTCTTTTCTTTTCTTTCTTTCTTTCTTTCTTTCTTTCTTTCTTTCTTTCTATATTGTTATTGTAGAGGTGATGTACAGAGGGGTTACAATTACATACTTTAAGTAATCAGTACAGTGTTACCTCTTCCCTCATGTTCTCCCACTTTTTTCCTCCCCCACAAGTTGTATAGTTCATTTTAACATAACATCCAGTGAGTATCACTGCTGCATTAGTTCACTCTTTGTCCCACCATTTCTATACTCCTCCTTACTGTGCCCCAAAACAGATAAACTTACATACAATATAAAAGGTACAGGGGGCTGGGAAGGTGGCTCAGTGGTAGAGCGCTAGCCTTGAGCTGAAGAGCTAAGGGACAGTGCCCAGGCCCCGAGTTCAGGCCCCACGACCGGAC
>NW_012267366.1:6785674-6796379 GCF_000151885.1 Dipodomys ordii | reverse complement strand
TCTCACATTTCTGACCCTCTGGCAGCCTCACCTCAGAATAAACCAGATATTTTGGAGTTGTGTCCAGGACAGGCTGGTCTGGGCCAGCAGGCGTCACTCATGTGGGACTCCATTGTCTTTCCTTCCATTTCTTACAAAGCACAAAGATCTCATTCCTGAGGTACAGAATAGAAATGTATTCACAAAACCCACAGTCTCTTAGCTTTAGTACAGAATACAAATGCATTTACAAAACCCACAGTGTCTTAGTTTTAGCCAGAGTGGACTTAGAATTCATTGTACTTGGGACAGATCCCAGAGACTGTGAGCATGTGTCTCCACAGCCACAGGCCTGGCTCACACCTTCCCCAGGCACCAGCCTGTGGTGTGCCTGGACCTGCCCATTTGCTCCTTGCCCATGTGGGAAAGGAAGAGAAACGCAGTCAGGCCGTAGCAGCCATGGGTCCAAGACAACTGACCCTGTGTTTGCTGTCACGTTCCTGAGCCCCACGGGTCATAGCCTGCCATGTTTCCTACTGTTGTTCTGAGGTCTTCTTTTGAACTGTCCTTAAGACATACAGGGAATCATCTAGTTGAATCCACAGATTCCCTAGTGGATCACAGAAACGCAGGTGGTTAAGAAAGGTACAAGTCCCTAAAGTGTTGCTGCTTGGGAGAAGTTGCAGAGTGGTTAGAGCACTCCAAACCAAGCCCAGTGCTAACTCAGAACATTTCCTGCCTGTTGATGACGAGCAAAGCCACAGCTGCTGTGTTTGGGCTCACCCAGTGAGATGCTGACAGTGAGAGGAGCTGAAACGAGCGATTCATCCAAACTTCCCAGTCATTCTTTGAAACGCACTAAAATGAGCCCTGAAAGAAGACAGGCATCAAGCTGTCAGCTTCCAAGAAAGAGAAGAGGCTTTTAGCACTGATCCCTTCAGCGAACAACCGAGGCCATGCTGTGTAGAAGAGCTGATGTTGGAGGGAGATGGTGACAGTCCTAACAGCGTCATCCCCTGGGCCTGGTAGTCCCTGTGCCCTCAGTCAGGTCGGGGCTGGCTGCCCCCCTACCGCAGGAGCCATGTGATGGGGGCTGTTTTCCTAACTTCCCCCTAGAGAAGGATAACCGTTCGCTCTTTTAGGAGGAAGGGGTAGGGATATTCTGCTGAGAGGACACATCTGTGGGGGCAGAAACAGCATTTCTTACCGTGTCTTCAGTTGCAAAGGGTCTGCCTGTGCCTCCACTGCTCTCCCCACCTGTCACTGACATGAGTTCCATAGCCTGGCACCAACACTGGCACTGCTTTGGTCTTGTGAAGTAAAGTGACCTCTGGGTGCTTCAGCTTGCCCATCTGCACAAAGAGAAAGACTACATACTGGTTCAGCACTTAGGGTGAGTGAACTCACCTGCCAGAAGTACTGGTTCAGGACTCAGGATGAGTGAACTCACCTGCGTCTGGTGGAAGGCAGTTGGCCAACGTTGGTCAACGTTTGCCAACAGAGGGGAATAGTGCCTGGCTTCTCACTCCATAGAACTCTGTTGTCAGGTCACATGCAGAGTTTGCTACTCTCCTCAGGCATGGAGAAGGAAGGGACATGTCAGGCCTCAGCTACCTGGGGTAGAAAGAATATAAAATGTTCCCTGTGTAAAGAAAAGAAAGCAAATAAGACAGATCAGAAGGTAAGAAACAATTTGTAGGCTGACTGATGTCATTTATTTCTGGACAAGATGACAGGAGGCTTAGCCTTCCTTCATTGAAATTGCAGTAGACTCATCTCAGTTCTGTTGACTCATTCACAAGGCTGGCAAAGAGCTTTCCTCATGTCTGCTTTGTTGTTGTCACAGGGCACAGAAGTCTCCCTCCCTAAATACCAGTATCTTTCAAGGTGACTTCTGAAGTCACTGTGTGCAGCTCTGCCTTTTCTGGATGTGACAGCATCACATACCCAGAATGCCTTCTGTTCTCCTGGACAGGCCAGTGATAGCTATGACTAAGTAGAAATCACAGCAGCTCTAGCACCGTCTTAGCACCCAGTCCCCTGGTCACCCTGAGAAAGCCACTTAGGGAAAGCCATGGCCTTGAGTTACCAAGAGACTTCTCCCAGGGATGAGAAGACTGGACCAAAAGACATTTTTACAGTCTAATGTTCCATCAGAACACTGCCATTTTTCTAGGAACTTATTCAAAGTCTAGTCACAAATGCCTTCTTAGAAAGACTAGAATAAATGAATTCAGTGACCTCTTAAGTCATGTGATTTGACCTGCGGGCTTGCTCAATGTGTACCCTTTTCTGACAAATGGATGCATCTGAAAGCACTATGGCCAGGCACTGTGAGGCATGAAGAAACTTGCAATGGTGTGACGGCACATGACAGAGCAGCCTGTTCACTTCTCAAGACCTGTGAAGAAGGACTTTCACTACCCTGCTGAGGGAAGTCTTCATTCCTTTTGGTAGTCTGTGCACACACTCACATCTCAATCCTAAATCCTGCAGCTTTGGCCTGTTTCTCACCTGTGGTTGCTAGAACCTTCTACTTCCGGCTGGTGCTGCTGATGTGCCAAGCTGTACAAAGGGCAGAGCTTTGGGTTGGCCCAGCTGCATATGCAACGGGCATCCACAAGGAATGAGTGGGGTTCTGCAGTGTTTTCTAAAAGACCTTTGTAAATTCAAATCCGGGACAAACTTGCCAAGGAAAAAACATCACAGCAGCCTCCTGGTGCCACTTAGCTACTAAGCTGCCAATGGAAGGTGTCAGGCAGGAGTGCTCCATCAGCTGAGGCCACTGCTGAGAGTTCTGCCTTCTCTGGTAAGGTGGGATCCTCCAGACAGAAAGGAGGCTCAAAGGCAGAATATCCAAATCCAAATGTCGGCTCCAGCCAGGAGTCCTGCTTTAACTCCTTTGTTCCCATCCCCCTACACCATTATGAAAGCAGTGGGGCAGGAGCCAGGGTGCACACGAGCAAGCCCCAGTTGGGTTGCACAAAGGGCAGCTCTATGTTCTCTGGTTAGAGGCACAACTGTTGTGCTCTAGTGGCCAGATCACCACCCCTCTTAGGACACAGCCACTGACACCACGTTGCCAGCCCTGAGTTTCTGAGCACCCATCATAAAGGACACCAGCAAAGACAAAGGTTTCACCAATGCACCACACATTGTTTGTGATCCCCAACCCCAGCCCCCATTCGATTTCCCTCAACCCTGAGTGAAGGCTCCGTCTGGAAGAAGATGTAAATGATTGTCATATCTTTCCTTCTGAGCCAACTGGGAGATTTAAAAATAACGAATTGGAAGTGAATCAGAGTATAAGCCTCTCCCTGGCAGTGTGAATAATTTCCTCCAGCTGTCACCAGGGCTCCATCTCTGCCTTCTTATTTATAAGCGCTGTGGCTCAAGGGAGGCACAGCCTAGATCTAGGGCAGTGGCCCTCTTGCCTGTGCCTCTCCTCTACAGCACCCCACCCCCCAGCGGAGGCTGGCAAGAGTGTCCCCTGTACTCTGCCTCATTCACCCCAGCAGGCTGAGGAGGCCTGCAGAGGGCTTTGCACACAGGGCTGGATGAGGCAGGTCTTAGTGCAGGAAGGAGAGGTGCCCAGGCTAAGTCAATGCTGCTGCTGCTGCTGCTGCAGGATTGGACTCAGCTGCCCTGACTCTCACCGCAAGCTCTTGGCTTTTCATCTTCTAAAGGCAGCTTCTGCAGCGCCCAGTGGAAGGGCCACGACTTGGTGCTCTTGGTCAAAACCTGCACAGCTTGAGTTGGGCGTGGCTCCAGATCTAGAAAGTTTTAGAAAGGACACAAATAAGGGCTTCACCAGAGGGAGAGGTCATACCAGAGCCCAGAGGGAATAAGGGTTTACTTGGCACATGGGCCCAATGCAGGCTTGGCAGCACACAGGACGCAGCACTGCAGGGTGTTGGGCGGGAGAAGGCCCTCTGAGCAACAGAAGCATGAACAGAGAGGCAAGCTTCCAACAACCTGGTTCTTGCCAAGAAGATGCAAGGGTTTCCTGGGGTTCACCTATCAAAACCCTCCCTGGGCTGATGGGCCAGCCCACCCCATTCATCTGCAAATAGTTAGGAACTATGGAGTAGGAGCTTCTCAAGAGAGTAACCTGTCACAGTATTTGTTGTGTGGGAGAAGACAGCTAGGCAAACCAAAACCATCCTGTGTGTCCCTGTGGAGAACTGAGTACTAGGATACATAATGAATTAGGAGGCAATACCTGGCATAGAAATAGAGAAAAGGGCAGGCAGGCCTCAGGGCAGAGGCTGAGATATCTAAAAATCTGACATGAACACATAGCCTCCTGTTTCATTGTCATGACCTCTTTCAAGCCTCCTGAAGTACCCAGTATCTTTTCTAAGCCCCTTTGTATCAGAATTGGGGCTTGTAGAAGACACGGTACAGAACTCAGCAGTACTGCTCCACATAAGTTCCAGCAAACACATCCCTGTACTGAAGCAGATGCACACAGAAGTATTGGCCCATGTAAGGTGGTAAGGTTATAGTAGTAAGTTGACTAGACCTGATGGAAATAAATTAGAATCTAAGGATACCTTAAACCATCGCCATCTTGGATACAAAAATCTGCCACTACCCAAGTGCCTTATGTAAAACAAATTGCATACTATTTGTATCCAACATACAAACATCTTCCCTGTGTACTTTCTACTGTCCCTAGATCAATTGTAATACCTACTGTAATATCAGTAATTTTTTGTCGTTTTTTTGGGGGGGTCAGGTTGTGGGGCCTGAACTGTGGACCTGGGCACTGTCCCTCAGCTCTTCAGCTCAAGGCTAGGGCTCTACCACTTGATCCACATCGCCACTTCCAGCTTTTTTCTTTTTTCTTATGTGGTGCTGAGGAATCGAACCCAGGGTCTCATGCATGCAAGGCAAGCGTTCTACTACTGAGCCACCTTCCCAGCCCTGTCAGTAGTTTTTTGATTGTACTGTGTAGAATCTCCATGGAGTGAGGCCTCCATCTTTCACTTTTAGCCTCCAAAACTATGAGCTAAATAAATCTGTTTTCATTAAGTACCCAGCGTCTGGTACTTCACTATAGCAACAGCAGAGAGAATAATAAAAGTAAAGAAGAGTGCTACTTTTGAGTTGTTGCTGCTCGATATTCCCAGATGCCACAGGATGGGTGCTTCAGCAAGTTCAGAGCACCTGTCCAGGCCATTAATGAACAGATTTCCATCTACTGAGTTACTTCTGTGTATTCTCAGTCTTTCACATTTTTTTTTATCTTTGTTATGTGAGATAGGTTGTAGTTACAATCTTTCTACAAGACAAGAAATAGAGGTTCCAAATGATTGAGTGATTTTTTTCCACAGCTTCCTAGCTGTTTGGTGGCAGAGGGGGCATCTGAAGCCAGCTTGTGTGTCCATGTATAATTACCAGACTTAATGAACAAAAATATATAGATAACCAATTAAATTTGCATTTCAGGAAAACAATGAATGCATTTTTAGTTCAAGCATGTTCCATACAGTATTTGGAACATATTTATAGTAAATATTGTGCATTGTTTGTGGCCAATGCAAATTTAACTCGGCATTCTCCATTTTACCAGTATGATCAAGCTCCCCTCTTGTATCATTTGAGTCACTCAGGCAAATATTTCAGTGGTAAAAACTATATGAGGCTAGATACTGGAGGAGAAGCACTCTTAAAAATGAAAATACACACTGGTACTTTCATGCTTTGCAAGAGGGAGGGGCTATTGGTTTTTTTTTTTTATTTTGGTCCCATCATGAGTAACCATGGCTACCTCTGGGCATCTGTAAAGATCCCCCATCCATGCAGCAACACAGGTGTTCCTACTGAAAGCACAAAGTTTCTATTCAGTGTCACCAGGTCCACCTGCAAGCCCTCCCTCCCCTACCCCGTGCCCAGCAGACAGCCTTGGGGTTCCCTCCATCCTCGCTTGAGGGAGCTGTGACTACACTCATTTCTTTTACTCACTTGGCTGCTCCAAACACCCACATGAGGTGCTTGTGAATCTCAACTCCGCACAAAGGGGAACCCCAAGAAGCAAATGTGCCCAGCAAGCACGAGCTTTTCTCACTCATTTTGAGGGGTCTAGTCTCTGGCTGAGGCCGCAGCAAAAGTGGCCCACTGTGTGAGATGACAAGAGGCGCCTGCAGGAAAGCATTCCCAGTGTCCTCTCTTGCTGGGAGTCAGTTCATGTGGTGCCACACGGGGGGCGAGGGCCGGTGCACTTTGGAGACTCACCCAGGCACCCGCAGATCCGGGCTATAATTAAACCAGACTGTGAACATGTTGTTCACGCAAACCTTAGCAGAACATGAGTCATGCTGGTGAAGTGAATCACAGAGTCTCAGGGTTTCCATTTATATTTGCTGTATTTGGAGCTTTTATATCTGGGCTCAGATTTAAGCCCCCTCCCATTTACTCTCTCAGGAACAAAGCCTCGAGGCTGCACATAGCTGAGGGTCCAACTGGGCAACCAGGAAGGAGGAGAGAGGGGCTGGAGGCTACGCGGGCACCAGGTTAATCATGTCACCAGAACCAGGGACACCTATCTCTCCTTAGCGGATGCTTCTGGGCTGTCAGGGACCAGAACAAATCAAAGGAAACAAAATCTGGCCATTGTGAATATTGCCACTGCTTTTAGGAAAGTAAAATTTGGCAAAGGGAAGAAGGTTGAAACTCGGGTTTTACATAAAGTCTCATGATCCTTGTGTAGCATTTGGCTGAGTTCCTAGGACAAGTACCATCTAGCATAAGCTACTGACCCACCCCCTACCCCAGCCCTCAGTGACTGACCCAGACCCAAAGCCCTGCCTAACCTCTGTCTCAGTTTCTTCCTTTGTGGAATAGGAGGGATAATCTCTTTCTCTCCCGTAGTGGCAGTGGAAGTTATTGAGTTAATGTGTGTGAACTACTAAGAAAAGTGCTTGGCTCAGAAGTACTGATTTGTCAGCCTTCATCATCAACATCACAGTCATCATAACTTCAATGGCATCAGTGAACTCTGAGGAAGCAGGCCTTCACTTGCTCTTCCAGATTCCCACAGACAGGACACTGGGCAGAGGTGGGACTCACAAAATGGTAGAGCTTCCTGAATCTCCTCTGCAGTTTATCTAGTAATTCTTTTCAAGTGGAGAAGTGCAAGTTTCATCATACATATTAAGAGCATGCAGAGTTCTTCCATGTGTTCCCAGGGACTCCTATGGCACCGGCATTCTTCAAGAGGAGAGGAAGTTTCCACATGTAAGAGATGTGCAAGGCGAGATCTGTAACACAGAGAGGTGATGAGGAGCTAGCTTTATGCCATGTGAAGCCACATTGGAACTATGTAGTCAAGAGTCCCCACAACCATGGCACAGCAACCTTTGTTACTAAATGCATACATGCACGGAACAAATAAGTCCCAACACTGTCCCCTCGCTTAGATACAGCGATCTTAAAAGGCTATAGGGCCCCTTCATACAACTACTTCATGACAAAAATAAAATGTAAGAAAGAAAAAACAAGGCTATGGGGTTCTCTGCCTTAGCCAGGTCCTCTGGGATCTATTTAATGAAAAACTGGTTAATCTGATTACCCTCAACATATATGGAACATTAGGGACACCCATTTTTCCCCCCAGGATGGATCTTTTATCAATGCAGACTCCCTTTGTTTTCAAAGATTTGATCTACCAAGCTCCAACTGATAGCAAATTAATTTAGTTTCCTAAATTTATTAATTGGAGAGACACAGAATAGACAAAGTTTCCATTCATTATGTGGTAAATGGCATTCCCAAGCTGAGGAGCTGGGCTTCCTGCCAAAAGGAAAGAAATGTGACATTTTCACTGGCCTAAGATATATTATTTGGAGGAGCAAGAACATTCTCTGGAAAGCTTTATGATAATATCTGATAGACTCCTGAGATGCTGACTGCCCAAAGAGGTCCAGGGGACTCAAGAATGAAGCCATTGAGCTGACCACTGATGGCTCATGCCTTAAATCCTAGCTACTCAAGAGCCAGACGTTTCAAAGCCAGATGCGACAGGCAAGTCAGAGAAACTCTGACCTCCAATTAACCACCAAAAAAACTAAGCGTAGAGCTGTGGCTCAAGTGATAGAGCCATCCTTGAGCAAAAAAAGGGACAGTACCCAGACAGACCCTGAGTTCAAGCCCCAGTACTGGCACACACAAAAAGAATGGATCCACGGAAGACTGATCTTATCAAAGCAGTCTATCTAAGCCTCTTTAGGATAGATAAAGGTGTATAAAGACCAAGGATACAGCACTCCTGGAAAGGAAATGTCTAAAATCTGCTACTGAGAACAAGGCCTAGGAACTGTACCCAAGATAGACACCCACTCCATTTTAGGCCCTCATTTTCTTGGTGATAACCTAAAAGCCATAGGGGCCTCCAAAATGTCACTTTCCTGGACTTCTGGGCAGTGTGTATGCTTAGATAGGCAGGAAGCTTAGGACCCTCTGAACAGGCTTCCTGAGGAACATACCCAACAGGACTATAGTTCTAGCTTTCCTCCACTCCCAGCCTTGGATACCAAGGCTCAGCTCTGCCCACCTAATATATTTACTCACCTATTATGCTCAGTCTGGTTCATCTGAGACTCTCATTGATCTGAACATTACCTTTGTTTCTTCATCTAGAAATGCTTGCTTTTGCCCAGCATTATAGAAAAAGCACTTGGACTAGAGTCAAAAGATGCCAGCCTGACTATCCAATTCCATGAATTTATCTTTTACTTTATCACTTAAAAATCTCATGTGTAATTAAGATTTCATTTCACCTTAGCTAAAATCGCAATAATAATATTTTTTTTAATGCTGATGGGATTCAGGGGAAAAGGAACCCTCATACACTGCTGGTGGGAATGTAAACTAGTAAAATCATTATGGGAATCAGTATAGAGGTTCATGAAAAAATAGATAAAATAATATTCATGACCCTGCCATACTGCCATTAGGTATATATCTGGAGAAGTATAAATCAGTATAAAAAAGATACTTGCACCGGGTTCCAGTGGCTCATGCCTGTAATCCAAGCTACTCAGGAGGCTGAGATCTGAGGATCACCATTCAAAGCCAGCCCACACAGGAAAGTCCTTAAGACTCTTATCTCCAATAAACCACCAGAAAACCAGAAGTGGCGCTGTGGCTGAACTGGTAGAGTGCTCACCTTGAGCTGAACAGCTCAGGGACAGTGCACAGGCTCAGAGTTCAAGCCCCAAAACCAACAAAAAAAAAAGATACTTGCACACTCATATTTATTGCAGTATTGTTCACAATAGTCAAGCTATGGAATCAGCTAAGGTGCTCAACAACAATTGAATAAAGTAAGTGTAGTATAAATATACAATGGAATATTAGTAATAAAGAAAAATGAAATTATGTCATTTGCAGGAAAATTGATAGAGCAGGAAATCATCAAGTTGAGTGAGATAAGCCAAGCTCAAGCCAAATATCATCAGTTTTGCTCATTTGTGCAAACTAGATGCAAAGGACATATATATTTATGGACATACATATGCATATATCTACATACATACATAAATTAACTGTAAGACTATTTAGAGTGATGAAGTTGGGGAAAAGGGAAAGAAAAAAATGGAGTTTGAATAATGCCGAATTACACTGCAACTATGTGTGAAGACGGCGTGATTCTCAAAGATAGCTGTTTATCAATGTAAGATGGAGTCATAGAAAAGTGAAAGCAATAGGAGAGTCATTCTGATTAAAATATATGAATGCCTGAAATATCATGGTGAAATCCCTTGGTGCCATTAATACACACTAATAAAAAAGAATGACAGGAAAGTAGAACAGTCTCTGTGAAGGTTAGATATCCATGGGTGAGGGAGGGCAAACTGGGTGAATGAGGATGAATATGGTTGAAGTAATTTATTTGCATATATGAAACTATAATAATGACGCACTGAAATTCTTTTAGAAGAGGGAAAGTGGGAGAGTTTTGGTAAGGGAGAGTGATGAAGGGCTTGCATTGGACCTGGATACACTGTATACATGTATGGAAAGGCCATAATGAACTCCCCCACCCCCAGTATAACTGATGTATGCTTATAAAACAGCTTATTTTTAAAAAGGAATAAAAAGTAAATCTCCTGAGTCTATTTCTCAGCCAGACATGTTGGCACATGCTTGGAATCCCAGGATTCAGGAGGCAGAAGCAAGAGAATCCAGACTTTCAAGCCAGTCTAGGCTAAGGAATCATGCCCTTTCTCGAAAAAAGAAAAGAAAAAAACTATTTGTGTGTTATACATGTACATTAGCAAAAGGTGAAAAGGAATAAATAGGCATTTAATTAAACTTGAAAATGAGAGAAAAAAATCCCTAAATCAATAAAGTATAACAGTCAAAATACCAAAGGTCACTAAACTGAATTTGCCCATTAAAAAAGACTGTCCAGAGTTAAAAATAAAAATCTAGGTATATGCTACATAGAGGAAAGGTGTACAAAACAAAATGTCAAAAAATAACAAGAAGAAAGCAGAAAGAACGAAAGTTAGAAATTTAAGGCTCGCCGGGCGCTGGTGGCTCACGCCTGTAATCCTAGCTACTCAGGAGGCTGAGATCTGAGGATCGCGGTTCAAAGCCAGCCCGGGCAGGAAAGACCTATCTCCAATAAACCACCAGAAAACTGGAAGTGGCTCTGTAGCTCAGGTGGTAGAGAGCTCGCCTTGATCTGAAGAGCTGAGGGACAGCGCCCAGGCCC
>NW_012267366.1:6747039-6785624 GCF_000151885.1 Dipodomys ordii | reverse complement strand
CAGGAGGCTGAGATATAAGGAGCTCAGTTAGAAGCCAGATATTGCAAGAAAGTCCATGAGATTCTTATCTCCAATTAACTACCAAAAGGCCAGAAGTGGAGCTGTGGCTCAAGTGTTATAGCCAATAGCTTTGCACACAAAAGCTTAGGGCCTGAATTCAAGCCCTAGGACCGTACACACATTTGTGTGTGAACATGTACACATGCACACACACACAGTTTCTAAATAGTATAAAAAATGACAGTCAGTATAACAAACATAACAATATAGAATAGTTATAAAGCTACGTATGCTAAATAACATAGGTGTCCAAAGTACAATGCAAAAATACCCTCTAGAAACACAGATTATTTATTTATTATTGTTGTTGTTATTGTTGTTGTTGGTCGGGGGGCTTGAACTCTGGGCCTGGGCGCTGTCCCTCAGCTCTTCAGCTCAAGGCGAGCATTCTACTGCTTGAGCCACAGTGCCACTTCGGTTTTCTGGTGGTATACTGGAGATAGTCTCACCGACTTTCCTGCCCCGGCTGGCTTTGAACTGCGATCCTCAGATCTCAGCTTCCTGAGTAGCTAGGATTACAGGTATGAGCCACCGACGCCTGGCTTAACACAGAATATTTTTTAAACTTACACTTTAAGTGGAATCCTTTAAGTGAAGAACTGATTATCCCTAATTAGCAAAAACACAGTGAGGGTGCTGGGAATGTGGCTTCGTAGTAGAGTGCTTGCCTAGCATGAATGAAGCTCTGGATTGGATTCCTCAGTACCACATAAACAGAAAAAGGCGGGAGTGGTGCTGTGGCTCAACTGATAGAATGCTAGCCTTGAACACAGAGAGGCTCAGGAACAGTGCCCAGGCCTGAGTTCAAGCCCCAGGGTTGGCAAAATAATAGTGAGGACATGAACAAAGTAATTGATAAAACCCAGCCATTTGTTATATAATATGCAGTATCTTAGTATGTGCCCCAAACACCCTTACTCAAATTTATTTTCTCTTACAATACAACGCAGAACCATTCTCCAACCAGATGTGTGGGGTTTCCCCACACACCAAGGAAGCAAGCAACTCTGCAGTAGACAACATCTGGGTACCCTATAATCCAATAAGTTCTGAGACTACCCTAGAGATAGGGTCAGATCCCACAGGCTAATGCTCCTTTTACATACCAGTCCTAACTCTCAAGGCTGTTTTATCTATACTCATGGCCAATCTTCTAAAATCCAAATTCCCATATTCTGCTCTTTGTATTTGATTAATTTGTAGAGTGCATCAGCATACTGATTAAAAGATGCATACGGCATGCCATGAAGGAATGGGTACAAAAAAATCTCATATTTAGCTAATAGGAAGCTGCAAACCTGAGGATTTTTTGTGGAGAATTTGTTACATGTGCATGAATAAGTCTGGGCACTGATGAACAACTGAACTTTCAGCCTTCTCCCTTTCCAACAAGTTGGTAGATGGGCTGGAAGTCCAAACCCTATAATCCTGCTTTGATCTTTCCAGAAAGCAACCCCTAAACTTAAACTATCTAGGGGACCTCCTGCCATCAGTTAACTCATAAGCATGGAAAAGAAAACATCACAGTGAAGATCAAAAGGGATTTAAGGCTTATATGCCAGAAAATGAGGTGAAGACCAAATAAATATTTCATAGTACACCTTTCTTCAAATGGAAAACAAATACACTTAGCTTGTATAGTTGTGAAACATTTACAGTCATAGATCAGGAAAATGGCCACAAAGAAAATTGCTTTACAAGGGCTGGGAATGTAGCTCAGTGGTAGAGTGCTTGCCTTGCATGCATGAGGACCTGCATTTGATTCCTCAGCAACACATAACCAGAAAAAGCCAGAAGTGGAACTGTGGCTCAAGTGGCAGTGTTAGCTTTGAGCTGAAGGCTGAGGGACAGCACCCAGGCCCAGAGTTCAGCTCCCACAACTGACGAAAAATTGTATCACAAATTTATGGAATAATAAAGGAGCGAAAATTTCAAATACAGGCTATTTTAAATGTGGAAAATAAGGAACACTCCTGGAAATCACTTAAAGAGCAAATTAAAAGGGAAATTATTTCCTAAGTACTAATGGAAAGGAGAAACTCACACAAAAGCCAGTACTTATGGAGAAAGGCTTATAGGAAAATTTATAGCCTTCAAAATGTTCTTTATTTCAAACAATACCTAAAAATTAAAAACCTATACACAGCTCAATACACTAGAACAGCAGCAATATAATGAACCAATAGAAATCAGCAGAGCATCAGTACAGATAAAAGATGAAATGAGTAAAAAAGAATTAGAGCCTCCCCTCCTAAATAGCTTAAAGGATAAACAAATATAAATGTTGATGCTGAGAAGAGATTAATAGTGGAAACAAACCCTTTGCAAGCCAGATCAAGGAAGGCGGGGACAACAAGCAGTAGGATAACAATAGAGTTTCTCAATTCTTTTTAGTAAATCATTCTATTTTTTTCATTTCAGCAAATAGTATTTAAATGTTCAGAGAAGTTCCACCTTTGGGTTTCTCCTCTAAGGGTACCCTCCTTTAATCTGTGTATAAATGCTTAGAGTCCTATATAGGTGGAAACAATTCTATTTTTATTCAAACCAAAATAAGACAATGCTGGCCAGGTATAGTGTTGTATACTTGTAACCCCAGCTTAACACAGACATTAGAGGATCTAAGTTCCATGCTATCCTGGGCAAAAAATGAGACCCTATATGAAATGTAATAAAGCCAAGAAGGGCTGGGCACAAGGGCTAAAGTGGTAAAGTACCCATCAAGCAAGAACAAGGCTCGAGTTCAGACCATAATAACACCAGACAAAGAGAGTGCTAATTCCAATGATAATAACAGATCTCGAATCTCAATTTCATTTATAAGCAGAGATGCAAATTCTAAGTAAAACATCAAGAAATCAAAGGAAAGCCAGATACCAGTGACTCATGCCTGTAATCCTAGCTACTCAGGAGGCTGAGGATCATGGTCCAAATCCAGCCTGGGGCAGGAAAGCCCATGAGACTCATCTCCAGTTTACTAGTAGAAACCAGATGTGGTGCTGTGGCTCAAAGTGGTAGAGCACTAGCCTTGAGCAAAAAACCTCAGGGACAGAGCCAAGGCCCTTAGTTCAAGCCCACAACTGAAAAAAAATTTAAAAAAAGAACTAAAAATGTCATTAATGTATATTAACTACGTGTAAATATATGTAACTATGTGTAAATATTTGCACCTATGAGGACATATGGGTCTGTACAAGTTTATATGCAGACAGGTGAAATTATCTAAGGCCATATAGTATGTCAGGTAAATATGGCTTCTCTGCATGAGGAAGAAGTAACAAGGACCATGTTAAAAGTGGGAGAGGTAAAAGGAAAAAGGTGTGGTTTTGAGCTTTGTACTGCATAGTATGACCCCATTATGTAAAAATAATTGTTGAAATTCAGAAATAAATCCTACCAAGGTTTAAATTGGAGACCCAGTAAATAACACATCATGCAATTCAGGCACACTATATATTATGAATATTCACTCCCTGTCTATAAAAAATGTAAAGCACAAAGCTTACTAATAAACAGTAAAGGGTACATAAAGTCTGTCACTGTTACCAATATGGCAGATTCAGATAATGTGAAAACCATTTCGCTATAATCAGAAATACCAAATAAAATAAAAAACAATTATATTAAATGTACAACTAGACCCACAAATAATAAGCATAACCCCCTTAGGTATCAGAAACAAAGAGGGAAATGAAAAACCAGAAGAGTGAGTACTTAAGACAACAGGGGTTATTTGTCTCCAGGACCTAAGGATTTGGGATTTAATGCCCCACACAGGCACAAGAAAAAAGGCTTGGGTTGGAGAGTAGAAAATTAAACTCAGAATGGTACATAAATACAAGACCCTCAAAGAACTATTTTATTTATGAAAGGATTTAAAAACAAGAGAGACCACAGGATACAGGGACTTGGGTGGGAAAATAATAAAGCTCCCAGAGAATTAAAAAACCACAGGGTCACAATTCACATTGCTTTTATTCTACCCACATAGTTCAGAAAAATCCAGACTAACAGGTTATGTAAATTGTTAGTGGTTCCTCAAATACTAAGACTTAAGGGGAAGAGGAAGAAGCAAATGTGAAGTTCCTGTATCCCAAATACCATGAAATGTACACACACACACACACACACACACACACACACACACACAGAGCACTTTTAATGATGCACTCAAAATAAACAAATCAAAAAGGCCATAAGAAAGCCACCCAACATGATTGTCTTCACATATAACAAAAATGCAATTATAGCCGTCCCCCAAACTCTAATATATGAAAATAACCAGAAAGGAGTCATAAAAGAAATGCATGTAAAATAACTGAACATAACAAGGAAGCAATCAAATCCTAAAAACAGAACTAAACTCTATGAAAAAGAGCAAACAGATTTGAAAAAAAAATCCTTTTTAAAAAGATTATAATTGATCAAAGGGATGACACTGATCAAGATGCTTTGTATTCATAAACTGACATGTTGAATTGTAATCCCTTTGTAAGACTACTTAAAAATAATGAAAATATCATTAAAAATAAACAAAAGTATAAAATTATAGGCTGGGATGTAATCCTAGCTACTTGGAAGGCAAGAGATCAGGGAATTGTGGTTGAAGGGCAGCCTGGGAAGAAAAGTATGGAAGATGTCATCTCAACAAATGGCTGGGAACAGTGGTGGACTTGACATTCCCAAGTGACAAAGGGAAGCACAAGTAGGAGGAAATAAAATACCCATAAAAATGGGCAAAAGGCATGGTTCTAATGGTAGAGCACTTGTTTAGCAAGCATAGGCCCCAAGTTCAATGCCCAGTACTATCAAAAGAAATGGGAATGACAATAAAATAATCATTAAAAGATATTAAAGAACACTAAAATCGAAAATAATTAGAAATATGTGTCATCTTTGTAGATAGGAAGATTCAATGGAGTAACAATAACAACTTTCTCCAGGTTAACTTACAAACTTAATAAGCAGTTTTAGGTGAAACTGAAAACAAAAGTACAAATAATTCAGGAAATTAGAAGTCTTAAGGAGTTGAAGAAGCCTCCCTGAGAACAATTAAATGATGTTCTGCAGGAACAGAAACAAAAAAAGAAAAAAGCATTGCCCAAGAACTTTGTAAAGATTTCTAAACCCAGGATTATTAGTGGGTTTGCCTATGCTACAATGGGACAGGAATTCTGTACATACAGGTTGAAGACTCCATTTTCTTCACAGCTACTGCTTCAGTGGAACATGTAATTTGAGCTTTAAAATGGCATTAGACATGAGGCATCCATGCTCCTACCTCATTTTCCTGAACATAAAGTAACAGCAACACAACTCTATTTTATATGCTTTGGGGAAGAGCTTGGGTAAATGTTAAGCCACTGAAGTCTTCTTCCCATTTCTCATTAATTCTGTTCTAGGCACTGATCTAGAACAGAATGCCTGCTCCTGTGGCCAAAATTTGTTTAAATATTTAACAAATACTAGGCTTCTATTATGCACAGAGCACATTCCAATATGGTCATACATCAAATCAAGAATATCTTATTTAAGCTCGGAACATGGCTGAAACCTGTAATGCTAGCTATGTGGGAGGCAGAGACTGGGGGACCAATGTCAGTGATTGGCAATAAGGAACATTAGGAACAACGGCTGAGAAACATTTGTTCCTAAAAGATTGTCTCAGAATCTCTTCATTCTCTGAGTGGTGCCTATCTTTTCAAACAGACAGTGGCTAAAGATATAGAAAAGAAAAAGAAGGCAAATTCTCTAACCAAACTAAGTGGTTTTGAATTTTATCCAGAGAATAGGAAGGTAGCAAAGAATCTGAAGAACAGAAGAACAACCTTAAAATTTGGAAATGTAGAAAAACCCCATTGAAAAGAAATTGAAGTTAGACAGGGTAGACCAAGAGAAATCAAAACATAGTCTTTGAAAGATGTATAAAGCAAGCTTAGTGAGAAGAGGAGGGCGGTGGGTCAAGTCTTTGAGCACTGACTGGCAAGGACACCTTCATTGGGTGTGAGGATTTTAGGCTGGAGAAGAGATGAGTAAAGAGGAAGACATAGGTTCCAGCTAGCCTGCTGAGGCCAAGATAGATAACCTGCCCCATGAGCAATGTGGTCCTCTTAAACAAGATCTTCGATGAGCTGTTGGATTTGATGCTGAATGTACAGAGTACCATACAGAAGCATTTCATGGAGTTGAAAACCAGGGAGCTATGGGGTCAGTCACTGGAAGAAGAGAGCTGCTTTAGAGCCATCCATAAACAGGAGGAAAGTATAAGGCTCTTGATGAACCACATTGTAAACCCCAGGCTTTCCATGGCCTGGGGTTCAAAGAGAATTTGCTTCCTATAGACTCTAGGGTGATGTCACACTTGGGCAGAGGGACTTGTTAAATAAAGCTCCTAACCAGCCAGGTCTCCATCAAAGTGATTTGGAAGTTACTATTTCCTATCCAAATGTGGAGCTGACATCTGACTCTTACCACTTAAGATTCCAGAACTACAAGGCCTGCCAAACAGACAAATACCGTGAGGACAAGAACCTCTTGGATTTCCTCAACCTTGGCACCAGTGAAAACAAGCTCTTCTAGATCTGATGACTGAAAGATTTCGTCAGTGTGACATGAACTCCACTGAGAGTCTTGCCACAGTACCCTGAGTGGAGAAGACAACTGTTCCTTTGGGCAAAAGTGGCTCAGTTCCTCACCTACTATTGCAAGGCACCTTCCAACCTTAATCCAGAAAATGTGGTTGTCCTCAATGGTTACTTCTCTCTTCTCTCTACTAACCATGGTTCTGAGTGATCCAGGAGAGGTCTTTCTAGTCCTGACTCCTTTCTATGGTGGCTTTGCTTTTAGCTCTCATCTGTATGCAAAATTTGAGTTGATTCATTTCTACCTGGACAGAAAGATCACTTCTAAAAATATCCATCTATTTCATCTCACTGTGGACAAGTTGGAAATTGCCTTGCTTGAAGCTACAGTTAAGGGACAAATCATCAGAGGTGTGCAAACCAACCCTCAGAATCCTATGGGTGGTATCAATCCCTAAGATTCATTGATGAAATATGTTTTATTTGCCAAGAGGCATAGTCTCCACGTGATCATAGGTGAACTTTTCATGCTGTCTGTATTCAGTGAAAGACACCATGTTTCAGTGTTCTAAGCATTACAGGTTTGCCTGACCCTAGAAGGATCCATGTGATCTGGGAGACCAGTAAGGATTTTGGTGTCGCTGGCTTCTGCCTTGGTGCCGTGTATACTCACAATAAGCATGTGGCCTTTGCCATGATCTCCTTTGGCTGCCTTCATGGTGTCTCTGGCATCACCCAGTATAAGCTATGTCGACATCTCTAGGACAGAGAATAGATTCACAAGGTATACTTCCCACTAACCACTCCCAGCTCTTGGAAGCTCACAAGTACATCACTAGCAAGCTAGAGGCACCGATGATCCCCTTTCTCCTTTGTGGCGCTGGCCCCTATGTGTGGATCAACCTGAGAGATTACCTTTACCCAAGTACATTTGAAGAGCTCCTCTTCATCACCACTTCTTGGACAGCAAGCTAATATTATCCCATGACAAATCTTTCATGTGTAAGGAACCTGGCTATTTCTGCCTTGTCTTTGCAGAAAAACACAACCTACTAAAATAGGTCATGTGTCAGTTTCATTAGGGGCCAGAGAAGCAGAAGCAGGATAGCACAGAGAAACTACTTGAGGATGTCAGGAAGAATTAGGTTTTTCTGCCTCCCAACCAGCAGCTCCCATCAGGCCAGCACAGAAAGCCACTTCTAGCTCAGAAGGCCATGGTTTAATAGTGACTTCTCTAGAAATGGTCTCATCTGACTCACTCATCAACCTCTTAAGCTAAGCGTTTGCCATCTTTGGAAGCTCTGTATTGTTTTAGTCTTTGCTAGCCATTGTGTATGCAAAATGATTTTCTTTCATTGGAGTTAGGGTGAGAGGGTCTGGAGAGGGAGAAAGGGAGCTTTCTAGGTTCCTGTCTAAATGGTTTTATTTTTATATTTAATAGCTAATGAATACTGTATTTTTTAATTCCAAAAAAGAGAAAGGTATACATATGAATATTCTTAGCAGTGTTATTCATAACAGTAAAATAACTACAAACAAAATAAAGGCTCATGAGCAGATGTAGACACAAACATGTACATATGGAATGGGATACTTACTATGAATATATGCTATGATGCAAGTATCAACAGCATTATATTACTGAGGATCTGTGATGATCTGCATGTACCACCACACCCATATTCTACAAAAGTTTTGCAACTACTTGAACTTCATTTTTTCTCATTTACATATCACTAGTAGTCAGTCTTTGTAAAATTTAACTCTTAATGATATAATCAAACAGAGAGAAGTGGTAGGGATAGGTCCCAAGAAGTATTTACTGATACCTTGCAAGGTGACTTCCTGTGAGTTAAGATCCTTTGGTAAAGGGAAAAGGGAATTTCTTCAGGCACAGGTAGAACAGAGGAAAGATGTGAATCAAGAGTCTGCCCATAGGTCTTCATATCATTCCTTCCCCATGAATGATCCTTCAATTAAACAAAAGAGACTTCATATTCTTTCAGCTGGTATAACAGAAAACTGGACTGAATAATTAATAAACAATAGACATATTTGGCTCACGATTTCAGCAATGGTAAGTTTAGGAACTTGGCACTGACATCTGGTGAGTACTTTTGTGTTGCACTAACCCTGGCAGAACAAGAAGCAAGCACAGGTGAAGCAGAGAACAAAGTCAGGCAAAATTCACCCTTTTAAACAGAACCTCCATAACAGCACTCATAAAGGCAAAGCCTCCAACTCTCAATTGCCTCTTAAAGGTCTTAACTCTTACAATGGCAATCACATTTCAACACAATTGGAGGGGACATTCAGATCACAGCAGAGACCCTGTGGGGTTGGGAATTCAATTTGTGTTGTCATTCAACCATTCACAGGCTGAGACTTGGGGTTTGCCTTTCAGAAACCTCAGCCCTCTGGCTATAGGAGTCAGGGTTTCTCTCAGGGTAATCATAGAAACTTTCAGGTCCTTCCTGAAGACATTCGGCAGGGAATTTTCTTGAGTAGTAGTCAACCAACCCGACCAAGTATATTTTCACTAAAAGACTCTTAAGGTACCAAATATTCAGTCTCCTTCCTGCCAAGGACTACAAGCATGCTCTTCACTTGTGGAAAATGCTTTTAAATCTAATCATACTTGAGAACTAATTCCAGATAACCCAGGACAAATACAGAACACTTATCCTTAAGGTCTGTTGTTCTGAAACCATTCCAGGTACTAAATTCTGCATGTGTTCTGGTCCAAACACAGAAGACCAGTAGGCAAGTCATGTGGCACATGATTACATTCAGTCAATGACAGACTGCACATATGATGTTGGTCCCATAAGATTATATTGCCTATATTGCCTAGTGGCTTTATAGCTCTTTGTTTGTGTAAGAACAGTGTGAAGTTCATACAATGATGAAAGCATCTAATGATGTATTTTTCAGAATGTATCCTTATCATTGACACCTTAATTAGAAACATGCAAGAAGTTCTGACAAAATCTGCTCTGGTCACAATGATACCAATTATAAAGCCAGCCTTTTCATGAATGGTTTAATGCCTCCTCACTCTCCTGTGGTTTTTGAGTTTGCTTTAGTAAGTTATGCCTCTCTAAATGAAATAGTATATCCATCTAGATTTTAAAAATTGGCATTGCTGGGCTCCAGTGGCTCATGGCTTTAATTCCAGCTCTTCAGAAGGCTGAGATCTGAGGATTTGCAATGGTAAGGAGCTATCCCTGAGCCCCAGGACCAGCAAGAACACACACACACATAAACATAAACACACACACATAAACATAAACACACAAACATAAACACACACACAATATTGGCATCATGTATACAATTTTTAAATTTCTTTCAAAGTTGAATTTTTTTTTGCATTAGTCCTGGGGCTTGAACTCAGGGCCTGGGCTCTCTCCCCAAACTTTTTTTGCTCAAGGCTACTGCTCTACCTTGAACCATAGCTCCACTTTTGGCTTATTTGGTTAACTGGAGATAAAAGTTGTGGACTTTCCTGCCAGAGCTGGCTTTGAACTATGATGCTCAGATCTTAGCCTCCTGGGTTGCTAGGATTAAAAGCACAAGCCACCAGAGCCCGAAGTTTAAATTGTTTAAAGTTTAGGGTGTTGGAGGCATGGTTCAGTTGGTAGAGCACTAGCCAAGGAGAGAAAATGTCAAGTACTCAGTCCAAGTTCCAGTGTTAGAACTAAAACCTAATAATAGTAAATTTAAATTTGGCATAAACCAGGCACCAGTGGGCTTATTCTGATAATCCTAGCTAGTCAGGAGACTGAAATCTGAGGATCTTGATTCAAAGCCAGCAGGAAAAACTGTGAGACTCAAATCTCCAAATAACCATCAAAAAGACTGAAGTGGAACTGTAGCTCAAGCAGAAGTGCATCAGCACTGAGCAAAATAAAAACTAAGGGACAGCACACATGCTATAGTTGATGCCCCAGTATTGCTACACTCACAGAAAAAAATGTTTGTATAAATTTACTAACTGAATTCCTGTCATTTTTTTATATTCTTTGGTAGATCTACAGTTATGTTTCTCTCATTTGTTAATATGGTTAGCTTCTAATATTTTTAATTGCATCATAAGTGGAGAATGCAGTATCTTTGTTATATCTTGGTATTTATATTTTGTGTAGTCTTTGTGCTTAAAAATAATTTCTTAAATTGAATTTCAGTTGTATCAATATGTATATTCACACTTGTAAATATTCACATACACACAGTATCAGAGCAGGTATATTAATTAGTTTGGACATTGATTTTAATCTATATTACAGACAAAGGTGTTGAACTTGGTAGTTGAGTTTTGCATTATGTATTTTATATTATTATCTCATTATATATATATGCCTTCAGTTATTTCATATTCATGAATTATTATTTTAAGCTTCAGTAATAATCTTTCTTATCCTTAAACACATTCCTTTCTTAAAGCCTATCCTGTTAATAATATATGATGTATATACATATATAATAATTTTTATTGTTTTCACCACCAATAACTGCTATGTATTTTAAAAAGTAAATTTTATTCCTGGAGTGCGTAGCAGCAGGCTTGCAGGATCTGAAGAACTTAGTAGTAGCTTCTTTCCACAAAAGGTTTCTAGAACCTCTTTATAATATGCTAGCTAAAAATTATGGTCCCTCAATAAAATGTCTAAACTAAAAAACTTTTCAGATACTGTTAAAAGAGGTATGGAATCTATTCTCAATGAACTATTCCAGTTACTAATATGACTTATGTATAATTGTTTGAACTGTATGAGATGACTATTTTATGCATATGAAAGATGCATGATATATTTGACTTGGTTCCGTACACATTTTACTTCTTTTATGTTTAATTTATTCATTCAATAAGTTTTAAAATTATATATATATATATATATATATATATAGAGAGAGAGAGAGAGAGAGAGAGAGAGAGAGAGTGAGTATCAGTTATGTGGCCTGGCCAATGTCCTTGAGCTCTTTTTGCTCAAGGTTAGCACTCTACTACCTTGTACCACAGCACCACTTCTGGTTTTGAGCAGTTTATTGGAGATAGGGTCTCATGGGGACTTCTCTGCCCAGGCTGGCTTGGAACAGCAATCCTCAGATCTCAGCCTCCTGAGTAATTAGGATTTCAGCTGTGAGCCAATGATGCCTGGACAAAATGTATTTTTTAATAGTTTACTCATGATTTCTAGTATAAGAGGCAGACTTCGGGGCTGGGAAGGTGGCTCAGTGGTAGAGTGCTTGCCTTGCATGCCTGAGGCCCTGGGTTCGATTCCTCAGCACCACATAAGCAAGAAGAGAAAAGCCTGAAGTGGCACTGTGGCTCAAGTGGTAGAGCGCTAGCCTTGAGCTGAAGAGCTGAGGGACAGCGCCCAGGCCCAGAGTTCAGGCCTCACGACCGGACCCCCCCCCCAAAAAAAAGACGCAGACTTAATAGGATCTGGCCTGTGTCTACATTGTGACATTTAGAACTTTAAAAAGATGCTATCTATGCTCCCCTTTACACAAAAACATTTGTTTGATATGTGATCAGAATAGCAGAATAAATTACATGGTATGTGGATAATCAAGATCCTATCTTATCAACAAAATTGTCAGGCCATATTCATCATAGGGATCAATCTGAATATACTGACTTTGTATCTTCAACAGACAAGCAAAATAGGGCTGATTCTACAGTTTCTCCCCCAAAGATTTGTTATGCCTACCATCATATTGCGGTTTCTCCACAACTGAGGATCACTGGCTTGTGGAATCTCCAAAAAGGATTACACTTTAAAGATGGAAATAGTTTATTCCATTAAGAGTTTGGTATTCCTCCTCCCACCCCTCAGGTCCATCACAACTGTTGCACTCAATAGTTTTCTCTAAGGCTCTGTGGGATCTTTAGCAGTGTTTCAAATCTTCTCTGTCTCCTACTTAGAGACCTCCAAGAAACCACTAGCCCCAAAGCTCATTTCTTATTGGCAATGAGTGGGCCTTAACATTGGGAGCAAATTCTAACAGCTGATATTTAACTTATTGACAAGAACAGTTGGTAGAGGACTTCCAATACTCATACTGTACATCTGTTTGTGGTGTGATTTGGAGTCCACTTTTCGCTTTCATTAACTATGGATTTCTAATATCCTGGAAGACTGCAATTTGGATTCAGCTGTTTTCAAGGAGCCTGAGGAGAAACTTCATTTAAACTTAGCAAACTTGTTGTGTGGTGTTTTCAACTTGTCATATTTATGTACTATATAAAAAGTCTTTAAAAATTCATTGAAGTCAATGCTTCCATCTCTGTTTAAGTCCATTGTGTGGGCGAGCTCATCTAGTTGGGTGTTATCGATACAAACATTGTAGTGAGAACTGAAAAGTTTCCACATGGCCCGAAATTCTTCAATGGAGATCATGCCTAAAAAACAGGAGAAGGTGTTGAATATTTATTTAAAGATCCACCTAAGAGAGAGGTGGGGAAGCCACACTGAATAGTACCAATTATAAGCTCTCTAACATGCCAGACCATCAAGATACTGAACAATGAAGAGAATAAGATCCTAAGTGGAAGAAACAATATCTTATTTTTAACTAGCAAGAATCATAAGATTATTATAATACCACCATGAGAAGACACTGAAGAAACAGAGAGGCAATGAAGACTATGGTATAAAATTACAAGAACTAAAATCCAAGGGTGACAGAAGGGACAGGAGATCAGAGAGAAAATCAAAGCAGAGAGAGAAGGTATACTGGGAGTCAGTAAGAGGATTCCAAACAATAGTTAATTGGTCTTTTGGAAGGTGGCAATTAATGGATCAATTACTCACTGTTTGATGTTTTTGATGCCCAAACATATCTGCAGTAGAGGAATGTGTGATTTGTGTGTGCATGGATACTTTCATACACAGTACTGGGGATGGAACCTAGGGCCTCATGTATGCCAGGCAGGTACCTTACCACTGAGCTTGATTCCTAGCTCGGATGGCTTTTTAAGTTTGAGCATAAGTAAATGTGAATCAGAACTAAATACAAATGAGTTTTCATTCCCCCAAACAGAAATAATATTTGAAGAATGTTTTTTTTTATTTCAGGAGTAACTAAGAGTCTAAAATAGAATTAAGTTTTATCCCTGCTGGTAATTTATATAAAGGTCTGTCCGGGTGAGACCAATGACTACATAGACCACTAGAACTTTATATTCTTGAATTTGTGGCCAAATTAAAATACAAATAATGTTAAACACAAGTTCATCATTTCCTTTCAAGTTTCATCAGGTTTGGATGAAGAATGAAATAGGTAAAAATAGACTGGCTTTTGTTTTATTTACTACTATTGAACTAGCGAAAGTATACTTACCTGAATGATCAGAGTCAATGATATTGAATATGATTTTCAGGTCAGATCGGTACCTGTACAGAGTTTCAATTACAGCAGATTTCACCTAAAAGTAAAACATTAAGTTTTTAATGGTTAGGAGCAATGGTAACAATGTTGTCAGACACCTTGTATTCATATACTGTTTTGTAGAATGGGAACTTTTTTGTACAATTACTTAAAGATAATAAAAAAAAGAATTAACAACACAGCACAAATTTAACAATTGTAAAAAACACAAAATATCCCCCACCAACTTCTCTTCCTTCCCATCCATTTTCTCTTTCCCTCTTCCCCCCTTTCTCTCTTTTCTTCCTCCCTTTCCCCCCCCCCCCTCTGTGTTCTGGCAGGAACAGAACCCAAGATCTGTCTGTGTTCCTGCTAGGCAGTGCTCTACCACTAAGCTATACATAAGTCCACCAATACCAAGCATGGAATTTAAATAAAACTTGAATTGAATAAAATATCCTTTGGCCGAATCATCTTTAATCACATTGAAGACCTTGTTCTTGTGCTCCTTAGGAGAACAAAGTTAAGACAGCACTAAATAACAACTGCCAACATTTACAGAAAGCTTTGTGTGAATTATTATTTTTGTCAGTAGTGAGGCTTGAACTCTGGGCCTGGGCACTGTCCCCCAGCTGGTCAGCTCAAAGTGAGTGCTCTACCATCTGAGCCACAGAACCACTTCTGTTTTTCTGGTGGTTTATTGGAGATGAGTCTTGCGGACTTTCCTGCCTAGGCTGGCTTTGAACCATGATCCTCAGATCTCAGCCTCCTTAGTAGCTAGGATTATAGGCGTGAGCCACTGGCGCCCAGCTTTGTGTGAATTATTTCATTTGGTCCTTTACAAACCTAAGGAATAGGAACAGAATTGTGTGTCCATCCTACAGACAAGGAAACAAGAGAGGCAAAATAACTTTAACAAACATCACATAGCTATTACATGCGA
The DNA here is from genome assembly GCF_000151885.1 of Dipodomys ordii. Classification (NCBI taxonomy): domain Eukaryota; kingdom Metazoa; phylum Chordata; class Mammalia; order Rodentia; family Heteromyidae; genus Dipodomys; species Dipodomys ordii. The sequence goes on along the minus strand of NW_012267366.1, from coordinate 6,770,663 downwards.
TTTACATCTCAGCTTTTTTCAAGCCAATCCCTATGATTTGAATCAGTATGGGAAGATGCCACTGAAGTGAAGTTAAAAGCCTCCTTCCTAGGGATATTTTGCTTTCCAACCTCACCATTTTATTTCCCTTCTCTTGGTTTTTCTCGTCTTCCCTGCAAATGCTCACAAGTCCTAGCTCCAACAAGCTTAATGTTATAAGTAATTGTTGACAAAATGCTACTAACAGGCACTGGAATCTGCTCACCCTACCTGGCATTTTGTCATTTTAATAAGGTACATTTTAAAATTCTGTTTTTTTTGTTTTCTTTGCCAGTCATGGGGCCTGACACTCTGGGTCTGGGCGCTGTCCCTCAGCTCTTCAGCTCAAGGCTACTGCTCTACCACTTGAGCCACAGTACCACTTCCAGCTTTTTCTGTTTATGTGGTGCTAAGGAATCGAACCCAGGGCCTCATGCATGCAAGGCAAGCGCTCTACCCCTCTTCCCAGTCCCCATTTTTAAATTCTTTAAGGCATATACTAGGTCATTTCTGCAATGTTATTACATGGTAGGATATATGTGATATATTTCAAATGTGTGTGGCATAAAAGAATGAATGTCATATCTGACATCATGCTGGACAGCAGTTAAAATAAGAATCCCATATCTGACATGGATTTGCTTTCATTTTTCATGTTGCTCATTCTAAAGAAAATACACACATTTGCCAAACAGATCACCAGGGAGACATTCTTTGGTTTTTTTCTTAGGCTACCATCCCCATCCATTACTCGACGCCACTCTCAACTTTCAAAGAGCTAAGTTGCTTAGAGTTTGTCCAAAGGGTGTTTTCTTCTTTTCCTCCAACCAGATTTTATCTGGAGCTAAGTGACACTTACCGTTTCCAGAGACTTTACAATGTGGACATCCTGGAAGATGGACATGTAGTCAACATTTCCATCACTGTCTATGTTTACCAGATGTGGACTCAGGGTTCTCCAAGGTAAGTTCAGCTCCAAAATGTTTTCCATAGAAAAAGCCCACTGGGCTACTGAAATTTTTCCTGACAACAGCACAAAAACAAAAACAAAAACATGTCTGGCTGGGCACTGGTGGCTCACACCTGTAATCCTAGCTACTCATGAGGCTGAGATCTGAGGATCATGGTTCAAAGCCAGCCCAAGCAGGAATATCTGTGAGACTCTTATCTCCAAATAACTACCAGAAAACCAGAAGTGGTGCTATGGCTCAAGTGGTAGAGCCCTCACATTGAACTGAAGAGCTCAGGGACAGCGCCCAGGCCCAGAGTTCAAGCCCCATGATTGACACAAAAAAAAATGTATGAATTGTGTATAACGTGACCAAAACATATAAGATGTCAAGCATAGCCATAGTGTACCCCGAGTTTTTGAGGCCTGAGAACCTGGTGTTCTCCGTGATCTGTGCTACCTATTAAGCCCAAGAAACCTGAGGGAGGAATAAACAGAGACAGTCTTTGCCTAGTCTACAATCTTATCTCTCCTGTGACATGGAAGAAATCTCATTTGGGCTCTTACATTTTGCATTGTTGTGATTAACCAAAAAATCTATGAGTATAAAAGATTTGAAATCAAAGCAGAATATGTATATATGTAGATACATACAGACATACATAAATCATAGAGCATCCCTTTTATTTCTAGTAATATGTATTTACTTAGTTTATTTTGCATGCTGTTAATGGAGTTGCTGCTCCAGTTTTGTTAGTTTTCTTATAGTGTTTTTCTACATCAATTTACAAACGTATATATATATATATATATATATATATATATATATATGTATGTATGTATAAAATTCACTGTCTCATGGATTCTTTTTAGAATGATTAGTCTTTTTAGCAATATGTTTGCTATTTGCCTTCTTTTAAGAATTCATCTTTGGTATTGTAGCTTTAGTCCAACTGTGGACTTAATTTTATTTATCCTTGTTGAATACCATCACTTCTCTTTACCTAGTACTCTGAATTTTTCATCAATTCATGGATATTCTCAAACAGTATCAGATTAAATGCATTCCTTCTCACATTCTATTCTCTTCTGGGCACCCTGATTATTTGGTAAACCTTGTTTAGATGTTTGCTAAACTTTTTCATCTTTCTGTTCCTATCTCTTCACAGTTCTTTGGTGTTGCTTTTTCTTGGTTTGGTTTTCATTCTTGCTTTGAGGAAGGGTCAAGGTTATGTAGCCCATTCACTATTCAAGGCTCTTTTTTGTGTGTGAGTACTGGTAGGGATTGAACCTAGGGTCTTTGTGCATAGTAGGCAAGCAGTGAAACATTGAGTTACGTACTCAGCCCTTTTTTTTTAAATTATTTCTTTTTTCCAGTCCTGGGGCTTGAACTCAGGGCCTAGGCACTGTCCCTGGGCTTTTGTTTCAAGGCTAGCATTCTGCCAGTTTGTGACACAGTGCCACTTCCAGCTTTTTGGTAGCTAACTGAAGATAAGAGTCTCAGACACTTTCCTGACTTGGCTGGCTCTGAATCTCGTGATGTTCAGATCTCAGTCTCCTAAGTAGCTAGGCATGAGCCACCAATGTCCTGCCTACTTTTTATTTTTGAGACATGATTTCCACTCACAATCCTCTTACCTCCACTCCCCAAGTGGTTGGGATTGTCGCTATGCCTGGCTTTCATTGTCCATAATGCTTCATCTTTGTAATTCTTCTTTTTTATTTCTCTAGACATTTTATATTTTATGTTTGGTAATTCCAATATCTGATGTCCGTGGAGAGCCAAATATGCTGTTTGTTTTTTTTCCTGGCTCCCACTCGTGCTACTGTTTAGTAATATTTAGGTTAACAGTACATAATTGTTCATCTTAAACTCTGGATATACCAGTGCCTAAAATTAGACATACTTGCCAGGAGTCAGCATTATAGACTTAAGAGAATTTACTAATATTTAGAGTAGAGACAAAATGTGGAACTCCCAACACAGTGCTTCCATTTTTCTACTATACGGGAGCATGTAGCCTCAGGATGAGTATTATAACAATCTTAGCAATTGTCACAAGATAATTCAGTCTTTTGTGCTAGTTTGTTGCTCCATGCTTTCCCACGTGGTGAAAATATTTTCTTTTTCTTTTTTTAATCCTAGGTCTCATTATTTAGCCCAGGCTCGGCTCAATTTACAATCCTAATGCCTCAGGATTACAGATTTGTATCACCATTCCTTACTCAAATAATCTTTCATAGAAGTATAGATGCAACCAGGATATTTACCATACTATGAAGCTGATAAATATATGATAATTAAGCAGCCTCTAGAATTGAGCTGGTTATTAATATTCTTATAGAAAAGAAGTCCAAATCAGGGTTATTAGTTTTCTGAATTAAAGGAACCTTACTGAAAAAAGAGAGATATGCTTCTTTTGAATGAATAGATTAAAAGCGTGTATAAATGTGTGTGTGTCCATCTGCATGTGTACATGTGCCACAAATGGAGCATGAACTCTTGGCCTTATGCTCTCATTCAGCAACATTTTTTCTAGGAGAAAAAGAAATGAAATTCCAAAAAAGCAAAACAGAAAGAGAGAAGGGGGAAGGAGGGAAGGAACGAAGGAGAGAAGGGGGGAAGGAGGGAAGGAAGAGGGAAGGAAGGAAGGAAGGAAGGAAGGAAGGAAGGAAGGAAGGAAGGAAAGAGGGAGGGAGGGAGGGAGGGAAGGAAGGAAGGAGGGAGGGAAGGAAGGAAGGAAGGAAGGAAGGAAGGAAGGAAGGAAGGAAGGAAGGAGTCTGTACATAACCTGATATGCTAACAAATGGAAGCATTTTACAATTTTACTACCTGATCTACTGTGGTCTCGAAGCTGGAAAGCACGTATGAGGTCAGTTTTTCGTGCAATTATTCTCTCTTTTAATATTCTGATGGCACTGTATTCCATAACTTCCACCCTGTGAGAAGAAGACCATAATTAGGTAGAAGTTACATAAATTACCCCGGTATCTTTTGTTTTAATGTCCTGTTACCACTTACTATTTCCTGACTTAAATCACTTCAATTTATATATACTATGTAACTTGTCAGTATACACACACACACACACACACACACACACATGTGTATATGTGTGCATTTTCTTTTTGAGTCAAGATCTAAGTATCTCAGGTGAGCCTGGGAACTCACAATCCATCTTCAATTTCATCTTTATCCATCTGTCATGAGAATGATATTTACTATAATTGTGAGCATAGACATGTACCACTAAGTAAGCATGGTGTTCTAGGATTCTACTATCTGTGCTGGGAAGAACTTGCTCAGTGAACAGGGTGAACCAGTTATGCTGGACCAGTGTACAACATTCAACTCTGCCTAGTGGCATCAACAGCATCCACCCTCCCTGAGAACATTGTTTCTTGCTTCCCATCCCTTGGAGCAGCTCAGAGTCCAGTCCCTTAATAATCAAATTCCAGTTTGGAAAGGGCAGCTAGATTGTATATCCAATTAGTAATACACATATTCTATGAGTTCCTAGGGCTTCTGTTATATGGGAAAACAGTTTGAATCGAGGAAAAACAGCTATGATTAATAAATTTTTTGTTGTTGTTGTTCATGGGGCTTGAACTCTGGGCCTGGAAGCTGTCCTTTTGCTCTTCAGCTTAAGGCTAGCTCTCTACCACTTGAGCCACAGTGCCACTTCCGGTTTTCTGGTGGTTTATTAAGAGTCTCATGGTCTTTCCTGCCCGGGCTGGCTTTGAACCGCGATCCTCAGATCTCCTCCCAAGTAGCTAGGATTACAGGAATGAGCCACCAGTGCCTGGCGATTAATAAACTTTTTAACATAAAACTTTAGGTGTTACCTCAATTGAAGTGGAGAAGCTCTCATTAGTCAGTCTTAGACCTTCATTATCATCAGCTGTACTTAAATGATTACGTGATCTGTTGAGTGTTTCCCTGCTCTGCAATTATGAAATAAACAACCCCAACAGCAAATGGTGCTAAAAAAGCAATGTAAAAGTTATGGTAATCCTCCAAGGCCAAAATGGGCTTATAATGTAAGTGACAGAGTGAATTTTTCAGATTTCTTGAAATACAGAATGTCTTTAGTGGAAATTGCACAGCATCTGGGAAAAGCGAATCAAGCATCCATGGTAGAGTACTGAACTACATACTTCCTGAGCATTCACAATGTTTCCTAATGGTGGTTTCCTAGATGGTATGAGAGATATCAAAGGTCTACTGGATGGAAAATCCCAAGAAATTCACTAAAAACTAAAAGACAAAATTCAGTGTTCAGTAAGATTGTATAAATGAGGTTCATACATGAAAGTCAGTTATAAGTCTAGATATTGGAAATGAACAATCCAAAAACAAATTCATAAGGTAGCTCCACTATAGCACCAAAAAGAACTCTTAGAAATAAATTTAACAAATTTAAGTCTAAGATTTATATACTGAAAAGTATGAAACACCATTGAAAGTATTTATACAAAATCTAAATAAGTTGAACAACATTCCATATCTACGATTATTAGGAGACTTAGTATTGTTAAAATGAAAATGCACACAACAATCTACAGACTCAAGATATACTGTGAAAAATTCCCATTTTGACATTTTTTGGCAAGTTGACAAGATGATTCTAAAATTCATATGTAAATCAAGAGAGGAACTTTAAAAGGAACTTTAAAAGATGTTCAATGTTCAATGTTCAATTCTTAGTTTTAAAACATACTATAGACCAAATAGGCTTTATCCAAAATGCATGAGAATAGCAATATTTCAGATGTCTGAGATTCACAGGTTTTAGAGTATTGCATAGAATATGTGCATTTTTAAATTTAGATTATTTGTGCCCGTCCTGGGGCTTGTACTCAGGGCCTGGGCTCAGTCCCTAAGCCTCTTTGTGCTCAAGACTAGCACTCGATCACTTGAGCCACACCATCACCTCGGCTTTTTCTAAGTAGTTTATTGGAGATAAGATTCTGGACTTTCCAGCTCAGTCTGGCTTTGAACCCTGATCCTCAGATCTCAGCCTCCTGAGTGGACAGGATTATAAGTGTGAGCCATTGGCACCTGGTAAATTTATATCTTTTTGATTTTACATTTTGAGTTGCGTACCTTTAGAGGTAGGTATAATTTTACAGCACTCTTTCTTGCTTTCTTTTTTCTCTTTTCTCCCCTCTCCTCTCTTCTCCCCTCCTCTCTCTTCCCCCCTCCCTGCCCCTCCTCTCCCCTTCTCTCTCTTTCTCTTTTTTTTTTTTTGGTGCTGGTATTGGAGTTTGAACTCAGGGCTTGGGCACTGTCCCTGAGCTTCTTTAGCTCAAGGGTACCACTTGAGCCACAACTCCACCCAGGCTTTTTTGTTTTTGGTAGTTTAATGGAGATAAGAGTCTCACAGACTTTCCTGACTGGACTGGCTTCAAAACTGTAATCCTCAGATCTCAGCCTCCTGAGTAGCTAGGATTACAGGTGTGAGCCAATGGCACCCAGCTTGTAGCACTATTTTTAAAGCAAAATCTTGGAAGAAACCTGGATGATATCAGTTGAAGATTTAGTAACTCCGTAACTATATCACACATACGTACAATATTAAGAATCTGCTAAAATAATTAAATGGGTTTATATAACCTATCTTGAAGTGATATCCATTATATAATAGTTAGAGGTAAAGTCAGTTGTCAAATAAAGAGTACAACAAATTCATTTTGTGTTTGTGTGCTGGTACTGAGGCTTGAAATCCTGGCCCCACTACCTTACTTGGCTTTTATGCTCAAAGCTGGCTCTCTTCTACTTGAGTTATGCTTCAACTTCCAGTTTATTACTGGTGAGTTTGAGCTTCTTAGCTCAAAGCAAATCTCTTGGATTTGCTTCCCAAGCTGGTTCAAACCCATGATCATCAGATCAGCATTCTGAGTAGCTAGGATTACAGGCATGAGGTACCCAAATGTCCTGTAGGGTAAAACAACAGGACAAAACAAATTCTATCATTGTGGGAAAAAACACAGCATGTATGTTGTTTACTATTGTGCAAGATGATTTTAAGATTTGTTCTGAGTAAACAGAAAACACGGTGGCTTATCTGAAGTGATATGCTCAGTAGAACAGAACTGGGCCAGGTTCCTGGTTGTCAACAAGTACTTTCTGCATTTCTACCATGTTCAAAGCAAGTTCTATCCAAAGATAAAATGTATTTGATGAGGGGACTTTGCATGTTTTGTCTATCGATATGCCTAAACTTATACCTAGAACAGTACCAGACAATTAGCAGATGCTCATATGTTATTTAATACAACATATTGATAATTATTTGGTTACTCTATAAGAGCAAAAATAAAAGGGTAGAAGAAATCTCTTGCATTAATTTTAATTACTTGTGTGGAAAAAGTCTGAGAAGGGAGTGACAGGCAATTAACATTTTATTTATATTTCTTTTCTCATTTGGTAATAATTTAATGGTTTTGAAATATATAAAAATATTAAAAAGAATGTTGCTGGGAAAAAGGATAAGCAATGAATATCACCACATGGAGACATACTGAACATTTCAGTCATATACATTTCTGGGTAGAAAAAAGAAGGGGGCAAGATTAGATGGGGAGGTTGTGCAACAGAGATTGTAAGTGAAGGAACTGAGTGAAGGCCTTTTAATTTACTCGGTTATATGACTAATGACTACTTAGGGATTGAAAGTTGTTCCTTTTGTTATCAAACATAGGCACAATCACCATTTGTTAATGCCTGGAAGTTTCCATGTTAGTTTATGCCTTGATTTGTATGATTGCTCTTAGTTACTTGGTACTGTTTTAACAAATCACCAATACCTAATCCCTGGCATTCTCAGAACATACATACCTTTGGTAAAGAGGGCTCAGGCATGATGCACTAGTTGCTCGGTACTGGAAAAACCGTGGAGCCATGTCATGAGCCAGTCTGATATAGGCTCCTCGATTGCTGCCTTCTTCATAATAATCAGAAGCAGAAAAGACAGTAATGACCTGATTAAAGAAAAAAAGGGTAAGCTTCATAAAATTAGTTCTTAAAAAAGTCAGAAATAGTTTAATTCTTAAAAAGCACACAAAGCAGCTGTGCACTGATGGCTTACCCCTTTAATTCTAGCTACTCAGGGGAGGCTGAGATATGAGGATTGCATTTTAAAGCCAGCTCAGGCAGGAAAGTCTGTGAGAGTCATATCTCCAATAAACTACAAAAGAAGAGAGAGGTAGAGCTGTGGCTCCAGTGATAGAGCACTAGCCTTGAGCAAAAGAAACTCAGAGGGACAGCATCCAGGCCATGAGTTCAAGTCTTAGGCCCAGAAAAAAATTATCCAAGTCTGGCATGACTTCCACTGGAATAAATGAAAGCTTTGTCACTCACATTTCCAGTATACCGGTCCTAATTACTCATCCAAATCCCCAGTGTAAGACCAATTCAGCAAGTTCAGAGCCCCACAAGACTAGAGCTTCAAGTGCAGAGAAATAACGCATGGAATAAGGGTGTGAACATGGTAGAAATGCTGAAAGTACTCGATACCCGGGAACTTGGCCCAGTTCTGTGCTACTGAGCTTATCACTTCAGATAAGCCACCATGTTTTCCACTTTCTCATAACAAAGAAATCTTAAATCATCTTGCAATGTTAGTATTAGCCTAAAATAAGTCAATAGAATTAAGGAAAGCATTGCTGTGGAAAGAAGTGCTATCCAATCTGGAATTCATTCTTATTTACTGCTGTTCACTATGGAAACAGAGGTAGCCCAGGACACCACTTCTAGCCTTACTGCCACCACTGAAGGGGGACATCAGACTCCACTTCAGTGGCTGTCTCTCAACTGACCACGAAGAGCAACCTGCAGGAAACTGCCTCATCAGCCAGTGGAAAGAACTGTGTTTTGGGTCTTTTGTTCTGCACAGGGAACATGCAAAGAGAGGCTTCACTGCTGCCTTTCATATGCTTGCTGAGGAAAAGCAGTGGAAATAGCTATCCTGAACATGTACGTAGTGTCATGTAACAGAATTTGTTTCTGGGACAAGTGAGCATCAGGAAATGAGTCAAATCTTGCTTGGGATATAGTGACAATGAGGCTCCTTCAAGTAATCTAGGTGAAACCTTCAGTCTCTAGTTTCTGTTTATCACTGAGGAAGGTATCCGCTCCTGGGCTTCTAGGTCAGACAGAACCAACTGTGCAGAAAGCACTACAGGTGGGTTGAGGGTGTCACCAGTGATGGCAGCTCACCTTTCCATCATGGCAGATATCATACCCATCAGGCTTGCACTCATGAGATCTAATGATCGTCTTCAAGTGGTATTTATTAAGAAATTTGGCAGTAACATCTGGTCCAAAGTAGCAGCCCCCTCCTCGACTTGTGTTTGGATAACAGCCATCCTTGCCTCTGGGGTCACTCCACAGAAGGTCAATAATCTTTGGACAATAAAACCAAATTAGGTTACTACTTACAAATATGAATCTGTCTTGCCAGATTCCAACCTATTTTCCAGAAATTTAACCCAAGGTTCCCAAAGAATATTCCTCATTCTTTCCTCAAAATTGTTCAGACACATTTCTTTCATGTACCCTCCTTTCCATCATAATTATAATGCCCATTAGTATCCCACTTTTCTGCTCATCCCCAATAACCAGTTCAGCAACCATCAATGTCCAAGATAGCAATGCTCGGTAACTGTAAAGAATGTTTGAAAATTTTCATTTGTTGCTTCACAATTGTTGAATCCACAAGGTTTTTTTTTCTCTTAAGATAGTAACTGTCATACTCAAGAGGACATAGTAACTTCCCACAATGAACACATACATTCCTTTTCTTTTTATATGTTAGAACTAGTGCCTGAACTCAGGGTCAGGGCATTCTCCTGTGGCTTTTTCTTTCAAGACTGATAACTCTATCACTTCAGCTACATCATCACTTCTGGGTTTTTGCAGTAAATTGGAGATAAGAATATCATGGACTTTTCAGCACCTGCTTACTTCGAACTTCAATCCTAAGATCTCAGTCTCTTTAGTAGTTAGGGTTACAGGATTGAGCCACTGGAACAGAGTTCACATTAGGCATTCTTATTATGTTCCTAGAGATTAGCTATAACTTACACTTCAGGCTTGGATACATGCTTTCTTTCCTGTTGAGCACATAGCCCGAGTTCTTGCTTTTTCTAGCCACAAATAGAGAAAACTATTAATCTAACCTTATCCCTAACATATCTCTCAAGGCCTGCCCCCTTCATAAGGACATTCTAAATTTCAGTAATACATGTGACACTAACTAGATACTACCAGGTGTTTGCCTAAATCTGCATTTAATTAGCACAACATTTCTTATGGGGGCTGGAAGAGGCAAATGCAGGTAACACAATGGCAAGAAATGAAGTCTCAAGTTTCTAAGAATATTTTTCATACAAAATCAGTGGCTCTGCAGGCTCTTTGTGGCTCTGATTTAAATAAAGTTTTTCTTTATTTCCACTTCTCCTATAAGAACTTAAAGAACTATAGGGAAACTATCTTTGTGATGGAAGATAGTGACAACCTCAAGAAGATGATCTGGTTCTCATTTTAAAGATCTTTCATCTAGGCCAGTTGGCATGTAAAGTACCTCAAATTTGTAATCAACTATGGTTCTAAAAGTTTATATTTTTCAGTTTGTTCTTGTTGCCATCTTGTTTTTTGAGATGGAGAGTATGTGCTGCAGACTGAACCCAGTGTCTCACACATACCAGGAAAATGTTCTGCCACTAAGCTAAACCTCTCAGTTCTCCACCCCCATATGTCCCTTTTAAGGCCATGAAATAGCCTGTAATTGAACTATTGTTATTCTACTGGGTCCAAATCAGCTCTTCACAAGAGAACCAGAAATAGTGGTTCTAGTAAATTGGTTGTGTAACCATCAGCAGGTTTGGTACTGAAGAGGAGCTATAAATAAGTGAGAAAAAGGACAGTGTGATGGGAAAGAACAGAACTAGCAAGAGAACCACTCTGGAAGGATGAGCACCTGGTTATCACTAGAGAAACCATGTAAAAGGCATTTTGAGTTTCTGATGAGTGACTGAGGTGAGAATTAAAGCTACCTAAAGAAGAGTCAGCCTAGAATCCTGTCTCCAACTCAGTTCCAATATTGTACATTCTACAAATGGATACATGTAATCCCTTTAGTTTGCTGGGTTTTGGAGGTATAGCTCCATGGTTAAGCATGTGTGAGTCCCTGGGTTTAATCTCCAGCACACATACATGTGAAAAAATGTACATGTACACAGGTTATAGGTGCTGGTGAGGAAGTTGAGAAATTGGACCTCTTATACTTTGCTGGTAGGAATGTAAATGATATACTGCTTGGGAAAATGGGCTAGGGATTTCTCAAAATGTTTATCTTTATAGTTGTCTTTCCATCCAGCAATTCCACTCCTATAAATATGCTGAAACTGGATATATAGAAAAATGTGTGAGTGTTCAGATGAGTATTACTTGCAATATCCAAAAAAAAAAGATATAACCCCTATTTCCATCAACTGATAAATGTCTATTCTTACTATAGAATATGTTTCACTAGTAAAAAAGAAATAGATACTGACACATGATACAATATAGAGGAACCTAAAGAACATCTTGTTAGCCGGGCGCTCACACCTATAATTCTAGCTACTCGGGAGGCTGAGATCTAAGGATCGTGGTTCAAAACCAGCCTGGGCAAGGAAAGTCTGTGAGACTCTTATTTCCAATCAACCATCAGAAAACTAGAAGTGACACTGTGACTCAAGTGGTAAAGCGCTCGCCTTGAGCTGAAGGACAGCGCCGAGGCCCAGAGTTCAAGTCCCATGACCCACAAAAGAAGAAACAATCCCAAGGCTGAGCTTGAGTTCAGAGCCTGTACACTGTCCCCGCGCTTTTGTCCTCAAGGCTATTGCTCTACTGTCTAGCCACAACCCATTTCTGGCTTTTGAGCAGTTAACTGGAGATAAGAGTCTTGTGGACTTTCCTGCTCAAGCTGGTTTTGAACAGCAATTCTCAGATCTCAGCCTCCTGAATAGCTATGATTACACACGTGAGCCACTGCCTCTAGACAACATCTTTTTTGCTTCTACTTTGCATAGAATAGGCAAATGTATAAGGATAGAAATTATATAATAGTTGCCTAAGCATGGTGAGAGCAGTGTAGAGTTGAGTGAGTATTCAAATATTTTGAATTTTTGGGGGATGATAAAATTGTTTTAGTATTAGATTATGGTGACAGTTGGACAGTTGTGAATACACTAAAAACTACTGGATTATTGATTTCAAATGGGCGAGTTATATGAAATATAGATTACATCTCAATAAAGGTACTAAAAATGTGATGAGAGCCAGGCATGAACTACCGTTCATGTCAATAATCACAACTTGTGGGAGGCATCTGTAAGGTGTGCTGAGGTACTAATCCCATCCTGAGGAAAAACATCAGTCCACATCAGAAAAAAAAACTGGAGGAAAAAGGTTCTGAAGTGTGACTCAGTGACAAAGTACGGAGATAATGGCATGATCAGATAACAAGTGTAAAGTCATTTTAAATTATACATTGTAAGGCACAACATCTTGTAAGTTGGTGATTTCATTCCTGTTTTGGTAAATGCTTTGATTACCTACCTGTTCCCATTCATGCTTTGATAACTGTTCAGATAAGGAATTGCTTGAAGTGGCTTTCCCTGAGGCCATAATTTTACCAGCTTTATCTTTCTTCAAGTCCACGGCTTGGTCTCTATTCACTGACATGGGGGGCATCAACACAGTTTTCATCTACAAAGTAAATATGTACTTTAATTAAATCATCTGTTGTGCCTTTAAACTGATTGCTACTGGGACATTTTAAATAGTAGGAGGCAGCACTGTTAACAATTATACAAGAACAGGTGTAAACCAGAAAGTGTATTCAGAAAAGGGTTGTAAGAAAGTTTCTATCCAGTTTATAGTCTATGCAAGTTAGAAGTTTCAAACCAATTTAAAGTTTGACCTGCTTTGATGTTAAACCTCTTAGGAGTTATTCAACAAGTATAAAATGCTACATACCAGGTGCTTGGGTTTTATCAGTGAATTAGATAAGAAAATATATTAAAAATAATATGAAGATTCTTTCTACCTCCCTGCTGCCAAATCTTGCCTGGTCTTCGGCTTCCCACTTCCCTGACTGTCTAGCTGTGACTCTCTCAGACCCCAGGGAACAGGCTCTATGCCTGAATTCAGATAGTAGGTGCTCAGCAAGTCACCACCAAGTAAATGAATAAAATGATATGCTCAAAGATGCTGAATGGCACCCCTGGTCTCTGGTCTTCAGAACCCCCCTCCAGTCCAATCCCATTCTCTCTTTCTCCAATCCTTCACCACTGTGGAATTTCCACACCAACGTGTGTGTGTGTGCATGCGTGTGCATGTGTGTGTGTGTGTGTGTGATAATAGCAACAATTTTTTTTTGTCAGTCATGGGGCTTTGAACTCTGGGCTTGGGCGCTTATCCCTCAGCTCTTCAGCTCAAGGCTACTGTTCAACCACTTGAGCCACAGCACCACTTCCGGTTTTCTGATGGTTAATTGGAGATAAGAGTCTCATGGATTTTCCTGCCTAGGCTAACTCTCAACCATGATCCTCAGATCTCAGCCTCCTGAGTAGCTAGGATTACAGGCGTGAACCACCAGCACCCAGCCTAATAGCAACAATATTGTGATTCACATGTGTGAAACTTCATGTGAATGAAACTTCAAGGTATGACAGGTATCTCAGATTCAACTGTCTCTCAAATTCAGTGCCAGCTCTAGAGTCTACCTACCCATTTTGGTGGGAAGGTAACTCCAGTTGTGAGTGGTAATGGTTCAGGTTTCTCACTAAGACGATAGATAGATAGATAGATAGATAGATAGATAGATAGATAGATAGATAGATAGATAGATAGATAGATAGATAGATAGATAGATCTATATAGATAGATAGATAGATAGATAGATAGATAGATAGATAGATAGATAGATAGATCTATATTACATATATATATATACATATATATATATATATTACTAGCTCCACAGCTGCTATTGCTCCTCATTCTCATGTGGCATTCCCCTTTTGCCTTGTCTAGAGGCTTCAGCCTGACTTTGGTAAAGGAGAAACATAAATCCAGTTATCCTGTAAGGCCCACCCAATGATCCCTATACTATGGAATCTTTACACATACCATGTAGACGCTTTCCTGAGAGGTTCTATAGGCTAATGTTTTGCTTCTGCTGTATTTACTATGATTATTTAGAATTAAAAGATTCCAAAAAATTAATCCAATGTATTTGAAATATAGGGGAAGTCATAAAAATTCTGACATAAGCTGGGCACCAGTGGCTCATACCTGTAATCCTAGCTACTCAGAAGGCTGAGATCTGAGGATAGTTCAAAGCAAGCCCAGAGAGGAAAGTCTATGATACTCTATCTCCAATCAACCACTGAAAACCCAGAAGTAGAACTGTGGCTCACCTGGTAGAGTGCTAGCTTTGAGCAAAAAAGCTCAGGGACAGCACCCAGGTCCTGAGTTCAGGCCCCAGAACTGGCACACACACATGCATGCACACACATGTGCATGTACACACAATTCAGATATAAAGTGTTAGGTAATTATATGTACATGAGCCATCTAGTGTAATAAAATTCATAAATATAGAAAGATTATTAGTTGCTGTGGCAAAATTGGGAGAATGGAGTACTACTGTTTAATGGGTACAGTTTCAACCAAAGGAGATTAAAAGTTCTGTATATTCACAGTGATGTGAATGCACTTAATGTGGCTGATCTATATATACACTTTAAAAAAGGTTGCAGTGGTAAATTTTGTTATATATATTTTACCACAGTGTACCATAAATAACTTGAGATTTTAGTTTTAAACGTCAAGATTTTTCACTTCTAGAAATAGTATGAAATACCAAGGCTTCTTCATTTTCCCACTTTCAACATGAATTTTTTAAGAAACCTTTTCTAGACATAGAAATTACCCACTTTGTTCTGTATCATGCAAAGATTTTCTTTGAAATTTTAGTAGTACTTTCACACTTGTAACAATGACTAAAACAAATCAATTCAAAATGAAAAATGAAGGAATGCACATATTCCATTTAAAGTCTCTGAGATAAGATTCATGCAAATATTACTACTTACTTTGTTTCTTTCCAATCGGTGGAGTAAATTCAAGTCTGTAGACTCTGATATTCCACCATGTATGATGAGGATTTCATCATCAATAATTGTACCAATTGGGAGCCAGGTATAGACTTCTTCCAAGACTTTCAAGATTTGTTTCCCATGTAGCTGTAATAAGAGCTTGAATACGTTTTGATTTCCTGATATATTTTACTTAATGAATAGTCCCAATATATGAATAAAAATCACTAGTTGGGGCTGGGAAGGTGGCTCAGTGGTAGAGCACTTGCCTTGCATGCCTGAGGCCCTGGGTTTCATTCCTCAGCACCACATAAGCAGAAAAAAACGGAAGTGGCACTGTGGCTCAGGTGGTAGAGCGCTTGCCTTGAGCTAAAGAGCTGAAGGAACAGTGCCCAGGCCCAGAGTTCAGGCCCCACGACCAACAAAAAAAAATCACTAGTTTTCATGCCACCCAAATGAGGTAACCAAGGAGTCACTAACCAGCTAACACACAGTAATTGTTTTTTTTAAATTCTGTACTTGTGATACTTTGATCTCTTGGGGTCTTAACTACTCTGAAGGAAATATCTAATAGCTACTGATAAGAATATGTACACCAAACAGTTCAGAGTCTATACCTCCAAGGACCTCTTTTATTGAACTATCCACTCAGAGCCATTCTCCAGGGAACCAGGGACCAAATAACTAGAGACAACTCTTATACCTCGAGCCAGCTGACATTATTCAAACTTGTTATTCTTAAGCCTGATTAGACTGAGATAACTTGCCCTTCGCTTCCAAGGAAAATAATAATAAAATCTAAATGAATAAATATATATGCTTTGCTCTGGTGCATGTTTTCCCTGGCTTCCTCTCCTCTCTCTATTCTTTCTCTGTCTCTCTGTCTACTTCAGGGTCTTCTGTTAGTGAGGCAATCACTCTACAAATTGAACCATGCCACCTAGCTCCCTCTGCCTTTGGACTGATTCTGGTTCTTTCCCCTGTGATTCTCCCTGGGTGCCATATGGCAGTGTTTCTTTCTTTATGACAGTCATTTCTTTGTCTGGCTTTACGAGGAGTTTATTGTCAATAATCATGCCAATTGGGATCCAGCTGAATAAAATAAACTCCAGGTTGGAACCTTCAATGGAATATACTCATTTTTGCTGAAGCCAACACAAAAGTCACAATGAAAAAGTAAATGTAAGACTCTACCATGACCAGGGCTTCCTGCTGTATTTCAATTTGATGAAAAGATTCGGAATAGTTAGCACATCATTACTGGCTCTTTTCACTTCTATGCAATAAACAGCAAAAAAAAAGTAAAAAAGTATGAGTCTTACCTTGTATTTATATAAAACTTCTTGTGTGAAGCCATACCTAAAGAAAAAGAGAATTTTAAACTGTTTACTGTTAATAACTCCTACTCACCTGAGTCATACAAAAAGGGGAACCATACTGACATTCATTGGCACCAGCACTATGAATCAAGAAACTAGACTTAAGTTGGAACTATTACTTACTAGAGTCTTTACTTGGCATGTCTCTACTTGCAATCAGCTTGCAGGATAGTTTAGGGAAGAAAACAGATTTTCATGAAACAATCATTAGGCAACTTAAGAAATATGTAGTAGACACAGGTTGTATAAAGGCCCCAAGTGTTTTTTTGAGAAGTGTGTTGTGACAGCTAGAGAAAGCTGTGTGGGCAAAGTCTCTTCATTTAGATAATTTTTTTCCCTCAGACATTAAATATGTTAGAGTAAATGATAAGGGAAAAAACAGAAAAGATTGAACAGACAAAAAGAAAAACCTAGACGATAACAACATGGCTCTTCTAATGCAGCAATGATACTCACTAGACACTATGTTGAAAATGAACTGTACAACTTGTGGGGAAGGGGTCAGAAGGGAAAAAACTAGGAGAAAATCAGGAAAGCCATGACACTGTTCAAAAAGAAATGTACTCAATACCTGACTTACATAACTGTAACCCCTTTGTACATCACCTTTACAGTAACAATAAAATGCATAAAATCACCTTAAAAATTAACTACTTAGCTTTGATCAAGACATTCAAAAGCCCAATACCAAAAGCATGAGACATACCATACCTTCTACTATTGCACTAGAACAAACTATTTTGTTTTCATAAAATGACAAAAAGGAAATGAAAGGAACATTTGTCACCTCCCATGCCTTTCAGAAAAAATATTAAATCATTTAGTGAATCTTTAACCCTCAAACCTCCAGTGTGTTATATTACCGCTAATCTTGAAAATGTTTATGCTAGGCTAGAAGCAAAGATCATTTCTTAAAAACAGACACATATGTGCAAAATGGTATCCATTTCTAGGATAATATCTGGAGCAAACCAAGAGAATAGACAGCAACAGAATGATTCCATCTAAGTCTGCTCATAGAATCAGCCACATCTGCAAATCTAGTGTAACATAAATACCCCAAAACAACCATGTAGACTGTGAAAGGTGGGCATGCCAGATAAAGAACAGAATAAATGGAAGATGTAAAAACAGGACTGGAATAAAAGCTAGGATTTAGGCTTCAGAGCAAATTACATTTACTTCACTGAAGACGGGGGTGGTAAACAAGAGTAAGAATTGAAGCCTTCTTTGAGATTCTCCTTGTCTCTTTTTCTTTACCCTTACCCCTAACTCTTCTGGGAATTAAGCATAGTAGTTTTTTTCTAGAGTGGAAAATAAAGGAGGCAAATCTAAAAGCCAAGGGTACCTTAGATTCATCATAAAATCTTCATGGTTCCCTCTGTTCAAGTGCAAGTCACTGGGGTATACAAGAAAACTCACAAACAGGACCATTAGGGTTTCTATGGAATTTCTGCCTCGATCAACAAAATCACCATTAAAAATATATGAGTTGTTTTCTGAAGGAAGACCATTCTGTGGAAGGAGAGGGAGAAAACCAAGCAGTTAAAAGAATGCTTTCCTTTGGGTGGCTTCTATTTGTGCTTTTATATTTGGTATTTATGAAACTGAATAAAGCCAATGTTCAGTGCATATATGTTGACAATTTTTATATACTCTTGGCGAATTGCTGACATGAAGTGCAATCTTATCTGAAAAATAACTAAAATTTTAAAAGGCATAGACGTATGCCTGGAGTACAGTGTTGACTAGAAAGTACAAGGCCCTAAGTTCAAACATTATTTTATTATTTATTCATTTAAATACAATTAATAAAAAACCAAATTCGCTCTTCATCTTGCACAACCTAGATATTTATGACATACTAAAGACAATGAAGACAATCAGATACAAATTGCTATCTATACATTGTATACTGTATATATAAACAGCAATGAAGTTGATTAATGCAATCTGATCAATTTTTTGTGCTAGGCTGGGGCTTGAACTCAGGGCCAGGGTGCTATCCCTGAGGTTTTTCACTCAAGGCTAGCACTCTACCATTTAAGACATATTTCCACTTCGAGCTCTTTTGGTAGTTTACTAGAAATAAGAGGCTTACAGACTTTCCTCCTGGCTTCAACCTGCTATCCTTAGGTTCTAGCCTCCTGAGTAGCTAAGATTACAGGAATGAGCTACTAGCAATTACATTTTTAACAAATTTTGCACCACATAAAAAAATCAAGACATGCCTCCACAAATCTTTACTAAAATCTAGTATCTGTTTATCATACCTCTATTTGTATACACCATTAAAACCAATATTCCCATTTTCCATAAGACTGCCCTCCCTCAACAGAAGCACAAATACTTAGCAAAATAATCATTTACCTTATAGAAGATCAACAAAAGGTCTTCCAGGCTCCCATGCAAATCACCTGAAATAATTTTTTAAAATCACTATTCAGTAGAAAACAAGATGCAATGTTTATTTTGTTATAAAGTTGTAAACCTCAAATACTTCAAGTGTTCCTAGGGCATTGGGGTTTTACACTACAATATTAATTCAGCAGGAAATCTGTTTTCATGGTACCATTTTTTTTCTGCTCCTATGTAAATGGGGCAATATATGATATTATTCACTCCAGTCATTTATTCAAGGGTTCATTTACATTGAGTTAAGCACTATGCGAATGCATGTACTTCAATGATCATGATCAGTATGTATAAATGTTCTATAAGATGAATACTGTTTTCATTATTCTCATTTTCCAAATGAGGCTCACATTAGCTAAGTAAATTATGAACCTACCAAGCTAACCAATATCAGAGCTGGAATTCAAACCCAACATTATTTCACTTGAAAATTCAAGAACTTAGAAGTTGGGAATGGTGGCACAAACATAATCCTATCACTTGGGAGGTTAAAGTAGAAATATTACAAGTTCAAGGTGAATCTGAGGTACATAATAGGACATTGACTCAAAGAAAAAAATATAGGCTGGGTAGAATGCAAGTGTGTATTCCCAGCTACTTGGAGTTCAGGACAACTGAAGCTCAAATGGCCTGGGAAAAAAGTTAGCAAGACTTCATCACAATAATACAGGCCCATAATGAAGCCAGGCACCAGTGGCTGATGCCTATAATCCTAACTACTCAGGAGGCTGAGATCTGAGGATCACAGTTCAAAGCCAACCCCGGGCAAGAAAGTCCAAGAGACTCTTATCTCCAATAAACTATTTTAAAAAAAAAAGCCAGAAGTGATGCTGGGGCTTAAGTGGTAGAGCACTAGCCTTGAGCACAGAGAGGCTCAGGGACAGAGCCTAGGCCCTGAGTTCAAGCCTCAGGTTGGGCAAAAAAAAAATTCAAAAAACAAAAAAACAAGCCACTTATGGTACAAGGAAATATAGGATCTGAGAGTACCTGTCCAAAAACATGAGGCCTTATCTGAAAAATAACTAAAACAAAAAGGACGGAGAATAGCTCAAGTAGTGGAGCCCTTGCAAGCAAGCCTAAGTTCCTGAGTTCATATCCTAGAACCATCAAAAAACCCTCACAAAACCAACAAACCCAAACTCTAGATTTTATCAATTTACTCTGCATGCTCTACATTATAATACTTAGGAAAGCAGTAACAGTATCTATAAAACTCATCACTAGATCCCCAAAGGCCTACCAGAGAAACCAATGAACTACACAAACTCAATAAAAACATTTATAGCTGGAAGTGGCGCTGTGGCTCAAGTGGTAGAGCGTTCGCCTTGAGCTGAAGAGCTAAGAGACAGTGCCCAGGCCCAGAGTTCAAGCCCCATCAACAACAACAACGAATTTTAGTAACAAAGTGTTAAGCTTTTTTTTTGTTTTGTTTTGTTTTTGTTTTTGGTCCGGTCGTGGGGCCTGAACTCTGGGCCTGGGTGCTGTCCCTCAGCTCTTCAGCTCAAGGCGAGTGCTCTACCACTTGAGCCACAGAGCCACTTCCGGCCTTTTTTTCTGCTTATGTGATGCTGAGGAATCGAACCCAGGGCCTCATGCATGCAAGGCAAGCACTCTACCTCTGAGCCACCTTCCCAGCCCAAAGTGTTCAGTTTTTGTTTTTGAGACAGTCTTATTGTAGTCCAGGTTGCCTATGACCTCACAATATTAAAGCTTCAGCTCCCAAGTGCCAAGCTTACAGGGCACCATCACATCTGGCTAATACATAGTTTTTGAAGAGTT
Source organism: Dipodomys ordii (assembly GCF_000151885.1). Taxonomy (NCBI): domain Eukaryota; kingdom Metazoa; phylum Chordata; class Mammalia; order Rodentia; family Heteromyidae; genus Dipodomys; species Dipodomys ordii. The sequence goes on along the minus strand of NW_012267366.1, from coordinate 6,749,969 downwards.
TTAGGAAATAAGCTCAGTAGCATGTGAAATTTAAAATTGGTGAGTACTTGACATTCTTTTAATGAGGCAGTAATAGGAAATGTATATGGTAAACAACTAAAGGAAATCATGCAAATATATCAAGCTATTAGTTTAAAAATAAGAGTGACTATGTGAGTCTTGTGATAAATATTTCTAGGAAAAAATATGTCTCTTTCTGGGTCTGTGATGGCAACTAAAGGTATAATGGAAGCACACGGGAGCTGATCCCACTGTTGTGGCTGTTACATATACTCAGATAGCAAGACTAACCCTGGCTTCAGAGACTCCACAAAATGGAATGGCTTCGTAAGCCTTATGGCCTCCAATTCTTTATTTCTATGAAAAGAAAGGCCTGCAGAAGCCTAGGCCATCATGCTGAGATGTACCATATGCTAGAGAGCTGTAATGGCCCCATTAGGTTGGAACTGAACCTTGAGATATTTCAAAAATCTGAGTCATGACATTTCCTGAGGATGTACTGCTATCATCACTATCAGATGCTAGACATGGAAATGGTTTAATTAGATTATCAAATTGACTTTTACTTGTCAAAGTAAAGGAGCAAGTCAAATTAATTTGGAAAATAACAACCACTGTTTGGCAAACTAAAGGCTTAATTAGAAGTTAAGGGAATTGTTCCTTCTAAACTCCCCACTCCCAAACAGTTGCAATCACAATGAGCACCAACTGTGATGAATTTCAATGTGTACTGTTTCTTCAAGCGATATCTTGCCAGGCTGGACTATGTGATAAATCTTGTTATGTAGAAGAACAAGAAACAGATTTCTGGGATATTCCCACTCTTTCAAAACCTGCAGAGACTAGTCAGAAAAAATCTAAAACAGTAGTCAAAGGCAGGAAAGAATTTCATCTCCACCCTGCCTTGGTTCTCTTCCTAACAATGTGACATGAAATTAAGTTAATGAGAGCTAGTCACAGGGAAAAGAGGCTTATTCCACTCACGGATTGTTTTCCATGTTAAATGTTATCTGCCTTTATAAAAACTATCCATTCTTTCATTACTCACATAATTAATTCCTACCAGAGGGTGAAATAAATACAAAACAAAGATAGGCAACAATAGTATCATGATAAATAATTCTAAATTATCATCAAATGATGCACTTTTCAAGTCAAATATATGATATAGGACCAAAAAGCTCCTAATTATCAATCTGATAACTCTCCTCTAAAACTTACCACAAATTGTTATTTCCTTGGAGGGAGAAGTTGTTACATGTGTGAAATTTGGCATTTTCCTCAGGATTTTCTTGGTTTCAAATAGCACCTCTAACACGTAGTGAGCATGAAGTACCTGTGAGGAGAAACCAGAGGAAATAGACATAATGAATACATAGACATGAATACATAGAAAATTCTAAAAATGAAACATATGAAGACATTTAGGTTGATGCATTTTAAGATAACCTCTAAATGGTTCCCAAATTGATCATTCTAGCACAGTGTATGGCATATTAAAAAAAAACCCTCAGGACATATTTGTGAGTAACTGAATGAATAAATGTTCTAAAACAATCTTGCTTCAGCCCCCAAGTGCCAGGCTGAGAGGGGCATCTCCCAGGCATGGAGGCTTGAGAAGATTTGGTATACAGCTTTAAGAATCCTCACACAGCAAGTACATTTATGTAAAAACCTAACTACAACACATACTCCAAACACAATAAGACACTTGGATTTTCTCATATTTATGACTATCTCATTGCTCTCCTCTAGTTATAGTGTTGATGAATGAGCCCATGGTTTTGTGGTTTTAGTCTGTTAGTTCCCTGGACTTAAAAAAATATCCAGCATGTTTTGCTCCCCTTTATTTTATTATAAAATATTGCAAATACCTATGTCAGACATACAGTAAGCAGAGAGAGGACTACTTCACAAACTTTGCAAGTGATAAAAAACTTTAAGGTCCAGTTCTATTTAGAACTAAGATATCCAATGATGGCAACCACTACTATATGGAGCTATTGGGCACCTGGAATGAGGCTAGCTGGATTTGGGTTGTGCTGTAAAGTTCAAACTGGATTTCAAACACCTAGTATGAAGAAAAAAGTAAAGTGTCTCAACAATCATTTTTATATGATTATTTATTAAAGTAATGTTTCACATTCTGAGTAAAATAACTACCAAAATTGATTCCATGTGTTACATTTTAAATGTAACTACCAGAAAATTCTAAGTGTATGGTTCACATATCTGTATTGGATAGAGTTGGTTTAAATTACTCAAGGCTGAGAGGGGGGTCATAGCTACACGTCTTTCAAATATTGCTGTGGGAAAGGGTCAGATAAGTTGAGGTTAGGTGAAATGAAACCCAAGATAAGGACTCAAATGATTTTTCTTTCTTGCTATTGTTTCTAACGTATTTATAAGATGATTTCTTTGTTGCTTTGTATGTCCCTCCCCCACAGTATACCCCTGTTTTCACTGTATTTGATGTTGGTGTAATTTGGGGAGGGGAAGGCAAAAAACAAATTGTTTAAATAGGGATACAGGTGGATCCATTGCAACAATGAGATGTATAAGACATTATGTCAAAAAACGAACTTTACAACTTTGGCTTGGGGGGTGGCAGGCAGAGAGGGAGATGGGAAGGGATGGGAAGGGGAAAAAAAGGAGGAGGCAACAATGCTTGATAAGAAATGTACTCATTACCTTGCTGATGTAATTGTAACCCCTCTGTATGGTATTTTCACAAATAAAATAAATAAATAAAAAATATTGCTGTGGGTGTGGATTGAGGCAGGTAGAACATATTGAATCATCCTGTCTCATGATGTCCTGAAATGTCCATTTTCTTTCTTTTTTTTTTTTTTGGTCCGGTTGTGAGGCCTGAACTCTGGGCCTGGGTGCTGTCCCTCAGCTCTTCAGCTCAAAGCTAGCACTCTACCACT
>NW_012267366.1:6721364-6745319 GCF_000151885.1 Dipodomys ordii | reverse complement strand
GGGATGTGAAGGGTAAACAAAGGAGGAGGCTGCAATGCTTGGTAAGAAATGTACGCATTATCCTGCCCATGCAATTGTAACCCCTCTGTACAGTATGCTCACAAATAAAATAAAATTAAATTAAAAAAAATTTTCCAAGATAAAATTATGTATTAATATTTGTACTTGCTGATAAGGATATCTTTCAGTAGCATTAAAATCAGTTTGTTCACAACTGTAACATTAGAGACTCAAAATGATTAATTCAGATGTTGGTTTCTATATTTATAAGTACATTCAGATTAACCACTCAAAATAGTCACATTCTTTTAAATAAAATTATACTTTAAAAAGATATCTCTTTTAAATAGTATTTCTTTCTAAGAGTGTTTTTAGCTTGGTGCTGGGCTCATACCTATAATCTTAGGTACTCAGGTGATTAAGATCCGAGTATCAAGGTTCAAAGCCATTCCAGGCAGGAAAGTCTGAGACTCCAATTAATCACTCAAAAGCCAGAAGTAGACATGTGAGTTAAGTGGTAGAGTATCAGACTTCAGTGAAAAACCTAGGATATAGTGCTCAGTCTTTGAGTTCAAGATCCATTACTCACTCTCTGTCTCTGTCTCTCTCTGTCTCTGTCTCTCTCATACACAAATAAAAGCAGTTTTTAAATGTACAAAATATGCATTTTGTACTTGGAATAAAAATGTATAGTCAGGTACTGGTGCTGTCACACCTGTAATCCTAACTACTCAGGAGGCTGATAGCTGAGGATTATGCTTTAAAGCCAGTTCACACAGACACATCTGAGAGACTCTCATCTTCAATAACCAGGAAAAAATCAAAAGAGGAGGTATGGCTCACATGGTAGAGTGCCAACCCTAAGGAGAAAAAGTGAAGCAAGGGCATGAGGCTCTGAGTTCAAGGCCCAGTAATCAAATAAACATATACATACACACAAATTAATATAACTCAAATGAATATTGAAATATAGGTGTATATATATATATATATGATTCTTTCAATAGAAATTGGTAGGCCTATTCAAAGAGAATGCAGCAAAAAAACAGAAATGAGATATTGATATATAAAATTACATGGATAAACTCTGAAAGCAATGCCAAGCAAAAAGGTCACATATCAAATACTACTCATGAAACATTCATATTAGACACATTTGTAGAAGAAGAAATTAAATTAATTGCGGCCAGGAGGTGGGAGAACGAGGAAAAGAGTGCTGCTAATGGAGAAAGGGTTTTATTTGGGGGTACAAAAATTTTCTGGACAATGGCCTAATATCCAGAATATACAAAGAGCTCAAGAAACTAAACCCTGGGGCTGGCAAGGTGGATCAGTGGTAGAGTGCTTGCCTTGCAAACATGAGGCCCTGGGTTCGATTCCTCAACACTACATAAGCAGAAAAAGCCGAAAGTGGTGCTGTGGCTCAAGCGGTAGAGCGCTTGCCTTGAACTGAAGAGCTGAGGGACAGTGCCCAGGCCCAGGCCCAGAATTCAGGTCCCACGACCGACAAAAAGAAAGAGAGAAAGAAAGAGAGGAAGAAAGAGGAAGGAAGGGAAGAAGGAAGGGAGGAAGGAAGGGAGGAAGGAAGGGAGGGAGGAAGGGAGGGAGGAAGGGAGGGAGGAAGGGAGGGAGGAAGGGAGGGAGGAAGGAAGGGAGGAAGGAAGGAAGGAAGGAAGGAAGGAAGGAAGGAAGGAAGGAAAGAAAATCCTTAAAGAATCAACAACTCAGGGCTGGGAATATGGCTTAGTGGTAGAGTGCTTGCTCTGGGTTCAATTCTTCATAAACAGAAAAAGCCATAAGTGGCACTGTGGCTCAAACGGTAGAGCACTTGCCTTGAGCTGAAGAGCTCAGGGACAGTGCCCAGGCCCAGAGTTCAAGCCCCACGATGGAACAAACAAACACACACATACACACACGACACACAACACAGCAAATGCAGAGAGAATTCATGGCTATAAATGTCTGCATTAAAAACAGAAGGATCCAAATGTCATGACATGCATTTCCTTTATGGCTAGGGCTGTGCAGCACTTCATCATCTATTTATAAGCCATTTGTACTTCTTCTTTTGAGAATTGTCTGTTTAGTTCATTTGCTCACTTACTGAGTTGTTAATTCTTTAAGAGTACAGTTAGTTGAGCCTCCTGCCTATTCTGACTATTAATCCCTTGTCAGATACAAAGCTGGCAAAGGTTTTCTACCATTCCATAGATTATCTCTTCAGTCTAGCGAGTTTCCTTTGCTGCACAGAAACATTTTGTATGATGCAATACAACTTATCAGTCCTCACTCTTACTTGCTGAGCTATTAGAATTCTATATGGGAATTTATTTCCTAGGCCTACATGTTCCATAGTTTTCTCTATGTTTTCCTGTTGCAGATTCAAAGCCTCAGGTCTTACATTAAGAACTCTGACCCACTTTGAAATGATATTAGTACAAGGCAAGAGGCAGGGATCTAGTTTCAGTGCTCTACATGTAGATATCAGTTTTCTCAGCACTTTTGTTAAAAAGATTGTCTTATCTCAGTCAGAATAGCTAGCACAAACAAGTACAAATGTTAGCAGAGACATGGGTACAGAAAGTTAATAACAAAGGAAATAGCCACTAGGCTGAAGAGAGCCTAAAGAATAGGAGAATATCTTTAACAGGTGTACATCTGACAAAAGATTAATAACCAAAATCTGTAGAGAGCTCAAATAACCAAACTCCAAAGAATCAACAAAGAACCATAAGCCCCACAACTTGATGTTTCAGAGCCACTTCCCAAGTATACAAAGAAATGAAACTGAAGAGGCACTTTTCAGCCTCAAGCATTACACTGCTGTCCTCACTAGCTAATATTTTTCTGATAGCATGATGATATTACCCACTCTGATATTTAAAGGATGTTCAATTTACTGTTAGAATGGGCTGGTAACTCCTTTGCTTCCTGGGCAGAGATGCCACTGTAACAGTCCTGCCAGATGAGTGCTGTGTGAGCTACAGCTTCAGCTGACTGTGACCTCAGAAGCCATGGTGTGCACTGTATACAGCTGAACACACCGGCAGATGAAAGAAGCATCTGAGAATCAGACCAATTTTGTTACAGGAATTACGTAAATCTGCTATTTTGCTTTTCTTTCTGGGTGATATATGTATGGTGACTAATGGATTATGCTTCCATGTACTGCAAACTTTCCATTTTCTGTTCTATGTTTCAAGTGTTAAATAAAGATGCTTTTATAATCTATCAAAAGGAAAAAGGAAAGGCTGTAAGCCTACAAACTGAGAGGCTGCTACACACCTGAGGAAACTTCTATTTAATAGGTTAAATAAAGCAGAAGGCAACTCTCACAGCATATGAAGCATTTCTCCATGGAGATACATTTCTGCCGCAGTATTTTCATTCATCCACTCATTGGGATGTCACTGAGCACCTACAATGCACAAGAATTAGGGCAGCTTCTGTTCAACTTGCCTGTTGTTGCCTGAAGGCCTCAAGAAGTACATCAATATCAGTAAAAGTGAGAGGAAATTGTAGCCGAGGACCATCATAGGACTTGGGGACTTCTACCAACTCGACATAGGACTGTCTATCCTTGAGGTCCTGCAAGTTGGTTTCACGAAGTCGATTCACTAATACTGGAAAAGGAAAGACAAAGAGCCACCAAAATAGAAATCATCATTCCTGTACTTCATTTTTAACAAAGATCTTCTTAAATTCCTAAGCCACATAAGGCATTGTGCTAAATGTAATGAATATCAAGATGTCCCACAGGAGGACAACCCTGAGGAACAACTGATTCTGGGGCTCGTGGGGATATTCACATAGATCATCACCATCCCTTCCCATGTTGATGTTTTGCCAGAGCAGTCAGATCATATAGTAGACAAGAGTCTAAAAGAAGCACAGTGAAGACTGATCAATTAAAGTATCTGATGCTCTGATATCTGAGGTCTCATTTTTAGCCACAAGTTATCCCCCCTCTTTTACAAATAAGGCTAAAAACATAATAGTGCACTGTATTTGGCTCAAACATCTGCTGCTTCCAGCTCTTCAGAAAATTAAACTAGAAAGGATTTTGCTTAACTGGTATTGATTTGTCTTTTTACATAAAAATCATCCTACATAATTTTCTTTTTCTCTTGGTAACAAAGCAGATAATGTGACAAACTATAGGCAGAAAATACCCCAAAAGCCTCTTTCTCAAGCATTTCTGTAGAATAACAGATCTCTGCACTGCCCAGTTTAGGAAGTGCTTAGACCTAAGGTCATTCCTTGCCAGATTCCATGAAACACTCAGCCCAGGAACAGAAATCAAGAAAATTCTGGCAAAGAAAGTTGAAAGGGGAAGTGACTGACTGACTGCAAAAGTAGTTCCATTTTCTATTCCAACTTGAACCCATGTAAAAATCCTATCAAGCGTCTATTTGCTCATCCCTTCAAAATGCCTGGGCCTGAGGAATGTGGAGGAAGTGATAGCTACCAGCTCCAGCCCAGGTCTCAGGAAGCCATATATGGTTCCATGCTTGCTCTTTTGAAATCCTGACACTACCACTAGGCCTATGTTAGTCTATTAAAAGGCCAAGACCATGTGGAGCAGAGGTGAATGATTCTAGCTGAGGCCATCCTTCATTAACCAATAGCCAGCAAACCTCCAGATCATGAGTGTATTCTAGCCAGGAACCCCAAAACCACCAACTCTAGTCTGCCAAGATCAATAGAATTGCTTAGCAATATATTTAATGGCTATAAAATGTATTTATTATGTGTCACTGAAGTATAATAGTTAATACACAATATTACTACAGTAAGAAATAACTGACTCAAAGGATGATGACAAACTCTTTAACACTAAATTCTTATTAAAACATTCTCTGAAGTTTCTTTTTGAAACTTGGAGGTCATGTTTGCAACATATAATGTTAGCAAATTAGAATACATTTTTTTCATTATCCAGCTATGCAGACAGATTTCAGTTAAGAAAAAAAACAGAAATTTTTTTCTAAAGTTAAGTCATATGTTAAAATTTAAAATGCTTTCTAAATTGTTATATAGCCCCATATATTTTTGGTGATAGTTCATAATATTTTATAAGATGTAGACCTTAGGATGGAAAAATATCTATCTTCAATGTTGTCAGAAAGAGATAATTTTCCTCATCTAATGAGTTTTGCTTGAAATCTATAAGTTATTCCAAGTTGTTAGAACCTAAAAATGCAAAGCATCCTGATAACCTTTATCTCGGATTCATGATTTTTTTTTAGTTTGATGGCTGATTTTTATTTCCTTATTAAATCTGAGGCTCTTTACACGATCTTCTAAATACATAAATAAATGGATAGGTAGACAGATAGATACATAGATACATAGAAGTTAAGCCATTGCAATGGTTTAAGGACAGAGCCCTGACTCAGATTCACTATTTAAGTAGTGATGCAAATATTCTATTTAAATATTTAATGATCATGCCTAGGAACCAGTGTCTCATGACTACAATCCTATTTCCTCATGAGGCTGAGATCTGAGATTTGCAGTTTGAAGTCTGGGCAAGAAAGTCTGTGAGACTCTTATCTCCAATTAATCACCAAAAAGCTGGAAGTGAAGCTGTGGCTCAAATGATAGAGAGCTAGCCTTCAGTGAAGAAAAAAAAAAGGCTTATGAACAGTACCCAGGCCCTGATTCAAGCCCCAGGACCAGCACACACAAAAAATAGTTAATTATCATGCCATTCATTTCAATTTTTTAAAATAATATTGTTATTATAAAGGCAATGTACAGCTGGGCGCTGATTGCTCATGCCTGTAATCCTACCTACTCAGGAGGCTAAGATCTGAGAATCATGGTTCAAAGCCAGCCCAGTCAGTAAAGTCCCCGAGACTCTTAATTTCAATTAGCCACCAGAAAACCAGAAGTGGCACTGTGGCTTAAGTGGTAGAGTGCTCACCTTGAGCTGAAGAGCTCAGAGACAGCACCCAGGCCCAAAGTTCAAGCCCCACGACTGATAAAAAAAAAAAAAAGAAGAGAAAAAAAAAAGCAGATGTACAGAGGAGTTACAGTTACATAAGTGAGGCAAAGGGTACATTTTTTTTTGGACAATATGACCCTTTCCTTCACTCTCTCCTAGTCTTTTGGGTGCGTGCGTGTGTGTGTGTGTGTGTGTGTGTGTGTGTATGTGTGTGTGTGTGTACGTGCGTGCGTGCATGAGCAAGCGTGAGCATGCGTGAGCATGCATGCCAGTACTGGGATTTGACTTGAGGACAGGGGCACTATCCCTTAGCTTGTTCATTTAAAGCTGTGTTCTACCACTTGAACCACAGCTCCACTTTCAGGTTTTTGTGGTTAATTGGAGGTAAGAGTCTCCTGGACTTTCCTGTGTGGGCTGACTACAAACTGTGATCCTCAGCTATCAGCCTCCTGAGTAGCTAGGCTTATAGGCATGAGCCAATGGTGCATGGCTAGTAGACATTCTTGAAGATGAATTTTGTTCCCAAAAAAACTTATCTTTTCCAAACTCAATACACTAAAATATGAAGCATCTCTTAAGAGAAAAATCAACAAGCCCCTACCTGTAGCCTGGGCTACATGGTAAGACCCTTTCTGAAAAACTGCTGTACCATAGACAAAAATTCAGAGATTAAATATATTTTTTAAAAAACATGAAAAAGATCATTCTCCTAAACAATTTTCAGTTTAAACTATTTACTGTGAAATATTAATCTGCATCAAATCAGTTATCTTTTTGGTAGTTTCTAGTAGCATAAAATAACATATTTTGCTCTAAAAGCTTAAGTGTGTCATGTATAAAAACAATCCAAAGTGTTAACATTTCCTTGCTACTACTATTAACAACAATAATTTAACAAATGACAAATATATGTATGAAAATTCATGCAACATGTAATTAATCTATAGCTTATTTTAGACTTATATTTTTGGCATAAATATAAACAAATTAAGTATAACAAAATCTTGTATAACAATCAAATGATACCCTTCCAAGTTGTTTTAAACAAAATACCTCAAAAATACTCCTACACATAATCTTTTCATTCAACTAGTAGAGACTCAAAATCTGGACAAGGAAAAAATTAAAGTCCATAATTTCAAAAAAAATACAATTTCTGTATTGTCCTTATAGTTGCCTAGCACAAAAAAAAAACCCTGGTTCAATCCCTAGCATTGAACACACAGGCTAAAGAAGGAGGTAAAAATAAAAAGGCTGTGAATGTGGCTCAGTGGTTGAGTGCTTGCATAGTATGCATAAAGCCCCAGATTTGATTATTCAGTACCACATAAACAGAAAAAAGCCTGAAGTGGTGCTGTGACTCAAAGGTAGAGCACTAGCCTTGAGCCAAAGAAGCTCACAGACCAGTGCTCAGGCCAAGTTCAAGCACCATGACAGGCAAAAAAAAAAAAAGAAAAGAAAGAAAGAAAAAAATTTCTGCCTCCGTAACCTACAGGTCACTCCATACATTGCTATGGAAAGTACAAAAAAAATTTAAGTACAATTTGAACTACATTTGTAGTTATTTAATTTCCCAATCATAAATCAAAACCACTGGCATCTACATAATAAATTTAACAGATGCCAAAATGACACTTCATAAAATTCAAGACTATCCTTGATTTAAAAATAAACCTGAGCCAAATGTGGTGGCTCACACCTGTACTCTTAGCTACTCAGGAGGCTGAGATCTGATAATCATGGTTCAAAACCAGCCTGGGGAGGAAAGTCCATGAGACTCTTATCTCCAATAAACTACTCAAAAAAGCCAGAAGTGGTAATGTGGCTACAGTGGTAGAGCACTAGCCTTAAGCAAAAAGAAGCTCAGGGACCATGCCCAGGCCCTGAGCTCAAGCCCCAAGACCAACACAAAAATAAATATAATAATTAAATAAATAAACTTGAGAAACCTAGACAACACTGGAGGGATCACAATGCCAGACTTCAAACTCTACTATACAGCCATAATAACAAAGACAGCTTGGTACTGGCACAAAAACAGACTCAAAGAACAATGGAACAGATGAGAAGATCCAGAAATAAAACCACATGCTTACAGTCAGCTGATATTTAACAAAGGAGCCAAAAACATACAGTGGAAGAACCATAGCCTCTTCAACTACTGGTGCTGGGAAAACTGTGTGGCCACATGCAGAAAACTAGAAGTGGACTCCAGCTTGTCACCATGCACTAACATCAACTCAAAATGGATTAAAGACCTTAACATCAAACCTGAAACTCTGAAACTACTGCAGGACAGAGTAGGAGAGACACTTGAACTAATAGGCACATGCAGGAACTTCCTGAACAGTGTCCCAGAGTCACAACAATTTGGAGAGAGACTCAACAAATGCAACTACCTTAAAATAAAAAGTTTCTGCACAGCTAAAGACATAGTAACCAAAATAGAAAGAAAGCCAACTAATTGGGAAAAAAATATTTACCAGCAATATATGAGACAAGGGCCTAATATCCATGATATACAAGGAACTAACTCAAAAAACTAATCTCCCCAAACCAAACAAACCAATTACTAAATGGACAAGGGAACTAAAGAGAGACTTTTCAAAAGAAGAGATAAAAAATGGCAAAGAAACACATGAGGAAATGTTCATCGTTTCTGGTTGTAAAGAAAATGCAAATAACAACAACCCTGAGATAACATCTTATCCCAGTCAGAATGGCTGGCATCCTAAATTCAGTCAATGACAAATGCTGGAGTGGATGTGGAGAAAGAGGAACCCTATTGCACTGCTGGTGGGAATGTCCACTAATACAATCACTTTGGACAGCAGTCTAGAAGCACCTCAGAAAACTAAATATAGACCTACCCTATAACCCAGACATACCACTCCTAGGCATCTACTTACCCTGAGCAATAGGAGGCAGGACACATACACCTCCATGTTCACCGCAGCACTGTTCACAATAGCCAAGATATGGAAACAACCCAGATGCCCCACTACAGATGAATGCATTGAAAAATTGTGGTACATATATGCAATGGAATATTATGCAGCCATTAGAAAGGACAAAATAATGGCATTAGCAAGGAAATGGATGGAATTAGAAAAAATCATTTTGAGTGAGGTAAGCCAAGAGCAAAACAGACAGCACATGGTCTCCCTGATATGTGGATGTTAAATACAATATGTAAGGAGATACAACCAAGTAAACAGGACTTGAGAAAAAAATTAAGTAAAAATAAAAAAAAAGATAATGCTAGGTGAAATGAACCCCTAGATATGGATGGACACAAGAGGTTTCTCTTTGTTGTGGTGGTTTTTAATGCACTTTGTGATTTTTTTTTGTTTCCTTTGTATGTTCTTTCCCCTATGGTATATCCCCTGCTGTCACTGTACTTGATTTTGGTACCCTGTATCTTGTATATACGTTTGTCTAATTTGGGGAGGGGGAGGGGAATAAAGGAATGCTGAAACAAGGACACAGATACCCATTGCAACAATGATACCCACAAGACAGTATATTGGAAATGAACTTTACAACTTAGGGCAAAGTAAATGATTTTTTTTTGGGGGGGGGGTCCAGTCGTGGGGCCTGGGCGCTGTCCCTCAGCTCTTCAGCTCAAGGCTAGCGCTCTACCACTTGAGCCACAGCACCACTTCCGGCTTTTTTTCTTTTTGCTTATGTGGTGCTGGGGAATCGAACCCAGGGCCTCATGCATACAAGGCAAGCGCTCTACCACTGAGCCATCTTCCCAGCCCATAAATGATTTTTTTAAGCCACATTATGTCCAGGCACCTGTAATACTAGTTACTCAGGAGGCTGAGATCTAAGGATCAGGGTTCAATGTCAGCCCCAGCAGGAAAGTCCAAGAGACTCTTATCTCCAATTAACTACCAAAAAATAGCCAAAGTGGAGCTATAGCTCAAGTGGTAGAATACTAACCAGCCTAGAGCAAAAGAGTTCAGGGACCACACCCAGGCCTTGAGTTCAAGCCCTACTATCAGCACCAAAAAAAAAAAAAAGAATAGTGTTTTAGTTTCTTTCCGATACAATTACAGATACTACACATTAGATAATTTATAATGTACATATATTTATTTAGCTATGGGTTTAGGAGGCTGGGAAGTCAAAGACCAATGGAGCAATGCCTGGTGAAGGCATAAGCCAGAACATGGCCAGCAGCATATATAAGAAAGAGAAATGGTGGCTCAATTCATAGTTCATAAGGACACCACTCTCAAGGTAACAAATATACTCCCATGGTAATGGAATTAATCCATTCATGAGGACTTAATTATCTTCTAAAGGTCCAACTTTTCAATACTGTTGCATCACATGAACTCTGGGAGGGAGGAATATATTCAAACTACAGAAGACAGACACAGACCCACACAGGAAAGAGACAAGAAAACAGAAGCATGTTGGGGCCAATTGCATTTAATCTGCCAGTATTAAAATGACCCATCATGTGAAATATTCAAAATATTGTGATTTCCCATCACAAGATTTTTTTGAGGGAGAAATGAGATCATCTTTACTAAGCTAATGTGCATTCAGACTGTGGTTCAAGAGAGCTATTCAATTAATGAATGCAAAATGAAATCTGTTCTTTTGGAAAAGTGAAAATACCAAAGCAATTCACATGCAAAGAGAAAAACAAATCCAGTCAAAGTAATTTCACCACTTGTTGGATGTCACAAAGCCAAGAGAGATGAGAAAAAATTTCAGAAATGAAAAAGATGCCTATCTTCAGTATTTGCATTTCTCATGAGAATAATTCAGTACCTAATGACTAATTCAAAACATAACTTTTTGCTTACCTAGATCTTCCTTACGTGCATGTTTATAATGTTCCAACATGAAGGAAAAGAAGTTGGATAGCTGGATAAAATAAAAACAAATGTATAAATCAATTAATGAAGCCCAAACATCTACTGTGAAAAATGCTGCCAGTTTTCTACTCTGAGGCATTCACCTACCCGCTGCTACAGGGGCACAGGTGCCACACTTATCCCTGCCCTTGTAGATGGGCAGCACCATACTAAGCAGCATGGGATATTACACGTCCATCTCTGCTGGCAGGATGGCCATAGACAACAAGTGACAGAGGCAAAAGCACAGCAGCCCCTTCCCCCACCTTCTGCCTACGCATGAGACAATCTGTAATTCATTTCACACTTGAGGTCTCCTGATGAAATCGGGCTGAGTCACACTTCTCTGAAAGCTTCCCCTGCCATCCTAGCTTGCTTTCCTTCCTCACTCCCTTAAAGGTTTCTCCTGAGAACACTCCTTCAGGTTCAATAAGTCACATATATCAGAATCTCTGTCTCACTCTTCCTCTCACCTAAGGCAACTATTTAGTTGTTTCTTTTCTGTTTGGTGGTTAGATTAAGTAGTGTTTTAAAAGATAGCCAACAGGGCTGGGAAGGTGGCTCAGTGGTAGAGCGCTAGCCTTGAGCTGAAGAGCTGAAGGACAGCACCCATGCCCAGGGTTCAGGCCTCACGACCGGACCCAAAAAAAAGATAAAAATAAATAAATAAGTAAAAGAGCTCTTAATCAGGAAAAAGGGACCATTGGACTGAATCCAATCTTTTTAAGAGCAAACAAGAAGAAACTAACCCATTTAACTCTTTGACATGTTCTTACTTATTTTAAAAGATTAGAAACTGATACATAAATATGATGTTTCAAACTACCCACTATACCAAATGAAAGTGTTAAGTTCCTGCTGACATCCATGTTCACCCATCAATACTCCTGTCCCCATAACTAATCACAGTAAACAAATGTGCTATATATCTCTTTAGATATTGTGTTTAATTTTTGCACATATGTAGGATATTAGTCTACAAGTTATTAATTTTTCATTAATAACTATATTGGAGATCTTTCCTATATCTTTTTTGTTAAAAAGTGACCATTTTTGTTAGTCAGCATTAAAGAAGAAATTTTGAATTCATATTGCAAGCTTTAAAAAAGCCATTCCTGTAACCTCTCTGTACATCACCTCTACATTTTTTTCTTTTTGGTTGGTCATAGGGCTTGAACTCTGGGCCTGAGTGCAGTTCCTCAGCTCTTCAGCTCAAGGCAAGTGCTCTACCACGTGAGCCATAGCACCACTTCCAGTTTTCTGGTGGTGAATTGGAGATAAAAATCTCACAGACTTTCCTGCCCAGGCTGGCTTTGAACCACAGATCTCAGCCACCTTAGTAGCTAGGATTACAGGCAAGAGCCACCAGGGCCCAGCTTTAAAGGCCCCATTCCTCTCTCTCATATAGAAATAGATATATAGATATAGATATATCTTACAGAACTTGCTTAAGTTTTATTCTTAGGAAATTCTTCCATTTTAACTCCTAAGTTCTCTTTCCCTTCCTAAAATAGCAACTTTAGCTCCCACTAGGGCACATACTGTCAAATAGAATAAAGTAATCTCTATTACTTAGCTAAATACTTTGTAGCCCTCTGAAAAATGTCAACTTCAAAGCTCCACACCATCACCTTCTTCCCAAATGACACTCCCTTAATATCTAGTTCCAAGACAAAGTTGCTACCTTCTGTACTAAAGACTCTGATCAAACTTCCTCAGCTTAAAATGAACCAAAGCTTCCATTCTTTCAACAACAGAAGATAAAGAGAAGTATTTTAGCAGTAGAGGGCAGGGAGAGAGACAACCTTGCAAAACAGACCTGCATTTGGCTTTGTTCATCAGCGTATTCAATCGACTGGAAGATGGCAAGTGCATAATGCTGTCTGGCCATCAATCGAGCTCTGTAACCTCGATACCAGTTCTGGATGACCAATGCAGCTTTGACCACTGTGAACCCACAGGATATGAAAGTCAGAAAAAATACAGTTAATATGTAGCTCTTGGTAAAGACGAGTATTTCAGCAAAATTATAATCAGTCCACCTAGATTCCATATCCTAAGTATATAAAAACTATAAAAAATGAGTCGATTTTGACACCTTTTCATAGAATTTACTCAAGTCTCAAACACTCAAAAAAATAATGATGGCACAGCCTTTAAGGGGTAAAAGTTTGGTGCAGTAGGTCTACCTAAATTTGAACTCTAGCTCTGCTAATTACTAAGAGACCTGTAACGATATTAAAATATTCAAAGCCTCAGTTTCCCCATTGGAATGGGTTTAGTATCAGTACCTACTTCTATCACCACTAAGAAATATTCTATTCTTCACTATACACACCAAAATAATTTCTATACAGTTCACAAAGGGCATGTGGGGAATATAATTGCTTCTTCATGGCTGTAGAAAATTTCATACTAATATACCCTGGAAGTGGTAAAATAAACCCATAATGATGTGCTAAGTCTTAAAAATGTAGTGCTTTCATTAGAACACTTACTAAAAAAGTCAGAGACTAAATTGAATAAAACACAATACCATTTCACATCAATTAAAAATACACATACACGTCAGGCACTGGTGGCTTATGCCTATAATCCTAGCTACTTAGGAAGATACAATCCGAGGATTGAAGTTCAAAGCTAGCCTGGGCAGGAAAGTCTGTAAGACTCTTATTTCCAATGAACAACCAAAAACCTGGAAGTGGAGCTGTGGCTAAGGTGTTAGAGCACAAGCCTTGAGCACAAAAGCTTAGGGACAACACCCAAGCCCTGAGTTCAAGCCCCAGGACCAGCACAAAAAAATATTATGTGGCCCAGCGCAGGTGGCTCACACCTGTAATCCTAGCTACTCAGGAGGCTGAGATCTGAGGATCACAGTTCAAAGCCAGCCTGAGCTGGCTTATCTCCAATAAACCACAAGAAAACTGGAAGTGGTGCTATAGCTCAACTGGTAGAGTACTAGCCATGAGCTGAAGAGTGTAGGGACAGCCCTCAGGCCCAGAGTTCAAGCCCCATGGTCAACAAAAAAATATATAAATTATGGGGCTGGGAAGGTGGCTCAGTGGTAGAGCGTTTGCCTTGCATGCATGAGGCCCTGGGTTCAATTCCTCAGCACCACATAAGCAAAAAGATAAAAACCAGAAGTGGCACTGTGGCTCAAGTGGTAGAGCGCTAGCCTTGAGCTGAAGAGCTGAGGGACAGTGCCCAGGCCCCAGAGTTCAGGCCCCACGACCGGACCCCCCCAAAAAAAATCATGTGTGTGTGTGTGTGTATACTACTTATATATGTGCAAGAAAACTAAAAACCTATTTTTACATAGTAACTTGCATATGAATGTTGGGGGGGCCACCGGACCCCCCCCAAAAAAGATAGAACTTGCATTTTAGGTTGGATTTAGTCTTTTTTTCCTTTAACATAAGATTTAACGTAAATTTAAAGAACTATGTCTAATTCTAAAAATATAAAAAGATAATTACTCTCTTCACTCTGTGCTAAAAAAGATTTGCTATAGGATAATTCAGTTTGTTTTTTAAAGATCTATTTTCATGACATGCCTAAAGGTTTGAAAGAGTATTCCCCATGTCCCTTCCTACTTTCAGAGATTAGCTAGCTAACATAACACCACAAGGAAAACATCCCACATATATAAGGATAGACTAACTTGAATGCTACATTCTCTAATTTATTCTCCACTTTAGAAGCCAGAGTCAATGTCCAAAACCAAGATGTAGAACCAAAACTGGGAACTGATTCATAACATACATAACAAAGGAAAGGAATACAAGAGAAAAATACTCATATAATTGCCCCGGCTATAAAATAAAGTATACAGGCTATATCCATTAAACATTCCAGTAAATTTCAACTAGATTCTAGTAACCATGGAAAAGCAACCAAGCACAAATAAAGGGAAACATTTAAGCCTCTAATTAAATGGGGATAGAGGAAAGCATACAAAATACTGCTGTGGAAAACAGATGATCTAACATTCTCCCAATTCTCCCTAGGATATTTAAGAAACATGAAGCAAATTCATGAAGTTCTGTGATCAGTGATCACTGATATATAAAATGTAATAAAATGCAACAGCTAGGCGCTGGTGGCTCACGTCTGTAATGCTAGCTACTCAGGAGGCTGAGATCTGAAGATTGAGGTTCAAAGCTTACCCTGGGCAGAAAAATCCCCATAAGACTCTCATCTCCAATAAACTACTCAAAAAAGCCAGAAGTGGCGCTGTGGCTCAAGTGGTAGAGTGCTAGCCTTGAGCACAAAGAGGCTCAGGTAGAGCGCCCAAGCCCTGAGTTCAAGCCACAGGACCAGCAAAAAATAAATAAAATAAAATGGCAACAATGATGTTGTCACTTAAGTATGGACATGGGTACGACATTGTATCATGTATCTATTTATAAGAGTATTGAGGATGGGCTGGGAAGGTGGCTCAGTGGTAGAGCGCTTGCCTTGTATGCATGAGGCCCTGGGTTCGATTCCTCAGCACCACATAAGCAAAAACAAAAAAATCCGGAAGTGGTGTTGTGGCTCAAGTAGTAGAGCTCTAGCCTTGAGCTGAAGAGCTGAGGGACAGTGCCCAGGCCCAGAGTTTAGGCACCACGACCGGACACCCCCCCCAAAAAAAAAAGCTAATTGGAGCCGGGCCCAGTGGCTCACGCCTGTAATCCTAGCTACTCAGGAGGCTGAGATCTGAGGATCACGGTTCAAAGCCAGCCTGGGCAGGAAAGTCTGTGAGACTCTTTTTTTTTTTTTTGTCAGTCGTGGGGCCTGAACTCTGGACCTGGGTGCTGTTCCTCAGCTCTTCAGCTCAAGGCTAGCGCTCTGCCACTTGAGCCATAGCACCACTTCTGGCTTTTTCTGCTTAGGTGGTGCTGAGGAATCGAACCAAGGCCTCATGCATGCAAGTCAAGCACTGAGCCACCTTCCCAGCCCCAACACTGAGATTTTATATTGGTACATTTTCAACTGAAATGAAATCAAATAGAACCTATCTCTTACACAGTACTTTATGTTCTCTACAGGTATTTTCTCATGTTCCCCCAGTATTTAGCTATCACCAACTGATGGTGCCTTGTACAAAATCACACCACAGCTTGAGAATGATGAGAGTAAATGAGAAAGCAGAGTGTAAGTAGAGTACACTCCCTCCTTTTCATTCATAAGCACAGGCTTGTTCCCAACACTCACCTTTCTCAGGTTGCTTGTTTCTCAATGAAGAAGTGCCGCAGCCCATGACTTCTAAATCATATTATGTTCATGAGTTCAACTTCAGATGCCAAGACAAGAGGGTAAAAAATCCCTTCCCTTTATGCTTCAAGGAGCCACTCTTAGCTGATTCCCTTCAGTCTTAGACACTAATGAGGAAGACACAGGAGAGGAGGGAGAAAAGCACCAGTTAACATCATGGTAGCTAAGGGACTGCTGGGCAGGATTCATTTATGCTTCTTCTGAATCCCTGTTCATCATATGATGTTGGACGTGATCAAGCACAATCTGATTCTTTGTAATTTCCAAACCATAGTAGTAGCTACAAGAGCAGCTATAATTTTTCTGCTACACATAAATTATTTTCCCAAATCTGGGTTTAGAAGCACTAAGTTGAACAAGGAGGATTGTAAGTTCGCTCTGGACTGCTTAGAGACCTTCTCTCAAAAAAAGAAGGGAGGGGGGAAGGAAGGGAAGGAGAGGAAGGAGGTAGGGAAGGAACATATGGAATGGCACATGAGGAAGCTGACAAAATTCAATTGTTTGGCTTTGAATTCAATATAATCTAGGGTTTGAATAATACAAATTGAAGGCTGAGTATGAGTCAAAACAACATATTTAAACAACTATGACAAAAATTCAAAGTGAGTTATCAAATAATATTTCACAGAATCAGTTCAGGATGCTTCTTTTATTTTTTGTTGGTATTTTTTCCTTTTGACTAATTCTTTTTTTTATTGTGGTTTATAACTTTTATGAGTTCTATGAGCTTTGCAATAGTTATTTCTTCCGCATTTGGTGACATGTACATTTCTTTTGTTTTGCATAGCATCAGCTGTTCCCTCTTTCCCACTCGTTCCCTCCCTCCCATCACTCCCATGAGTTCCTTAGTTCATTTTGATCAATGTCCCACTGTTGTATGTTTTTCCCTGATTCCCTCTAGTTCTGTGTCGTCTTCCTGGTTTCCCTCTGGTGTACACATATATACCATACATGTGATCAGCAACATGGAGTTATTTAGTAGTCATTGACCAGATGAGTGGAAGTCCTTTATTTCTTAAGTCTTGTTTTTGTCATATCACCTTACATTTTGGATTTAACATCCACTTATCAGGGAGACCATATGCCGTTTGTCTCTTTGCTCTTGGCTTACCTCGCTCAACATGATTTCTTCTAGCTCCATTCATTTCTCTGCAAATGCCATTATTTTGTCCTTTCTAATGGCTGCATAATATTCCATTGGGTATAAATACCACAATTTTTGGATCCATTGATCTGTGGTGGGACATCTGGGTTGTTTCCATATCCTGGCTATTGTGAACAGTGCTGCAATAAACATGGAGGTGCATGTGTCCTTGTATACTGGTTCCTGTTGTTCAGGATAGATGCCTAGTAGTGGTATGACTGGGTCATAAGGGAGGTCAATCTTTAGCTTTCTAAGGACCCTCCAGACTGCTTTCCAAAGTGGTTGTATAAGTGTACATTCCCATTCCCACCAGCAGTGTTATAGGGTTCCTCTTTCTCTGCATCCCCTCCAGCATTTGTCGTTGGCTGATTTTAGGATGTGGGCCATTCTGACTGGGGTAAGGTGGTATTCTCAGGGTTGTCTTTATTTGCATTTCCTTCACAACCAGGGATGGTGAACATTTCCTCATGTGTTTCTTTGCCATTTTTATCTCTTCTTCTGAGAAGTTTCTCTTTAGTTCCCTTGCCCATTTAGTAATTTGGTTTGTTAGGTTTGGGAGGGATTAATTTCTTGAGTTCCCTGTATATACTGGATATTAACCCCTTGTTTTATATATTGCTGGTAAATATTTTTTTCCCAGTTAGCTGGTTGTCTTTCTAGCTTGGTTGCTATAGCTTTAGCTGTGCAGAAACATTTTATTTTAAGGTAGTCCCATTTGTCAAGTCTCTCTCCAAATTGTTGTGACTCTGGGACACTGTTCAGGAAGTTCCTGCGTGTGCCTATAAGTTCAAGTGTCTCTCCTACTTTGTCCTGCAGTAGTTTCAGAGATTCAGGTTCAGGATGCTTCTTGAAATGAAAAAGATGGGGGACTGGGAAGGTGGCTCAGTGGTAGAGTTCTTGTCTTGCATGCATGAGGCCCTGGGTTCAATTCTTTAGCAACACATAAGCAGAAAAAGCCAGTGTACTGTGGCTTAAGTGGTAGAGCGCTAGCCTTAAGCTGAAGAGCTGAGAGACAGCACCCAGCCCAAAGTTCAGGCCGATGACTGACAAAAAAAAAAAAAAGAAAGAAAGAAAAGAAAAGAAAAAGATGGTTCAAGACCTTCCCTCTAAGTTTAGAAATTGTATCATATGAGAGTGTTCTTCTAAAGCAAGTATTGTAAAGCTACTACAAGCATTGTAAAGCCCCTCCAAATTCTAAAAGTTTCCTTTCACACACAATAGGCCTAGTCTTCTGAACTGGTGATTTCATAACCACTTGATGGGGGTTTTCATCAAATTTCACTAGAATATTGACTGTCTCCTTGCTTTTTTGGAGTGATTTTTTTTTTTGGTGGGTCGTGGGGCTTGAACTCTGGGCCTGGGCACTGTCACTGCGCTCTTCAGCTCAAAGTGAGAAGCTCTACCTCTTGAGCCAAAGCATCGCTTCCGGTTTTCTAGTGGTTTATTGGAGATAAGAGTCTCATGGACTTTTCTGCCCAGGCTGGCTTTGAACCACGATCCTCAGATCTCAGCCTCCTGAGTAGCTAGGATTACAGGTGTGAGCCACCGGCGCCCAGCTTTGGAGTGATGTTTTCTTTATTTGGGGATGTTCCAAAGTTTTTAATCTAATATCTTTATAAAAATGATATATATATATATATATATATATATATATATATACAAAGTCTATAAACTTAGTAAACAATGCCATGGAATAACTGACTCTAGGGACTACTAGATATGTCTGTTTTTCTATTATTACTATATCAAAAGTTCTAAGAAAGGAAACAAAATGAGCAAAAGTAAGCCTAAAGGCATAGTTTAATACAGCATGTACTTGGCATGTCTGATATCCTAAATTCAATCCTTAGGACCAAATATATGTATGTATGTGTTCTGTATATGTGTGTATATAAACGCTATGGGAAAAAATGTTAAAACAATAATAACTTCAATAGACAAGCAACTCTTATACTTTGATTTTTTTTAATTTGATAGGTATTTTGATCATGTCTTTCTACTCTACATCACAAATAAAAAATGTTGACAAGGAGCTGGGAATATGCCTTAGTGGTAGAGTACTTGCCAACATGTATGAAGCCCTGGGTTCGATTCCTCAGTACCACATACACAGAAAAAAACTGGAAATAGCGCTGTGGATCAAGTGGTACAGTGCTAGCCTTGAGTCAAAGAAGCTCAGGGATAGTGCCCAGGCCCTGAGTTCAAGCCCAAGGATTGGCAAAAAAAAAATGTTAACAAGGTTAAGTCCAAAGGAAATAGAAGCCTGTGATGCTCTATTTTGGATCACTCACAGTCACTACAAATATGCTAATACACTCTCCTTAAGCATATTTGCTCAGGAGGAAAACAAAGAAGGGAAGGAAGAAGGAGAGAAGGGAATAGATCATTTTGGTGTGATATTTAATAAATGGATTTTAGATATTTAATGGTGAAGAAACCAATAAAATTCTCTAGTATTATACAATGTAGTAGAAAGTTAAGAAATTTGCCCACTAGTGCCACATAGTCCTGTGGTTGTCAAACTTTGTTGCCTATTACAATCGTCAAGGAAGCTTTTTAAACTCCCAATGTACAACCTGCACCATTAAGTCAGATTATCTGAGGGCTTAAAAAATACTGATGCTGCTGGGAAGGTGGCTCAGTGGTAGAGCGCTTGCCTTGCATGCATGAGGCCCTGGGTTCGATTCCTCAGCACCACATAAGCAAAAAGAAAAAAGCCGGAAGTGGCGCTGTGGCTCAAGTGGTAGCCTGCTAGTCTTGAGCTGAAGAGCTAGGGACAATGCCCAGGCCCAGAATTCAGGCCCCACGACTGGACCCCCCCCAAAAAAGTACTGATGCTAGGAGGGAAGAAAATGGGAAGAGAATGAGGGAGTGGGTGACACTATTCAAAAGGAAAT
This sequence comes from Dipodomys ordii, assembly GCF_000151885.1. Taxonomy (NCBI): domain Eukaryota; kingdom Metazoa; phylum Chordata; class Mammalia; order Rodentia; family Heteromyidae; genus Dipodomys; species Dipodomys ordii. The sequence continues at coordinate 6,725,195 of NW_012267366.1, read as the reverse complement.
GTACTCATTACCTGACTTATGTAATTGTAACCCCTCTGTACCGTCACCTTTACGATAAATTTCTTTTAAAAAAATACTGAAGCCCATATTTCATTCCTAGAGATTCTGCTGTAGTTAGTATTAGATGAGGATTAAACATCAAGATGATATCAAAGCTTTCCAACTGATCTTAACATGCAGCCAGGTTTGACAATGTCTAATACAGACAATGTATTGATGCTGCCTAGATATAATTTTTCTAAAAATACTTTGAATCCATCCATTTGAAGTTGAAATTTTCCAGAGTCATACTTAAAAGCCTGTGGCTTCTAACCTCTACCCTTTTTTCTTTTTTTGTTTAGTTGGTAATGGGGCTTGAACTCTGGGCCTGGGCACTGTCCCTGAGCTCTTCAGCTCAAGGCGAAGGCTCTACCACTTGAGCCACAACGCCACTTCACTTCCAGTTTTCTGGTGGTTAAATGGAGTAAGAGTCTCATGGACTTTCCTGTCCAGGCCGGCTTTGAACAGTGATCCTCAGATCTCAACCTCCTGAGTAGGATTACAGGCATGAGCCACCTACATCTGGCCTGGCCTCTACCTTTTTCTAATAAAATTCTGGAACTACTGACTATCTCTGACTCAGGAATTTCTCAAAGGTCATCTTCAGAATCTATCAGTGCAAATAGTATAATTCTTAAAAAAATAAAAATAAACCTTGCCAGGTGCTGGTGGCTCATGCCTACAATCCTAGCTACTCAGGAGGCTGAGATCTAAGGATCAGGTTTGAAGCCGGCCCAGGCAGGAAAGTCTGTGAGATTACCATCTTCAATGGACTACTCAGAAGAAGCTGGAAGGGGCACTACGGCTCAAGTGGTACAGGGCGGGCCTTAAGCAAAAGAAGCTCAGGGACAGCACCCAGGCCCAGAGTTCAAGCTTCAGGATCTGCAACACACACACACACACACACACACACACAAACACACACACACACACATACGTACACACATGCGCGCGCGCACACACACACACACACATACACACACACACGCACACAGAGGAGAGAGAGAGGAGAGGGAGAGAGGGAGAGGGAGAGAGAGAGAGAGAGAGAGAGAGAGAGAGAACAAGTCAAAGTCCAACAAAATAAGTACCACCCAGGAAATGGGTATTTACAAGAGGGGAAGTGGGGTCAAGGGGAGAGGGATAGAAGAATCTGCAAAGTGGGGAGAATGCTGGCAAGATTTCACTGTATATACCACAGAATTAAGAAATATAAGGGCTGGGCGCCGGTGGCTCATGCCTGTAATCCTAGCTACTCAGGAGGGGCTGAGATCTGAGGATCACAGTTCAAAGCCAGCCCCGGCAGGAAAGTCTGTGAGACTCTTATATCCAATAAACCACTAGAAAACCGGAAGTGGCACTGTGGCTCAAAGGGTAGAGTGCTCACCTTGAGCTGAAGAGCACAGGGACAGCACCCCACGATGGACCAAAAAAAAAAAAGAAAGACAGAAAGAAAGACAGACAGAAAGAAAGACAGACAGAAAGAAAGACAGACAGAAAGACAGACAGACAGACAGACAGACAGACAGACAGAAAGAAAGAAAGAAAGAAAGAAAGAAAGAAAGACAGACAGACAGGAAGGAAGGAAGGAAGGAAGAAAGAAAGAAAGAAAGAAAGAAAGAAAGAAAGAAAGGTAAGGGTAGGAGAGTTTAAAGGGAGGGATTTTAAAGTGATGACACAGATCAAGATGCACTGCACACATAAACTATTATGTTAAAAGACAAAAAATACATAATCTAAAATTAAGGGAAGATAAAATTAAAATTGGGAGGGGTAGATGAGAATGTTGAAAGGGGTGACATAGATCAAGATGTACTATATTCATAAACTGCTTTGATAAATGACAACTCCCTTGTACAACTACTTAAAGATAATAAAAATATTTTAAAAAGGAAATTATCAGCTGGGCGTCTGTGGCTCACGCCTGTAATCCTTGATACTCTGGAGGCTGAGGTCTGAGGATTGCCATTCAAAGCCAGCCTCGGCTAGAAAGTCCATGAGACTCTTATCCCCAATAAACCACTCAGAAAACCAGAAATGGTGCTGTGGCTCAAGTGGTAGAGCACTTGCCTTGAGCTGAAGAGCTGAGGGCCAGCACCTAGGCCCGGAGTTCAAGCCTCACAACCGACAAAAAAAAAAAAAGGAAAAAGAAAAATATCTGCATTTCTTTTCAATTTATCTCAACCTAGCTACATTCTCCAAGTGCCTAGATGAGTTCCCCAAAATAGGGAGGTTGAGACTCCTCGTGTTTACTGATATTATTACTTTTAATCTAAGGGTCTGGGAATTTGCATTAAGTTAGGGATCTTGATGAGTTGTAAAGCACTTGCCTAAAATATGCCAAGCAAGACAGGGCTGGGAAGGTAGCTCAGTGGTAGAGTGCTTGCCTTGCATGCATGAGGCCCTGGGTTCGATTCCTCAGCACCACATAAGCAGAAAAAGCTGGTACTGTGACTCAAGTGGTAGAGCGCTAGCCTTGAGCTGAAGAGCTGAGGGACAGTGCCCAGGCCCAGAGTTCAGGCCCCACAACTGGACCCCCAAAAAAATATGCCAAGTTCTCAGTCTAGATAGAGAGGCTATTTGAAAGACTCTCTCCAAGTCTTCCTTGAGCTATCCTGACATCCTTAAACTATTGTTTGTATCATTCTGTATAACTCATAAAAGTTGAGCACTGAGTAGGTAGCAAAAACTGGACAATAGGAAATAATGCATTTTAATATTGATTTTCTTTTTCCAATAAAACAAAGCAATGTTTCCTTAAAGAAATTTGGTTCTATGCTAGCTCTCAGTTAATTCATCATTTAACAGACAATATTCCAAATGAAGATTTACTAGGAAGTTAGGTATGGTGGAACACACTGCAATTCCAGTACTCATGAGGTAAAGTAAGGATCATGAACTCAAAAACAACAACAAAAGGATTACTAGAAAATTAAAAAGCATCAAATTTGAAGACTGTTAGACTGTAAGCTCCATGTGCAATACTCTTCTTAAATATCCCTTGAAGTTATGGCACCTACATAGTGTCTTTTTCATAGAGCATGTCTGATTAATGTTGAATAAGATTAATAAACAAAGAAATGCATATTTCTAAGTCAGAGCCCTTTAAAATGAAGTACTGAAATTATTAATGCATCATTTCATGCACAAATATGTGCTATTTGATTATACAAATGCCTTTCATTAAAGCATAAATTGGCAGTGCTTACACATACTTTGCTAAAGCACTTTTTAAACTCAGAGTGGGAAGAAATAATTATTCTAAAGAATTCTGTAGTTGACCTAGAAAAAAAATAATTGACTCAGAATTTTTATATTATTATGACATTTTAAAAACTGGCTTTCTCTCTGAGATAATAGGGTAAAAAGGGACAGATAGATCGAAGACAGTTCTTTTTAGTTCTTAGGAGAACATGAACTAGTTAACATGGATCAGGTGTTACTTACCACTCCCTCTCATTGCCCAATCAGGACCTCAAAGCACAGAGAAAGTAGGTATGTGAGCAGCTTATATGGTGACTCTAAGGGCACTTCTGACTGACTAAAGCTTAATAAAAACAATTCATGAATTTTTTATTACTTGGGAAAACCTGAGCATCTTCCATTCCCACCATCTGCCAGTATAAGGAGAATAGTTAGTCCACTAATAAAATCTCTGAAGAAGTGATTCCCAAGGCTGAAAGGGGATCTCAGGCAAGTTTAGGGTCTCCAAAGGAGACACACACACACACACGATGGAGACACACATACTCTCCAAAGGGGACACACACACACACACACACACACACACACACA
>NW_012267366.1:6697860-6721224 GCF_000151885.1 Dipodomys ordii | reverse complement strand
CACACACACACACACACACACACACACACACACACGATGGAGCTTGGCAAAAGAAAAAAAAACAGCCTGAAACCTGCACTGTGAAAGTTTCTTTAGGACCACACCAACTATGGTTCTAAAGAGTGTGCATGTAACAGTGACTCATCACAGGTCCTCATTCACAATCCACAAAAAAAGGCCTTCTACCAAAAGGTTGTTACTGTTCATGATGGGGGGACTGGGAGAGAAGAGTGGAGGGTGGAACTGATGATGCTGTTTGCTTCTTTCCCTCCTAATCACTTCCATTTCCAAAGCTGAAAACATAAAGAAAGAAGAAGCATGACCCTGGAGCCAGTCTAACTTCAGGAACTGAAGTCATCAAGAGCTATCTCAGCCTCATCAAATTGTTTTTATTCATTCTTAGCAATATTTGGCATTAGAGAGCATGCCTATCAAGCTCCCACACCTTGGTTTAGTTACCTGACCATAAGTCTATTTCTGCAAATACTGTAGATGTCAGTTGTGCAGATCCCCATGTCAAAAACTCAGCTTTTCCTAGAGATATTGGTTTTGGGAGAAACTCCTACCCAAGGTCTATCCCTGATAAACTCAAATCCAGAAGCCACAGTTCTTCATCTGTTACCCACTCCCCACACACACACCTCCAAGTCAAGTAGTCAGGCATAATTCTTATTCTTCCACCTTGGACTGTGCTGAAAGTAACAAGAACAGACAACTTGGTGGACCCACTGCAACGATGAGATGTACAAGTCGAAAAAACAAACTTTACAACTTTGGCCGGGGCAGGGGGTGGGGGGGGGGGGGGGGGGGGGGGGGGTGGGGTGGGAGATGGGAAGGGATGGGAAGGGGGAACAAAGGAGGAGGCAACAATGCTTGATAAGAAATGTACTCATTACCTTGCCCATGTAATTGTAACCCCTCTGTATAGTATTTTCACAATAAAAAAATCAAGATGCCTTTGACATCTTGCCTTAGTTGAAATGAAAACTAAAATGTAGATTGAGTAAATAAAAAAAAAGAAACCTACTGAAATTGTTTCAAGGTGAGGTGAGGGAGAGTATGTGGGTGAACATCAGGTACATTGTACACATGCATGTATGAAAATCTCACAATGACTTCCCTTGTACAATTACATATGCTAATAAAATGTCAGAAAAGAAAAAAAAACAGACAACCTGTCGGGCTCACCCTTTGACATTCTCAATGGTATTTATTGAAACAGAGGTCTGTATATTAAACAAAATTAAGAGGCATAAAGTGAGGCAGAGAAATCTGTGACAGACAACGCCAGAAAAGTCCCCTCTACAACTTCCTTCTACCTCTACAGAATGCTTAATTGAATGCTTAATGAATTAATGCTTAAATGAATAAGAGCAGATGTGTAAAGCTGAGCTGGTGATTCTGGGTTGCATCAGATAAAAAGGATAGAAATGGGGAGAAAAGTCTACCAACTACTATAAGGTACCTAAAGATATCTATTGGCACATTAGAAATTACTGTAATTAGGAAGCAGCTTAGAATGATGTCAGGTTTTCCAAACTATGTGTTTATGAAGTTTATGGTCCTAGGAATAAGGAAAAAAAAAGGTCTCACCAGGGAAGTTTGGGAGAGGTAAACAGCTTTCTTTGCTTCAGGACTTTGCAGAGACTTCAACAACTAATGGGCAGACGGGAATGTAGATTAGCTGTAGACCCTGGGTTCAATTCCTCAGTACCACATACACAGAAAAAGCTGAAAGTGGTGCTGTGGTTCAAATGGTAGAGTGCTAGCCTTGAGCACAGAGAAGCTCAGGGACAGTGCCCAGGCCCTGAGTTCATGTCCTAAGATTGGCAAAATAAAAAATAAACAACTAGTGGGCATCATAAATCTCTAAGCAAGAGCTTCCAATAGTTTTCCAAAGAGCCTACAATGAGAGATTCTACAATGCATACCATCTCAAAAAACTACTGTTTCTAATAGCTTTATGCTGGCTCAGTAGAGCCTTCGTTTTGAAATCATACAACCAGAGTTTGAATTCTCAACTTCTGTCTAATTCCTCTGTACCACAGTTTCCTTGTAAGAAGCAGTGGCGCTGTAGCTCAAGTGGTAGAGAGCTAGCTTTGAGCTGAAGAGCTGAGGGACAGTGCTCAGGCTCAAAGGTCAAGCCCAGAGTTCAAGCCCCACGACCAACAAAAAAAAAAAACTGACTTGAACAAAGAGCAACTCTTCTTAGTAGATAAGTTAGAAGGGGCTAGGTATAATATGTATTTACTGTGTTTATCCAAATTACTTCCTTCAGGAATGCTTTGTTTGGGGCTTCCCAGAGACCAAATCACATGAATATTTATAGGTTCTGGGATAATAAAAGAAAATGGGCTCTTTCCTCCCCACCATATTTCTAATATTTGAAAGAATGCTATATCATTAATAATAAATAATAGCTACATTCACCACTTATAGTCTCCTTATTAAGGGACCACTATGCACCCAGCACAGTAGTTGCTTATAAGCCAATTATTCCATTGCATCTTCACAGCAAACCATCAAGACAGTATCATCACTCCCATATTACAAATGAACAAATTAAGGCTGAAATATCATACTCCATAGCAAAGCTCATCAGTGGCAGAGCTGAAGCAGTACTCTGCCTCATTACTGCTAACCAAAAACGTTTGTCTACTTAAAGGCTAGCTATGCCTTCATTTCAGGATCCACTCTGATTATCTGTGAAAGAGCTCAATTACTAAAAGTAATTCGTGAACACTAAAATGTATTAGTTCCCTTTCTTACAAATGTAAACATTGTATTCTTCTAAGATTACAAAAGGTCAAAGAAGCAAAAGGAAAATTTCTAAATATGAAGTTGTACAGTGGAAGTTAGGGAACACCCTCATAAGGGACTTACCAGAAAGATTTTCCAAAGTATTCCTTCTCTCATTTACTAGCTCTTGCCAAGTGAGCACAATTTTTCCAAAATCAACTTCATTCCAAATAAGCTGCAACCCTCCAGATTGCAGTCATCTCTATTCCTTTTTTAAATGCCAACTGGTTTACAACCAGCAGTTCTGAGAAATATCATTCTAAGAAATTACAAAGCCATAAAAGACAATCTAGTGAGTGTGCATTTCTTCTTCTGTTGCCACACGATATGTGCATAGTATAGAATTCAGCTTGCCCATAATACCCCAAAACAAACGAACATTACCTGTGTCTTCTGCTTGGCCAACACAGAGGTTTTCCTCACTCCAGCTGTTTCAGGAGAGACAAATGTGAGAAAAGGCCTTGTCTGAGAGAATACAGAAGCCTGCAGGGAAAAAAGTACAGCCTTGGCTTCAAGCTGTCATACCACCCCCCCCACACACACCCATACACAAACACTTTACATTTCTGCATGGAGAGCACTTAAATACATACAACAATGCTAGACTGCTTTGGATTTCAGTCTGGAAGGCAAATCTAGAGCCAAACATTCAAGTGAGATTGAGCTGGGCCCTGAGCTGGCCGTCTGCCTTCCACCTGCTCGGTTCCTGGCTAGGAAATAAAGGGATATATATGTTCAAGTAATGGGCTGTAATGCTAGTGGTCACATGACTGCTTCCACAGGGACCACACTTTGTGGAGGAAGAACCTCATTACTATTTCAAAACAAAAATAATCCACGTCAGTACAAAGTAGAAGAGAAATTCAGCAGATAAAGAGAAAAGCACTCTGCAGCAAGTGAAATGATTTTTAGAAAACACTGCAGTAACTTGAATGTAAGAGAAGAAAGAAAAAAAACAAAACATCCTTCCTTAGGACTTCTGGCATATGGGTTTAAAAGACCTGGGTGATACAAACTAATTTGTGTAACCTTTGTATTGTCCAACTCATTCAACTAGCTCCTTGTTAGAGAACCTATGAAAAGATTTGCTTCTCTTCATCATCAATGAGGAAAAGGAAAAGTTGGGCTAGAGTTTTTATGGGTTTCGAGAGGAAGATGCATTTAAAACTCAAAACACCATTATCAGTAATGGATGTCAATGGCCAGCGCTCTGCTATAGTTGGAGGCAATCCAGTTCCCAGAGATTCATACTGCCTATGGCTGTACCATTAGCAATTTTTCTCCCAGTATTTTCCTAGCTAGTTACACAGTATGTATGTTTTCATTCTTACTTATCCCTAAGTTTTGCCTTCCTGGATTTACAGGACATTAGCAATAACCATTTCTTATTTTTCTTTTTTTTATTGGCAGTACTGTGGTTTGAACTAAGGACTCTGTACTCAATATGCATACATTCTTACCACTGAGCCAAGTGTGCAGCCCTGATTTTAGCTGGTTATTTTTTAGATAATCTTGCTTTTTGCCTGGGCAGGTACATGGGTACAATCAGCCTGTTAGACACAGTACCATATCCAGCTCTTCATGAATTTTTCTTCCTGGAATTGTCTCCAAATGTGATTCTCTCAATCTTACTCTCCTATGTAGCTAGGATTACAGGTCTGAGGCACTGTTGATCAGCTATTTATTGCCATTTTATAACTCCATCCAAGCTGCTCTTTATCACAATGTCTTTCAACAACTCAGAGCCACAAGAGACATAGCAAACTGATTATAGTTTGCTATTTAATCTAATGGAGTCCCTTAAAAATAACTAGAAAACAAATTTTGGGCTTTAGTACTTTGTTAACATAATAAAGGTTCCCAGAAGATCTCATTATAAGACAATACAACCACAGAGGTTTCCATGGTGAGGATGCAATGTCTATGATATGATAAAGCTGACATACTGTAAATGATAGTATAATGACACAGGCTCCTAAAAAAATAATGGACAATGTAGCTATATGGCTACATCTCCAGCCAAACACCTCTACAACACATAGTGATTAAATGATGGCTATGTCATCATTGGAACAATTTTTCAAATGCTACTTTCTGTGTGACTCCTTTTCTGAATCACCAAATGGGATTTAATCATTCTATCTCCTGGTTCTCACAACCATGTGCATGTCCAATTACTGCGCTTCCTATAATGTGGTATAATTTGCCCTTTTACAACAGAAACCTTACAAGGAAAGGACCCACTCTGTTTCTCTTGGCACTCCTAGCATCACAAACATAAGAGATTTACTCACAAAGGAAATGAGGGAAAGAACTCAGGATTTAGGTAGTTACATTAATGGCCAAGTTCTGGACCATGAATTAGATTGGTGTGCCCTTCATATATTTTGTTTAAAACTTAGAATTTGCTTTAAATGAATAACCTCACTTTTTATTGCACAAAGAACAATATATGTTACTTTGAGCACAACAAGTCCTATGGACAACTTCCATTTGCTATATGAACCAATATTAATGTACATAAACAAATTGCAATGAGAATAGTAAAATTTATTGAACACATACTTATCTTTTACATACCTACTAATTTTTACATGTGTTAATTTTCTTTCACTGAAACACCATCCTATGAGGTATATAGTAATATTATCCCTACTTACACACTAGGAATGACAGCCTGAAGTGAGACAACAGATGAAGGGCAGAACTAGGATTTGGGCCTGGACACTTTGACTCCAGCAATCTCTCCTTATAATCATTGCATTATACTGCATAGGTTAGCAACTTGTCAGTTTTCAGAATTCAGGATTTTGCCTCTTTGCAGATTCTTGCTGGCTTTCTTGCACTTGAGCATGGATGTCTTTTCCAGTCTGAAAAAGAAAATTTTAATCAGTAATAAGTTAACAGTTCTAAAACCAAGAAAACAAACAATAACAGATGCTGGTGAGGATGTGAACAAAAGAGACCCTTAATATAATGTTGGTAGGAATGTAAATTTGATCAACCACTCCAGAGTGGAGATTCCTCAACCAAACAAAAAACTGACTCAGCAATTCCATTCTTGGGCATTTATTTAATAGAATACAAACAAGGTTACAGAAAAGCCACCAGTACAACCATGTTCACTGGAGCCCTATTCAGTATAGCAAAGGTATGGAATCATCCCAGATTCCCCTCAATGGATGAACATATCAAGAAAATAAACTGCTTTGTTAAATGGCAAATCCTTTGTACAGCTACTTAATATTTTTTTAAAGTTCTAAAACCACATATTAACATATTTGTTGCCCTAACAGTCAAGGTGGGTCAAATTATCTCTCCATGGAAATTTAGGTAAATTAGAAATGGCAGAAAAATTAGAAATGAAAATCTGTCTCCTCTATTAGACCTTCAGGTAGCTCTAACAATACCAGTAATATAAATAATATCAAGTATTTATTCAGCTGTTCATGTAATTGATATTACATGAATAAATGAAAAACCGTATGAAGTAACCTCTAATGGGATAGGTAGCAGATATTATGGGGACACAGAGAAAGAGCCCTAACCCAGAAAGGATAAGAGAAAGTTTTCTAGAAATGGCACAGAAACCTGATAATTGAGTAGACTTAAGCCAAAAGTAAAGAGGTGAGGAGAAGAAGAGGCTTTTCTCCTGAGCATTCACATTTTACAGTACTGAACAAAGATGTAGAAAGGGAGAGGGAAATTTAAAAGCAGGATGAACTGCCCTAATGATAATGTTGAAATTAGACTAAAAGCAGGTGGAAAAAGGTATCCATTAAAATTGCAAAATGGCTGGACTGTCTGCTTCTGCAGGCTGAACTGACCCTTCTTTCACTTGCTCCCCTTCCCTCACTTCCCCAATCCTCTACTGGCTTTGCCTTCATCTTCCAAATAAATTTATTCTAAAACTCTCACTGCAGGCTCTGCTGCAGAAGAAACCCAACCCGTGATGTTTGGTTAGTCTCTGGGAGCAACAAGCTGTGGAAAGACGAATGGAAAAAGCTGGCTACCTCACAAGGGGGCAATCGGCCATTGCTGACAAACTCTATTTCACATACTTCCTGGAACTAGCCATGGCTCTAATGCCTGCCAAGGCAAAGTACTTCTAATAGTCAGCTGCAATTACTGATCATGACACAGCCAATGAATATGCTAGAATGTATGCACAGCAGCTGGATTGAGGAACAGAATGAGAAAAATGACAATGCGAACTAATATGCTTGATGGGAAGTACTTAAGAGGTTTGTCCATTCTATAGCCTCCAGCACCTCATATACTAATGGCACTAATGGCCTCTATTGCTAGCAACTCTTACCACCTTCTGGTGCTGGGGCCAAAGTAAGCAGTCAAACCCAATTGCCATTTCCTAATTCCTAGTACTCTCTCAAATTGTGGCACCTGTACCTGAGAAGAGGCACAAAAGCCTGTAAGAGCAGAACATAAAACATTAGAACTTATGTCTTATCTATTTTCTTAAGTTTCCCACATCCATGTACGTTTGATAATGAGTACAATATGTGTTCATTAGTATTTTCTGTAAATAAGTGAGTATGTCAGTACCAAAGGTCCATTCTAAAAATCTTTTCCTGCAGTTGTCTTGATCCAAAAATCTCCAAAGAGCTCTGATCTAAAGAGCGCGCTCCTTTTGAAGAAAAGGAACATCCACTGAGTTTATATGTAAAGAAGGAAAAAGAGGAAGTGGCGCTGTAGCTCAAGTGGTAGAGCGCTCGCCTTGAGCTGAAGAATTGAGGGACAGCGCCCAGGCCCAGAGTTCAAGCCCCACGACCAACAAAAAAAAAAAAGAAGGAAAAAGAATAATCATATCTCCAAGGATAAGTTCTGGGTATAAAAAATTATGTTAGGAGAAAAGATGAGCCAGATTTGATGAGGTATAGGAAATCATTGGAAGAACATAAAGGGCTGGGTATGGTGATTCCCCATTATGAGGATCAGAGGTAAATAGCACCCCCCATCTCAACCAATAAAAACCAGCATATGTACCTTGTCATCCAAGCTAAACACTAATCATAAACAGGGAGATTTCAAGCTAACCTGGCCACAAATGTGAGATTCTATTTTAAAAATAAATAAAACAAAAAGTGCTAAAGGTGTGGCTCAGGTGGGAGAATGTTTGCATAATAAGTGCAAAGTCTTGAATTTAAATTCTGGTACTGAAGAAAGAGAAAAGAAAAAGAAAGAACTTAGAGATGAAGTATGACTCAATATCATCTGGAACAAATTCACAAAGGTCAGTGCAGACTAGAAGTATCTGTTGGGATCACTTGGTCAGTAAACACAATGACTGGTTAACATAACTGTAATAGTTTGAAGTATGTTCCATAGGGTTTTGTTGGTTTGGTTGTTTGTTCCAGAGCTGAGGACCGAACTCAGGGCGTTGTGGTTGCCAGACAAGCACTCTTCCACTAAGTGGAATCCCAAACCCCTAGTCTGAAGTATGGAAGTTCAACTTTGAAAAAACTCATAACCTACAAAAGTTAGCCTTTCCTTGGTTGTGTGCTTTCGATAAAGTAACCTATCAGGTTGGGGACAACTACCAAAGCAAAGAACGGGGAAGAAGGCTCTGAACAAAAGCCACCAATTAATGAAGGTATGCAGTCCGACTGTGAAGGACTGAATCCTGACAAAAATCACATGAAATTTGAAGTGGACTCCTCCCCAATGAAGCCATCAGAAGAATAAAGCCCAGTCAACTCCCCAATGACAAGGAGTTCACAACAGATCCTAAAGCAGAAGGCTAGTTAAGACATGGTGGGTTCCTAACTAACAAAAACTGCTGTCAAAAGTGTGTTCTTTTAAGATGCCATTATTGATCATCTGTCACATAGCAATAAATCAGTTTGATGAGGCCTCTAAGTAGAAAAATGGTAGAAGGCAATTTTTTTAAAAAAAAAAGAAAAGGAGAATTAGAAATACCTCTGAATTGGTAGTGAGTTTACCTTGTTTACCCCTTCACTTCCCTCAGACTAGATTCAAGGAAGCAAAAATTCAACTAAAACCACACTGAGCTACCACTGCTCATCTATTTCCAAGTAAAAATAAAATACTTAAATACTCCTGGATGCAGGTGGCTCAGGTCTATAATCCTAGCTAGCTACTAAAGAGACTCAGATTTGAGGATCTCAGTTCAAAACCAGCCGGGGCAGTAAAGTTCATGAGACACTTATCTCTAATTAACCAAGCAGAGTGTGGCTCAAGTGTGAGAATGTCAACCTTGAGAAAAGTTAAGGGACAGTACCCAAGCCCTGAGTTCAAACCCTAGAACCATCACAAAAATTTAAATATCTATCATTAGCCAATGCTATCTAGAATATTATCTAAATAGAACTCTAATACCTTGATGGTAGGGATGCAAAGTTATTTGAAAAAAGTATGGTAATTTGTTATAAAACTGAACATATATTTACCATATACTCCTAACTCCTGAGAAGTGATTATCAAGCAATAAAATTCTCTATTGATACAAAAGCCTTGATATAGGTACAAATAGTAAATAGGGAAAACAGCCAAATTATGTATTCATAATGAATGGAACATCCTTAAAATGGAGAGCTATAAAATGAAATACTACCGAACAATAAATAGGAATGAACTGGGCTGGGAAGATGGCTCAGTGGTAGAGTGCTTGTCTCGCATGCATGAGGCCCTGGGTTCCATTCCTTAGCACCACATAAGCAGGGGGAAAAAAGCCGAAAGTGGTGCTGTGGCTCAAGTGGTAGGGCACTTGCCTTGAGCTGAAGAGCTGAGGGAGAACACCCAGGTACAGAGTTCAAGCCCCAGGACTGACAAAAAAATAAAAAAGGAATGAACTGTACCAACATCAAATACAGTGAAAACAGGGGTTATACCGTGGGGGAGGGACATACAAAGCAACCAAGAAATCATCTTATATATATGTTAGAAACAATAGCAAGAAAGAAAAACCACTTGAGTCCTTATCTTGGGGTTCATTTCACCTAACATCAAGTTATCTGACCTTTTCTGCTTGTCTCAGACATGTACTAGTTATTGCAAATAAGGGAAGCCATGGGACCTATGTTTCTTTGGGCCTGGCTTACTTCACTTAATATAATTTTTTCCAAATTTTTCCATTTCCTAACAAAGGGAGCAATGTTATTCTTTCTGATGGAGGCATAGAATTCCATTGTGTATATATACCACATTTTCTTGATCTATTCATCTACTGAGGGGCATCTGGGTTGGTTCCATATCTTTGCTATGGTAAATAATGCTGCAATAAACATAGTTGTGCTGGTAGCTTTAGTATGGTCTTGTTTGTGATCATTTGGGTAAATGTTCAAAAGTGGGATTGTTGGGTCATAGGGGAGCTCTATGTGGAGTCTTTTGAGGAACCTCGATAGTACTTTCCAAAGTGGTATAATTTGGGGAGGGGAAGGGAAAAAACAAATTGTTTAAATAGGGATACAGGTGGACCCATTGCAACAATGAAATGTACAAGATGCTATGTCGAAAACCGAACTTTACAACTTTGGGGGGGGGGGGGGGTAGTCGTGGAGATGGGAGGGCAGGGATGGTAAGGGAAAAACAAAGGAGTAACAATGCTCATTACCTTGCTCATGTCATTGTAACTCCTCTGTACCGTATTTTCACAATAAAAAAATATTTTTTAAAAAAGGAATGAACTGTTGATATAAACACCTACTTGGATCTCAAAGGCATTGTTGCTATTAAGGACATTAAGATTAAGAATGTTTGTATGAAATTTGAAAAAAAGATAAAACCTACACAGCTAGAGAATAGATGAGTGGTTATAGGAATATGGATGCTGAGTGATTACAAAATACTGGAAGGAAGGAACTTTGAAAGACTATATTCAATATCCTCATAATGGTGGTTACACTAATCTCTTCATATATTAAAATTCACCAATTTGTACAGGTCATTGTATACCAATTTAATGTATTTCTTTTTTTTTAATCATGAGGCTTAAACTCAGGGCCTGAGTGCTGTCCCTGAGGATTTTCACTCAAGACTAGCATTCTATCCTTTTGAGCCACAGTGCTAGTTCTTGTTTTCTGGTGGCTATATACACATACACACACACACACACACACATACACACACACACACACACACACACACACACACACACACACACACATATCTTTAAAAAACTTAACAGAGCGGCAGTGCTTTTGTGCTTTGGGGGATCTATAAATTTTGAGTCTAAAGTATAACTGAGAAAGGTCTTTGTAAATCAGAGTTAGAAGTAGTATCTTCTGGTGTAATGTTGGCACCTAGGGAAAACACTTGTCCTTCCCCTTGACTCCTATTTTAGCTTTCTACCCAAAGGCAAAACTCAAAAACACAGAGATCTCATTCAGATGGTACAGAGATACTTTCTGAACATGTTCCTGCCACAGGGCAGGTAGACCATGATGAATAAATTTAAGGTGCAAGCCCCTACTGGGTTCACAGAATGATGAGGGACTCAGGCGTGCATATAAATAATTTCAAGGTAAGAAATGTCAGCAAAAATACATGCCCACATACTATTAGAGCCTAGATAGAAATGAGCTCTACCTGAGAAAGCCAGGAAATATTTCATCAAACGTAAAAGGTCAAGACATGCATCCCAGGGACCATGGGAGCATTTCATATCTGAATATTGTTTCCTGAGACCAGCAAAGAAAGGGTGTATAGAGTGGAGGGTAGAGGCACTGATCTGGGGAGGTTAGGTGAGTGCAAACTGTGAGTAATCTTAAATCACAACCAAGATTTTGCATTTAACTTATCAGAGAAATAAATTTCAAAATGCTTAATGGGTATGAGGCAGATAAAGGGGCCTGGTTGGAAACTCAGGGACATTACAGAGAATCTGTGTCTAAATGAGGCAGGTGCTACACAATGGTAGCTCCATCTTAGGCTGTCAGCATGAGAGATCCTGGCCTAGTGTTGCCTGATACAAAATTTCAAGGGAAGCTAAGCATACTTTCTCCTATAATCTTCCTATTTTCTTTTTTTTTAACTTAAAAGTACTGTGTATTTAACTTTAATACTTTAATTTCTTTAGTAAAATACTTTTTTCTTTCAACTTCCATAACAAAATACAGAGCTATCAGATACCCCTGGAAAAAATATGTATACTCTACATATATTTCTATAACATTACATCATACATATAATATGTATGCAAAAATTTGGAGACTATATAGAAAGCAGAACATCTAAAAGGCACTGCACAATGTAATCTTCCTATTTTCTAAGTGTTTGCATGAGTGTAGTTCACCAAAATTAAGATATCATTAATTACAGGGTACAACATTATTTTATATATGAATATGAGAGAAAATGATGGCATTAGCCATTTTCAGATGCATTTCCAAACTGGAGGTTCCAAAATGTGAAAAAATATGCATCATAGAAATAAGTAAACACTGTACCTCTAGTTTCCTCAAAATATCATACAGACTGAAGAGATTCAGTTTGAGGCTGCCAGATTGCAAAATATTTAAGTCAAGGGGAGCCCAAGGGTAATCTGATTAGATTCAAGCTGTAGGAAGTTCAATGGATGTGTCAGCTGGTAATGAAATGGGGAAAGACAACAATAGCAAGACCAATGAAAAGGTTCCTTCCACTGTCTAAGAATAGAAGGGAAGGGGTGACATAAAGCCAAGTCATAGGATGAAGATGAACTTTATATAATAAACCTTGGAAGTCTCGGAGTGAGAATGGAAAGTGAGGGAGACAGAGGCTTCATGGAGGATTTGAAGGTTTCCAGTTTTTTTTAATAGATTGATTGCTTACTCAAAATAATTGCTGGGTGTTTCCCACATGCTAAGTATGCTAGGCCATGTGTACAGTAGTGGACAAAACAAACATGGTCTCACCATCTTAAAATGTAGCCTAGAAGGTGATACCATTAATTGCAGTAAGGTATTAAAGTGTACAGTCACACATAAAAGAGTGTATTTATTGCAGAGAAAACCAGCAAGTTCACTTTGGGGTGAACTGCATTTAAGTGCCTGTGAGACTTTACTGTTAAAACTATACCACAGATAGTATAAGCCTGAGTTTCAAGTCCAGGAAACTGACCAGTTCCAAATAGTAAGATTAAGGAGGTCATTTGGCTAGCAATAATACCTGAAGTGATTACATAAGATAAAACACACACACACACACACACACACACACACACACACAAGGAGAGCTTACAGACACACACACACACAAGGAGAGCTTACAGACACACACACACACACACACACACAAGGAGAGCTTACAGACTAAGAAAGATACATAGGGCAGGAGCAGAGTTCTGGGGAACAGACAGAAAGACAATTAAAAGGAGCAAAAGAAGCTACCAAAAGAGCAATCTACAAGAATCTGAAGAAAGCAGCTACTGTAAATAAAGGGAAACTCGTATTTCCATATAATCCATGTCTACCTTTACCTATAATTCTACACAGAAATAATTTACCTTGGCAATATACAATTCAAAATTTTCAAGTCTATAGGCATTTTGCATGAATTCAAAATAGACTTATTCGAAGTTTCCTTAAATAGAGTTGTGATATTCTTAGGTATTGCTACCATCTGTTCCTTTATCTTGTAAGCACTTGCATTTTTACATCAATCTATCTCACTCTGACATTCAGCATAATATGAATTGACGACACGAGAATGGTAACTCCTCATTTCTTCCTGCTTTCCTTCCACAGGAGCAGTGATCTGCCATTCCAAGACAAAAGCAAATCAAGGAAAAATGTGTTGATGCAAATTCCCCTGATGTCAAGGACTTGGCTGATCCAGGCACAGACAACAGAGTCAAATTGCAGGACTATCACCATAAGGTTCTTGACCAAAAGCCCTACAATAGTGAAATTGTGATGTGTTAGGATACTCCAATCTTTAGATCTATTCAGAAATGCCCTCAGAATTCTGTTTTAGAATAGAGGAAAAAAATAGACCTAAATAAGTCAGGTGCCAGGGAAATGGATGGACCTAAAACAAATCATGTTAAGTAAGGTAAACCAAACTCAGAGAGACAAATGGTGCAAGTTTTTTTAAAGCCTAATTGAGATAAAATTTGTTTTTCTTTTATTTTTAAAATTTATTGTAAAGGTGATGTATGGTGCAAGTTTTCTTTCATATGCAGAAGCTAGAACTAAAATACAGTGGGACACAATAAATTACACAGGTCCCTAGGCATTCACACACAGTGAGACCAAAGGAGGCTACTCTTAGGAGAGGAACAGAAAGGCACAGTGCCTATGTGCATCTGAACATACAAAATGAAATTTATTGCAATGAAATCCAGGAAATGGAAACAAGTGATTTTTTTTCTTTTTTGCTGGTTTTGTTTGTTTCTTTTTGTTCTGTTCATTCGTATGTCTTTGGGAGGATAAGGAGGCGCAGATGTTGAGGGACAAAGGGTGAACAAATGCAGAGGTGGTACTCACTGAACACTATATTGAAAACGAACTGTACAACTTGTGGGTAGGGACAGGACGGAAAAACTGGGAGAGAGCAAGGGAAGGGGTGACACTGTCCAAAAAGAAATGTACTCTTAACCTAACTTCTGTAACTGTAACCTCTCTATACATCACCTTTATAATGACAATGAAAAACATTTTTAAAAAGTTAGGTGGCCTTCCCAAGGTTACAGTCTTGGGATTCTGTGGCCTAGACTCTTTCTGTTCCATCAAGGGGCCTTATTCTACCTTGTACATATAAAGTATTATATAATGCATAATAAAAACAAATTCCACAAGAGTTGGGCCAACCAACTAAGCAAACAGGGGAAGCAGGTTAACTTTCACTCATATGGTCCCAGGCCTATAAAGAGCTCATTCACTGCAACTGCTCTATTAAGGGCTCTTACCCTTTCCTCTAGGTTTTATCAGTTCCACATAGGCTCAATGGGGAAAGGAACTCCTAGATATTCACATTTCTGGTTGGTGAGTCTTCAGGCCTGACCTGCAGGCTCAGCACACAATGTATCCTCATATTTACAGGTCTTACTTAAAGAGCTTTCCTCATTCTCATCTGGAATCTTATGGAGGATAATTCTAGAATGGTTCATTAATAAGTTACCTTGACAACCCCACAATGTATGATGTAGACATGATAGCACCTGCCAGCAGAATGTGAACAACATACTCTAGATGAGAGAACTAGCTCTTGCTTATTGAAAGGCAGATTCTACATTCACTTTTTCTTTTGGCCACCACTGACTCTCTGTCAATCATTTTTGTCTTCAGAATAATAATAATTAGGTTTTTTAGAAGAATGTCAGAACTACTAGTTAAAACATGGCCTAGGAGGGCTGCAATTGTGGCTTAGTGGTAGAGTGCTGACCTAGCATGCATGAAGCCCTGGGTTCGATTCCTCAGTACACACATAAGTGGCTCAAGTGGTAGAGCGCTAGCAAAACAAGCTCAAGTACAGTGTGCAGGCCCTGAGTTCAAGCCCCAGGTCTGGCAAACACACACACACAGACACAGACAGACACACACACAGACAGACACACACACAGACACACAGACACAGACACACAGACACAGACACACACAGACAGACACACAGACACAGACACACACAGACAGACACACAGACACACACACACACAGACACACACACACACAGACACACAGACACACAGACACACACAGACACACAGACACACACAGACACACACAGACACACACACAGACACACACACACAGACACACACACACACAGACACACACACACACAGACACACACACACACACACAGACACACACACACAGACACACCCCTAAGAAAGATCCATAACTCTTTACACACCCTAAGAAAGATCCATAGCTAAGAGCTCACAAGAAAGTCTTAGGAGAAGTTTTTAGAGCATTTTGTTTTAGGGTACTCTTACCTTGGTTTCATTTGTATACTCATTCAACAAATAGGTGAGCATCTATTTTGTAATATTGTTCGGAACACTTCAGTAGGACAAATACACTGACAATAATTAGGAACAGGTGGTTAGCCTGTTATTTCAAGCTACATGAGAAGATGGAATTGGAAGGGTCACTGTACCAGGCCAGACAGAGCAGAAAAATTGGTGACACTCTCCCCACAGAGTAAAAACTGGATGCGGTGCACATCTATGTGATTTCAGTTGTGGTAAGAAGCCTGGAGTAGGTGTATTACTGCTCAAGCACACACCCAGGTGGGGAGGGAGAACAAACCTAAAAATTACCAGTGAGAAATAAGGCTGGAGGCATGGCTCAACTGTATTTCACTAGGATAACAAATGCAAGGCCCTAAGTCCAAACCCTCACTACTACCAAAAAATAACCCAAAAGCCTGACAAGGTCCCTTCTATCTTATGGTTATAGCCAGATAAAGAAAGTAATAACCAATTGCAAAGAACAAGTATATAGACTGAGAGAGGAAGGGGGGGGCGGGCAGAGACTTCAATGCTAACAGGACTTGAATAAAAGTGGGGTTATTGTTGGGGCAGTGGAATCCATGAGGGGAAAGATGGGAAATAAACATGATGAGGGAACTGTGAAGATTAAAATATATTACATACACTACATATGTATGTATGGAAATACCATAGTGAAACCTACCAATGTGAGGGAGGAGAGAAGGGATAAGGGAATATAGCAGTATGAATTTGCTCAAAATATATTGTTCACATGTATGGAATTTTCACATGAAACCTTCTTGTACTATTTTTTTTTACTGAATACTAAACAAAAAAAATAAAATGGGGATATTTAAAAGGAATGATTTCAATGGAAATCCCTTCATAAACTACAAGGTGTTAAATATTATCTACCTTTTCTATGAGAGACCTGCATTCAGGAATAGATTTCCATCTTAGAGAAGAAATGTGCTGTGGCCCATGAATTAGGATACATTTTGGTGAAACATAGAATTAGGGGGTCACCTGGCTTCTACCTCCACTACATAATAGCTGTGTGTACAAATGGCCACCTCTTGATTTATAAAACTAGTAGCAATCATAATAGTACTAATTTTACCAGGTATGTAATAAATAAGTTCATACATATTGTGTCAGCCTCTGATAGATAGTAGCCAAACTGATGTCCGTTCTCCCTTTGGCCTTACCCTACAGCATCCCAATTTTGTCGTAGATGGTATTGTACTCACTCAACAAAACATCATCTGCTAGGAGTTCTTGGAGTTAAGGGTGGGCGTGTAGCAAAGTTCTGGCCAGTTAAGATATAAGTAGAAAGCTACCAGCTGAGGTCTTGAGAAAAGTTCTTTCCTGATTAAAAGGAGATGTCTCGGGGGTAGGAGCTTTTTCTTCTTTGTGTTTCCCCTACTCTGCCTGGAAATAAGATGCAATGCCTAGAGGAGCAGCACACATCTTACAAGCATTAGAAAACGAAGTCTCAAGCCAGCCACCAATGGCTCACGCCTGTAATCCTAGCTACTCAGGAGGCTGAGATCTGAGGATTACAGTTCAAAGCCAGACTGGACAGGAAAGTCCATGAGACTTATCTCCAATTAACCAGAAAACCAGAAGTGGAACTGTGGCTCAAGTGGTAAAGCACTAGCCCTGAGCTGAAGAGCTGAGGGACAGCGCCCACACACAGAGTTCAAGCCCCACAATCGACAGAAAAGATTCTCACAGTAAGAATAAGAGAGGAATAAGGGAGGACAAGACTGAGATGTGAATGACAACATGAAGTTGTTTTTTTCTTGGCATCCGATAATGTAGGATAAACACAAAAACTCTCTATATTACACTTCTGCTATGACAGTTTTTTTAATGTATGTAGCCAAATACAGTCTGTAACCAATGTTTGTAACTTGTAAAGTTTTTTGGGCGGGGGGGTACCTGGGACACATGATTCAATACTTGTTATATTATCATTATTATAATTATCATCATTACTATATTGAGACACCATTCTGTTATTTAACCAGGTGACTAGCATATATTCCCTTAACTTCTTTAAAACAGAGTCTCAATTTTGCTTTAGTGAATCAATCCTCTCAGAGGCATAGCTAAGTAGAATGGTTGAGCATCTACAAAGCCCTGAATTCAAGCCAAGGTACTAATAACCCTCCCAAAGACAAATGTGATAATAAAAAAAAACCAGCCCTCTCCCAGTGGTGTGTTTTAAGCGGGATAGATACCAACCACTACTCTGAATATGAGTTCTGATTAATTTAAACCAACTAGCACAGCCCTCTCCTTGAGCAATAGTGATTGCTCAGATAAATAGGCAGGTACCTTACTTGGCCTAAGTGCTACCTAACCAGCACACCCTCTTCTCTTGGCAAAACAGTGTTCAGGCATGAGAACAGGCAATATGAGGGCTCCTGGAGAAAGTGTTACTACACAGACTTCACTAATCGCCCCCAAGAACTGTCCTCTGAGTCAGACTGTCACCATGATGAAGCCTGTCTAGAGGGTAAAATTGATACATGAAAAAGGGTAGACCAAAAGATCAGAGAAATTGAGCTAAATCATAAATCTCTAGGTCAAATTTTAACTTGTGGAAACTAGTTTGGGTGGGATCTTCTGTCATGTACAACTACATGGAAGGGAAAATTTCAACTTCGGTCTAGTGCATCTATTGGACAAAATCTACATTCAAGCTGGGGACCAGACCTAGCTATTCAGGAGGCTGAGACCTGAGGATTGTGGTTCAAAGCCAGTCTGGGCAAGAAAACCTATGAGACTCTCATCTTCAACAAATTACCAAAAAAGCTGTAAGTGGAGCTGGGGCTCAGGTGGTAGAGCACCAGCCTTGAGCAAACAAAGCTCAGGGACAAACAAAGTTCAAGACCTAGGACTGGTAAAAAAAAAAAAATCTATAATCAAGTACAATATAAATTCTTACCCAAATCATTTTTCTGAAAGAAAAAACAACAAAAACCACAATCAAATTATAATTCTGTGAATTCATTCAAATTTCTCTTTGTTTTGACAAAGTCAGTTGGTTCAAAGCATTTTTTGTTTTTGTTTTTTTTTCGGTCATGGGGCCTGAACTCTGGGCCTGGGAACTGTCCCTCAGCCCTTCAGCTCAAGGTTAGCACTCTACCAATTGAGCCACAGAGCCACTTCCCACCTTTTCTGCTTATGTGGTGCTGAGGAATCAAACCCAGGGCCTCAGGCATGCAAGGCAAGTGCTCTACCACTGAGCCACCTTCCCAGCCCTATTTTTGTTTTTTGTAAACATTCCCATGAGAACTCCATGAAGGACAGCAATGCATCTAGGTTTCAGAATGAATACTGGGCCCACAAGCAGATTATGGAAATCTATTACTAATAATGAAATAATATTCAGACCATTGTCATTGTAGCCTGCTCATTTTGCACAAAATATAATCCGCTGTATTTTTTTTTCAGTCGTGGGGCTTGAACTCTGGACCTGGGTGCTGTCCCTGAACAATTCAGCTCAAAATAAGCACTCTACCACTTGAGCCACTGCGCCACTTGTTTTCTGGTGGCTAACTGGAGATAAGAGTCTCATGGACTTTCCTGCCTGAGCTGGCTTTGAACCACGATCCTCAGATCTCAGCCTCCTGAGTAGCTAGGATTACAGGTATGAGCCACTAGCGCCCAGCTTCCACTGCATTTTAACAGTAGTTAGCAGAGGGAAAACGCTAGTATTTGTTGGTTTTAGATTTTATTATCGTACATTTCCCTTCAAACTATACTCCAATTATATATTAAAAAAAAAAAAGATCCCAGGGCTGGGAAGGTGGCTCAGTGGTAGAGTGCCTGCCTCGCATGCATGAGACCCTGGGTTCGATTCCTCAGCACCACATGAGCAGAAAAAGCCAGAAGTAGTGCTGTGGCTTAAGTGGTAGAGTGCTAGCCTTGAGCTGAAAAGCTAAAGGACAGCGCCCAGGCCCAGAGTTTAGAAGCCCATGACTGATTTAAAAAAAAAAAAGATCCCAAGTACTCAAAATTATTAATAAAAAATATGTGTGTGGCTTTAGTTTAACACCTGTACCACTCGTGAAATCTCTCCATCAAATTATAGACAACAGTCTAGAGGCGGGTTTAATTGTGCACATAATTGAATCTATAGACATCTAAATGAGACAGTGTTATAGACAAAGTGGCATCTGCCCTTTTCATTGACTATTCTCAGATGTTGCTGTCAAAATAATATGTTAAAGAACTGAGGAGTAAGACAGGCCCTGGTGGCTGATACCTGTAAATCCTAGCTACTCAAGAGGTTGAGATCTAAGGATTGAAGTTTGGAGCCAACCTAGGCAAGAAATCCCATGAGACTCATCTCCAATTAACCACCAGAGATCTAGAAGTGGAGTTGTGGCTCAGGTGGTACAGCACTAGTCTTGAGCAGAAAAAGCTAATGGAGAGCACCCAGGCCCTGAATTCAAGCACTGGCACAAAACAAACAACAACAACCAACAATTACAAAAAAATACCCTACGCAGTAGCCAGTTTGTTCTGTGCTCAGGAGAGTGTCTAGAAACTAGAAATATCTCAAGACAGAGAGTGACTGTATTCTAGGCAAATCTATCTATCTAGAATGGCTGTTTGTATAAAATTCCATTTCATTCAATGTAATTGTCGATGATTTCAAAGATTATATAGACAGATGGTCTCGAGAGGAGCACCACACTGAGGCCTTCTTCATTATTATTCAGGCTTTGGTACATCAATCACACTCTCTCCTTTTCCATCTGCCTTTTTCTCTTTTAAGTTTCTTCCTTAAGAGAGAGGCAGTGCCCTGATAAAATCCACAATAATCCTACATTAGGAAAAGCACATCAAGCCATTATCTTCCATTAACATCTTAGAACAAATTGCTCCTTCAAGTGCTTCAAACTTCTTGAAATGGGACATCATAAACTTAAAACAAAATATCAACACCTCAACACAGTGATCCTAGATATATTACAACATGAATTGGGATACAGAACATTTGTTCAGCTGCTGGTCAGCAGATTTAAAAATATTGAAAAAATGATATGGGAGACAGCTAACTACAGGTAAAAAAATGTGGAAACATTAAATCAGTAGAGTTTGTATTTTTCCTCCCATAACTGAAATGCCCACTTAACAGTGAAAGTTAACATCAAAGGTTTTATTTTTCACATGTAACAAAGAATCTGAAGTAGGAAATCTGGGAAAATTCTTTCTTTTGGCCACACTATGTAGTTTTTTTCGTTCAGAATGGTCACATCAAAATTGCGTAATGAGCCGGACACCCATAACTTGCACCTGTAATCCTAGCTACTTAGGAGGCTGAGATCTGAGGATTGCAGTTCGAAGCCAGCCCCAACAGGAAAGACCAAGAGACTCTGATCTCCACCAAAACCATCAAAAAGTAGAAGTAGAGCTGTGGCTCAAGAGGTAGAGAGCTAGCCTTGATCAAAAAAGCTCAGGGACAGTGCTCAGGCCCTGAGTTCAAGCCCCAGAACTGGAACAAAAAAACAAAAACCCATATTTTATAATGGTCGCAAAATGTTTCCTCTACCTCTAGCACTTACATGGGCAGAATGGGGTGAACAATTAAAGTCAAAATGAAGCAATCAAACTCTCCTTTTGAAGAAGTGCTTTTAAAAGCCAACATGTTTATATAGTGCTGACCAGAATTGTCTCCTAGCTATGAGGGGCCTAGGAAATCAAGCTGCTTTAATGAGACATGCTGCAAAATCAAACAAAATCAGGCAGTATTGTGCAGAGGTTAAACACATCCTAGAGCCAATAAGTCTGGGTTTAAAATCTTGTTCCTTTTTAGCTTGCTTTAGGACTCAAGTAACCTTATAGTTTTCCCACTATAAACTAGGATAAGTAACGCGATCTTTCCAACAGGGGGCTTGTGAGAAGTAAATGAGTTAGTATAAGAGCTTAGTACAGTCTCTAATAAATAGCAAACCTAAGTGTTTGCGATATTGTTATTATCAAGGAAAAGCAGATGTGTATTTGTTATACAACCTGCAATACCCACCACAAATGTGTTGCACAGTCTCATAATTGTACTTGGCCTGGATACTGTGCCACATATGAGCAAATGCTCTGCTCTGAGAACTGCTGTAAAACTAAAATCCTATCCTAACACAAGTGACCATAACCTTTATGAACCATTAACCTTATGCCCATTTCTGGGGAACAAAGAACAAGCAAAACTTTCAAATGTTTGAGCCAGGGAACCACTGTGAGTCACTGTGCCATTTTAGACATATATGACTTGGACACTTTCTATTACAAGTGTCAATGAATCTATTCCAGGTGGCTTCAGCAAAACTGGTAAAACGGCCTCCATTTTCCTATCTCTTTCCTAGACCAACAGGACCCTCAGTCTTGAAAGAGACCCTAGATGAATAGTCCAGGGAGCTACAGGAGGACATAAGTAACTGGCCACTCAAAGACTCAGACATTAGTAGTCAGTGTACCTCTAACCAGTTTTGTGGAAAAAGCCACACAGCCGATAACTGCCTCCATTTTTCTACCTGGAAATTGGGAATAACTTTTAGCACCAGAGGAAAAAAGATGGGGTCTAGTTAGGCTAATCCTTGTATTTCACAGGGGAGGAGTCAGGGCTTGGAATGTGAACTGGCCAGCCAAAGAGTACATAGCTGATGAGTAGCCACAACAGGACTAAATGCAGATCGTGACCCCTCCCATTCCCCCCCCCCATATTAATACTCAGTCTACCCACCTGTTTCCTCCAAGGCCTTTCTCAGAAAAACAGGAGTTGGCTGAAAGGAGTTGCTTTTTTCAATCAGTGCCATGTCCCTATTGTCCTACTGGGAAGATGCCAGAGAACTCCCTGAGGTCAGGTCGGCCTGGGTGCTTGCAGATGCTGAACCCAAGGGTTTTCAAGCTTAAGAGTGATGAGGATTCCTAGTAGAGCGACCAAGAGCAATTCAGAAGGCCTAGAGAAAGCAAAATGAACAGCAGCAGCCCATAGAGGCCACTGTGGTGAGAGTCTGAACAACCTCTGAGACCACAGAAACAATGGCAGGGTTAGAAGTTTCCATCTATGCAGTCACGCGGGGCCAGTGATGGATTTGATCACCGCAGATTACATGTCTGCAGTTTGGGATTCTCAGGAACCTGTGACCTCGGGAACCTATCGTTTTCATATCACAGGACTTGGGGACCCTCAAGTTTCATGACCTGCCCTAAAGCTCCCGTGGCCACCATAAAGAAATGGTGGGGCTGGGCGCTGGTGGCTCACACCTGTAATCCTAGCTATTCAAGAGGCTGAGATTTGAGGATCACACTCAATTCAAAGCCAGCCCTGGCAGGAAAGTCCATTAGACTTTTATCTGCAATTAACCACCAGAAAACCACAAGTGGAGCTATGGCTCAAGTGGTAGAGCACTCACCTTGAGCTGAAGAGCTGAGGGACAGCGCCCAGGTCCTAAGGCTGGCAAAAAATAAAACAAAATAAAATAACAAAAACAATGGTCCTCAGCACGCCTGCCCTAATCTCACGGCCAAAGCGAGCCAAGGCCGGAAGTGGGGCTGTGGCTCAAGTGGTAGAGCGCTAGCTTTGAGTGGAAAAAGCTCAGGGACAGCGCCCAGGCCCGGAGTCCAAGCCCTCCCTCCGCCCCGCCCCCGCCCAC
>NW_012267366.1:6656637-6697628 GCF_000151885.1 Dipodomys ordii | reverse complement strand
TTCCAGAAGGCGCCTGTGTTCTGGCAAGGCGGGCCCACTTCCACCCTTCCTGATGCCTGGGCTGAGGGAAAGTTTGGGGAGGGGGGCAGGAGGGGCCCAGGAGGCTGAGCTGGGGGCTGAACCAGCCCTGGCCACAGGCGGCGGCGGCGGTGACTCTTGAGGTACAGGAAAGACGAGACCCCTTTGGTTTCAGAAGCCTGGGATCCGAATCCTCCTGCAAACGAATTTGGCGCCTGAGGCAAGGAGGGGCGGAGCTAAGGCAAGCGGAGAGCGTGGGGGCGGTTCTGAGAAACGCAGGGTGTTAGGTAACTCTATAAGAACGCCATCTGCAAAGCCGCTTTGCAACAAGGTTCCATAGTGTAGTGGTTATCACGTCTGCTTTACACGCAGAAGGTCCTGGGTTCGAGCCCCAGTGGGACCATGACTTGCGGTAGTCACTTTTTGTATTAAATATCCATAGACCACCTCGATTACAGAGAATGTTTGTCTTCATTCCCCTTTTTTGCTGATTTAAATACATTTGAACTTTTTTTTTTTTTTTTTTTTTTTAGCGCAGGAGCTAACTGACACCTTTTGGAACAATTGTAGGACCTGAGAAATCGCTGAGGATGGAGGCGGGACTAGCTCAGTTCCATCTCATGCCCAATATCCCCAGGTGCCTTCAGAAAATGCTATAGCTCCTGGGCCGCACTTGCAGGAGATCTTTCCCTGGAAGCACAACAGACTGACTCCCCTAACCCTTAGCCAAATCTGTATGGCTGCAGCCGCGTTTTGACTGGGTTTGAATGATTAAAAGTTGATTGCTATTATAGTTATGATTGTGATTAAGGGTTTATATTGCATTAAATGCTAAAGTACATAGCAGAAAGAAAATACAATCATTTCCTTTTTAACACAGGAGTGGCGTTAGTGGAATACTAGAATCCTAATGTCAGGCTTATAGACATCCAACAAATGCTGACTAAATGCCCAGACGCCTGAAATTGTTGGTGATTTTGTTGGTTTTGAGGTGTTCTTTGTTCTTTGTTTTGCTTTTTAGTACTGCATTATAGCATTGCTTAGGGGGTACTTTTTTCTTTTTTAGTATTGGCCTTCCACATATTTGAGATGAGGAATAAAGGGAAGTTGTTGGGGTCCAGAGGTGTGGGAGAGTGTGGTCAAGGGTGGGATGGTGGGCAAAAGAACTGAAAGTTGAAGGGGAAACTCCAGGTTTTTTTTTAGCCCCTTTCAATATAATTTTGCTTAGACCCTGTATAAAGTTGCATCTTTTTCTGACAGAAGCGTGTAATAGGTAATTTTTCAGATTAACAATCAAGTATATTCTTTTTTAAACCGTCTTAACTAGAAACTAATGCTACATATATATTCAAAATGACTTATGTAAACAGATCTCCAGGACATTTTTATCTTGCAAAAGTGAAAATGTACCCTTCAATCTACCATTCCCTTTTCCACTCCTATCAACTTTAGTGTGTGTGTGTGTGTGTGTGTGTGTGTGTGTGTGTGTGTGTGTGTATGCACGAGCCAATAGTGGGCTTGAAACTCAGGGCCTGGGCACTGTTCCTTCACTTTTTTACTCAAGGCTAGTACTCTACTACTTGAGACACAATACCAGTTCCAGCCTTTTGGTGATTAATTGGCATTAAGAAGCTCTAGGGTTTGTCCGCCCAGGCTGGCTTCAAACCTCCATCCTTAGATCTCAGCACACTGAGTAGCTAGCATGACAGGAATAAGCCACTAGTATTGCACATCTTTTTGCATAGCTGCCCCTCCCACCACCAAACTGAGTATTTTCCTCAGTGGAAAGAAATGAACATGATGACATAGGAGAGACTATGGCATGTCCATACATAAGAATGTTAGCCTTTAGCTAGCAGGAAATTGTTCAAGGTGGCCTTAGGAAAATGATGGCAGAGAAAGGAGCAAAGCTTGAGTCTTTAGATGATAACTGTTTCCCTCCGTTGTTCCCTTGCAATTAAAAACAGAATAAGAGCAATGATTCTCTTGCTAAACCAGCTCAGCTGATGTTAGTGTCTTGGAGACTCCCTTGTTGCAGCCAGTAGCTATATGGGCTAACTTATGAGGCTCAGGCAAAGACCTAAGAACTAAAGTAAGATGCTTAGTGAATCCAGTGCTCAAGTTAATCCCCTGCTCCTGGGCCAGCTCTTCACTGAAGTAAGACAGAGCTGCAGCCAAGGACAAGGAAAATGTCACCCACGATACAAGGCTTCTTGTTATTATTTCTGTTTGGCTACAAAGGTATGTACAATTCAGCCACTGGCATTTTTGCATATTTAATATCACAATTTGATTCAAAATTTTGTTGATAAATTAAAAAAGCAACTTGAAAAACAAACTATCAATGACACATGTTACTTAGGTTACATGTGTTATCCATGGCCAATGTTTAATTTGAGTAGATATAATTGTTGTTACATTCTCAGAAACTTTCAGGTTGTATATGGATTCTTTGAAAATTTAAACTATCCTTAAAATCCAACAGAAAGAAGAAAGTGTATAAGTACAATGATTAGTGAGGAAGCATGATGCAACTCTTGAACACTGTTATAGTCAAACAACTGATTGGAGAATTTCATCTTCCAATCTCAGTTATCATTAATGATGGATGATACCGCTAATAATCATTCTCTTGGGACTGGGTGCTGGTGGCTCACACATGGAATCCTAGCTATTCAGGAGGTTGCGATCTGAGGATCAGGCAGGGCAGAAAAGTCCATGAGACTCAGTTTCAATAAACTACTAAAAAAGCAAGCTAGAAGTGGAACTGTGGCTTAAGTGATAGAGTACTTGAGCAAAATGCACTCAGGGATAGCACCCAGACCCTGAGTTCAAGCTCCAAGACTGGCACAAAAAATAATCCTGTTGGGACAACAAGTGTAAATGAGGACTATGTCAGGCAAAGCAGGGCAAAAGGTCATTCTAGTTTAAATATGGATTAGTGTAACTGGCCACTGGAATCTAAGAAAAATCATAATCCTTTCCTTTCTACCTTTCTCCTACCAACTGACTCTCCCAACAGTTCCTCTCTTTACATTCATGTCTCATTACCATTATTGTTATCATCAGCCCTTTAGGTCTAAATTCTGTAAGTGAGGGAAAACTTAAGATGTTTGGCTTTTTGAACATGACTTATTTAATGTGATTGCCAGTTCATTCCATCTTCCTGAAAAAGTCATTTCATTTTCTTTTAAGGCTTAGTAATACTCTATGAGATACAGCTTCATTTGAGACATTAGAAATGGGTTGAAAGGTTGGGCTTGAGCTCAGTGGCAGAGTACTTGCCTAGCAATTGTGAGGCCCAGAATTCCAGCTCCAGTACCTTAAAAATGCTTTCTTCTCAGGCAGGGTGACTGATGCATGTAATCCCAACACTTGGAAAGGGAGGCAGGAAGATCATGAGTAAGACAGCAAGCACCCTGGGCTTCAAACTGATACCCTGTCACAATATACAGAACACAAAGATTCATTTACTCATTTATCTTACGTTCAAGGACCTATATTCGAGTATCTACAATAGGGCATATTTTTTAAATTATCTTTAAGCAGTTGTACAAATGGGTTTGCAATCCAACCTGTCAGTTGATGAGAACTAGAACCATGGCTCAAGTTGTAGAGCACCAAAAAAGCAAAAAAGCTAAGGGTCAGAACCTAGGCCCTGACTTCAGGCCCCAGCACCAAGAGGAACATTTTGGAAGAACTTGACACTCAGGGCAGACCCTTGAGTCTAACAACCCAGATCTATGATCCCCAAATGAGACAAAGTCCCCTAAAAAGTCTCCGTGTGTTTCTATCTACACCTTTACTTTCCATGGCTGTTAATAACAAAAGACACCTGTTAAGTGGCACGAAGGACAGTCTACTCTTAATTTCCAAAGCTTTGTGTATGCTGGCACTTAATCAGTATATGATCCAGACAGAGACAAAAAGTCAACACACATAGGATAGAAGCATTCAATAACACAATTGGGAACATATATATCAAGGTTCCTTTATCTGTTTGTGTTTGTTTCATTTTGTTTTTACTTTGTGCTGGTACTAGAGCTTAAACTCATATCCTGGGCACTGTCTCTAAGCTATTTTTGCTCAAGGCTAGTGCTCTACCACTTAAGATACAGCTCCACTTCCAGGTGGGTTTGTTTCGGGGGGGGTATTTTGGCATGTTTGGTTTGTGGGGTTACTTTGGTGGTTAATTGAAAATAAGAGTCTCACAGACTTCCTGCCTGGAGTGGCTTTGAATCACGATCCTCAGATCTCAGCTTCAAAGCAGTTACAATTACAGGTGTGAGCCAATAGCCTCTGGCTCATCTAGGTTCTTGATCTGAATTATTCTCTGCTATTTCTGCTATTTGCTAGTACTAGCTCTTTAGTACCATGAAATACGCTAAAGGGATTGCTTTGGCTTCCATACTGGATGAAAGTTCACATGGAAATACATACACCATCACAGTAAGAGACTGCCAATGTCACAGAAGTGAGTCAGTCTTCTATTTATCTAACTTTTCACATTTAAGATTCTGTTGATAATGATTTTATAGTGCACCCATTCTATTAAAATGTGTTTTCCCTTACATAGTCATTTTTATTATATAAAAGCAAAAAGAGTCCTCCATCCACACCTTTAGAGGTGTGCCAGCCATTAGGAACTGCAGATTTTTGTAAAAGGAAGCATTACTGAGACATAATTTATGCACAATTAATTCACTCATTTGAAGTGTACAAGTCAATAGTTTTGAATAAGTTTCCAGATTTGGAGCCCATACAATCTAATTTTAGAACTTTTCCCTCACCCTAAACATTAGACAGGGACTCCCTGTTCTCTCCCAACCTCCCCCAGCCCCTGGCAAGCACAAATCTACTTGCTTCAATAGAGATGCCTCTTCTGGATGTTACATTTACATGGAATTATAGGGCATGTGGTCTTTTGTCTCTTGCTTAGCATATGTCTTCGTGGCTCATCGATGTGGAAGCATGAAGGATAACAGATTTATCCATGAATAAGCCTACTGCCTAAAACAGTAATACTTTCACATCAAAATCAATCTTCCCTTCTTTCCAAGAGGGACAACATCACAGTCTCCTGCCTTTCTCCTGTGCTTTACCCATGTTTCTCAAGTAGATTAGAGGCTGGTTACAGTTTCTATCATTCATACTTCCACATCTTTCTCCTTAGCTTCATCTATTTCCCCAGGAAGGAAGGCTCCATATCTAGTGATATCCCATCAAAGAGACTAAAAAAAGAGCCTTTTCTAGTTTCTAATGCAGACTTTTCCTCTTGGGCTTGTCAGGCTCATTGGAGAGTCAGCCAGCCTTGAATTTTCTTGCTGTGGTAACAAGGGTTTCCCAGTAGGGTGGCCCTTTGGATAAGAGGACAGTATGAGCTCATAGTGCACAAATCTAAGGCAGGAGAGTGGCAGACATCTCATATAACATGTGCAAGACTCGTGAAAATAATCTAACCAGACAGAAAATATGTGCAAGCACATAATCAAAATCTCTATTTTCCCTCGCAAAGCTACTGTTTTTCTTTGTCTTCTTCCAACAAAGTTATTTTCTGGTATGACAATAACTAGGTGGTCATCAAGAAATGCTCTTGCTTTTGTTCTCTGGTTTTTAGGGTTAAATCATTTTGGGGAAGTGCAGCAGCCACGTTGTTGCTGCTCCCTTGGTGACAGTGTTTCCTGTAAAATGCTGGCTGTTCCTTCTGTCTCTGCTCATTTCCATAAAGCTCTGGCACCTCACAATCCCAGGCTGCCTGCAGACAAATGCTTCCTAGGGAGGGGAAACCGAAAAGAAAATAAGACCTACCAGAAATCCTCCCAGATCTGATGAAGCTCAGAAGTTAGCTCTGCATCCAGGCCTTCCTTCATGGCCTCTTCCTCCTCACAGGGGCACAGTGGCTGAATTTCCCCCAACCCACCGCTCCAGGGACCACCAATGGACATGGAGAACTGTTTTATTAAAAATAAAAAATGGAGGTTTGGTTCTAATGGGAAGAAAGTAAATTTCTCTCCTCATGTATCCTAAGGTTCGTGATTGAAATCTCCCATGATAAAAGACAGATCAACAAGAGAAAAGCATTCAAATCCATGAACTAAGTTTACTTGGCCTAAGAGCCTTTAGAAATGAAGCCCTGATCGCTGGGTGAAGCTGGGTGGTAGGGCATGTATGAGGCTCTGAGTTCAATGGCAGTACTGCAAAACAAGACAAAAAAATGAGTGAAAACCAGACGCCAGTGCCTCACACCTGTAATGCTAGCTACTCAGAAGGCTGGAATATGAGAATCATAGTTCAAAGCCATCCAGGCAGGAAACTCCGTGAGACTCTGATCTCCAATAAACCATTCAGAAAACTGGAAGTGGCACAGTGGCTTAAGTGATAGAGAGTGCCTGCCTTGAGCTGAAGAGCTGAGGGACAGTACCCAGGCCCAGAGTTCAAGCCCCACGACTGACAAAAAACAAAAAGCAAAAAACTGAACAATTCATATACTTGGCACTTCCTACCTGCTTTGCTACATTAATATATATTGACATTCTACAATGATCAAAATAATTACTTTTATCTTATTCTTTGTTCCATTCTATTGTTCCTAGTTTCTTAGCGTCTATGGATTTTTTTTTTCTTTCTGGCAGATATGTGTTTAGCTTGACTTCCTCCTGAAGGGAGCCTGTGAACATTCATTTGGAAATGATCACTTCACTGTTTCATGTAGTAAATGATTTTGTCAAACTTCTTTTTCTTTTCTTGATTTCATTTTCCCTCTTGTTCTTTTGCTCAGCCACAGTGGGATTATCATCTACAGAGGTATGTTATAGGAAGAAGGCTAGAATTTATGTGGATACTGCTTTTGAAGTTTTCTTAGCCAAAATGAATATATTGAATTATTGAACTATTAGTTATTTTTTGCTGTTCTAAGGCTGACATCTAGGGCTTTGCCACTCTAAAGTATGTGATCAACCACTGAGCTTTTCTTTCTTTTTTTTTTTTTTGTTGGTCCTGGGGCTTGTACTTTGGGCCTAGGTGCTGTCCCTCAGCTCATCTCAAGGCTAGTGCTCTACCACTTGAGCCACAGTGCCACTTCTGGCTTTTGCTGCTTATGTGGTGCTGAGGAATTGAACCCAGGGCCTCATGCATGCAAGCACTGGACCACCATCCCAGCCCATCTTTTTATTTTTCTCTTTTTAAATTGTACCAGTCCTGACTAGAACTCAGGGCCTACGTACTGTACCTGGGCTTTTGTGCTCAAGGTTAGTGCTCTCCCTCTTGAGCCACAGCTCCACTTCTGGCATTTTGGTGGTTAACTGGAAATGAGAGTCTCATGTATTTCCTGCCTGTGCTGGCTTTGAACCATAGTCCTCAGAACTCAGCCTCTTGAATAGCTACAATTACAGGTATAAGCCACTGGCACACAGCCTTCAAGTATTTTTAAAGCACTTTTTCTCTCTCCTGCTGGCAATAGCATGTTTTATCTAGGCAAGCTCCAAGTTTAGTTAATTTAATTTTTTGAATTTTTCATTTACTGTTTTCTGAACTTCAAAATGTTTTAAAATGGGTTTAAATTTAATATGATCATTTGTGTGTCCAGTGCTTCATATGTGTTTGGGAATTCTTGTTATATTTGTCCAATGTTAATTGTTTTCAATGGTTAAGGCAGAGTGTCACTATATAGCCCAGGGCTATACAGCAATACCCAAGAATTACATTGGTGTTTTAATGAAAATAAAGGAAAACCAGGTGCATTTCTGAATCCAGTGCCTTTAAAATTGAATCCCTACATACAAAACCCCACAGTTATATGAAGAGTCTAGCATTGCACCGAGGTGTACCCAATGCCCAAGTGCTTGAATATTGCCCTGGAAGGTTACCAATGGTTGCCCCTGGTGGCAGACATTTGCTTATTTTGAATCCAAGATGAGTGGCACTTGTGTGCATCCAGGCTCAAATAACAAGTCTGCCATCAGAACAAAGCAACCATGAATGATAGATAAGGAGCAAATGTGACTTTTGAAAACAAACCTCTAGTGGGTTGACCAGTTGTCTGTGACTGTGACTGTTCTAGCTTTTTACCTTTCTGATTGTTTGTAGGATGAAGGTGAAGGCCCCTGGGACCAAAAGCCATGCAAGTGTGATTGCCAAGGAGGGGCCAATGGTCTGTGGTCTGCAGGTGCCATCTCCTTAGACTGCATCCCAGGTGAGTGGCCTCCCCTCCTTGGGTCATGAGCTCAAAAGTGTCCTTTATTGAGTCTTGTCCAGCCTGGATGAATTAACACTGTGAATGATCAGCTCTGGCTTTTCAACAGCTAGCCTCTGAGTCTCAAATCTCACTGGCCACTGCTCCAGCCGACTGTTCTAATGCCATTGTTCAGAAACAACTTATTAGATCTGTACCAGGCCTAGTTGAGGTGCTTAGAGGAGACTCAGCAGTCAAGGAACTGGAAGAGTACAATCATTGAAAATTAAGTCAATGATAGGCAGTATGGAGCTTTGAAAAGAGCATGGGCTCCAGGGCCAGAAAAACCCAGAGCTGCATTCCAGATGAATCACTTCTGGAATGCGGCTTGGTTCTTTTTCTGCCCAGTGGAGGGATAGCAAGATGCACACCACACAGCCATGTGCTTCTCCCACACAAGCAGAAGCAGCCCAAGCCAAGCAGGTCTCTTCCCAAGCAAGGCACTGAAAGGCCAGCTCTCAGCTCTGGGCTCTCCCTTTTCCTATCATGAAGCAAGCTGCTGACACAGCAGCTTCTGCTTCAGCTTAGTCCCTCGATGATTAAATACAGTACAACCACCTGTTCAAGCCCAGCAGCGAATTACCTGAGTGAAAAATACACCTCCAGTTATGTGAAAGCCTCAGAATTTCCAGGACAACTTATTCCACAGCAGATGTAGTCTATCCTGATTAATAAAAACATCTTCCCTAAAGAATGGGGCCAGAAACCTTTGTCTGTAAAGGTCCAAACAGTAAATATATTTGGCTTTGTGGACCAAATGGTCCGTGTCCCAACTCCTTAGTTCTGTCCTTGTAGTTTGGAAACAGCCTTAGACAGTATCTAAATACACAAATATGGCCATGTTCCAATACAACTTTATCATAAAACAGATGGGGAAACCAGGTATGGTGGTACATTACTTGCAGTCATTGTAATCTCTACACTTTGGAGGCTGAGGTGCAAGATCTAATGGATGCGGCCAGCTGGGTTACACAAAGACCATGAATGAATGAATGAGTGAATGAATAAAATAAATAAATAAGAATGAGGTTCAAGTTCCATGACCTGCCCTATAGCTTCCGTAGCCACCATAAAGAAATGGTGGGGCTGGGCACCAGTGGCTCACACCTGTACTCCTAACTACTCAGGAAGCTGAGATCTGAGAATCACAGGTCAAAGCCAGCCTAGGCAGGAAAGTCCATGGGACTCTTTTATCTCCAATAAACCACCAGAAAACCGGAAGTGGTGTTATGGCTCAAGTAGTAGAGCAGTAGCCTTGAGCTGAAGAGCTGAGGGGCAATGCCCAGGCTGAGAGTTCAAGCCCCATGACCAACAACAACAACAAAAAAGAGCATACATTTCCACTAAGTTCTTATCTAAGGTGGAGCTGAAGCCTTTATTTCTGTCTTGTCAGTGCCAGGCACATCATAGGTACATGATGAAAGCAGTTTATATACACATTTCTAAGTAGAATCCTTCAGGATTAATGAGATCAAAGATATCAATGTTTTAATGGCTGCCTGAGCGCATGTGAAATGTATATAGGAAATGCCCTCGGAAGTCAACAGAGCCTTCGGCTTTCCTCATTCAGGCCCCACTGATCTTTGCAAACATCTGCTGATGCAACCCAGGCTCTGGCACTCTGCTTCCCCTCACTGTCAGCTACAAGCTATTGTGATGTTTCATCTCATTTATTCCTTCTACTAAGCCCTGAGAGCATGAGTCAGCTCACTGTCTGATGTTTTATGTTGCTTAGAATTTTTTCAAAAACATGGATGAATTCATTTATTTACTATTGTAGTTATTGGTTGACTATAGTGGGGTTTGAACTCACTGTTAAGTGGTTGATTACTTGGTTTTTTAATCTAGGAGCAGCAGAACTAGCAAGAAGCTTCCAGAAGTTACCTGTGTGTTCAGGGACTGAGATTTTCATCAGACTGTCAAAAACATAGCTTGTCTTTTCTGGCTCTTCAGTTTGGGTGATGCCATCAGTCTGCCTTAATCGAGGAGACTCTAGAAAATCAGCACAGTTGGGAGGGGGCACTCAGAGCTGACAGCAAAACCTATAGGCGCACACTGGTTGGTAATGCCCAGTGACCACACCCACAGAACAGAAGGTGCGGTGCATTATGGCCACCTAAGCTTTGGCTAAAGCTATTAAAAATACTAATACTGCCATTTCCACATTAGAGCCAAGATTAGCCTGGCCCTCTGACAGTAGGTCATAGGGTAGGAGGGAATTTAAAGGTGTAAGAAATACAATGATTTGCTCATGCTTCAATTAATTCTGATTTTATACTGTTTTATATTCAAGTGTATATCTGTTCTTCCATAGATTAATTCCATATGCTTTATTTTTCCATATTCTACTATGTCATATATTCAAGTCAAATAGATATACATAGTAATATTCATAACTATGGAATCTCTTGTCAAGAATGACTTCAAATATTGCCTGGGTCTTTAGGTTAGCTTTTTGTGGTACAGGATAGCACACTCACAGCATCACACATGCTAGGCAAGGGCTGGCTGTGCCACTGGGTTGCACCCCAATCGTTAATACTTCTTGCAAGTATGTTTGACCCAAATAGCAACAAACCCAGAAAGCATTGACGAATAAAAGAACCTAATACATTAAATCAAGATAGCCTGGATTAAAAAGACATTATAAATTCACCACTATCCATTTAGTTTGCAAGAGCTTTGTGAGCCACAAAAGATGTTGATTTTCCTTACGAGTGAAATAACTATCAAAATAATTCAACAGGTACAAAAAGAAAGTCTATGGGGCAGAAACTTGGGAAAGGTCATGTGGGTCTGAGGAGGATCTCTTTCATGCCTTTGATGATACTTTTTTTACCACTCTCAATTTATAGTTGTATTTGGATTAGGCCAAAGGGAGTTCTCAGGGATATATACAGGGAATTTCTTCTCTCATATAGGCCTTTCTACTTGCTGCTTCTGCCATTTTCCCTACTTGCTCCCAGAGGTGATCCAAAAGGTGGTGGTACTATTTGTCCACCATCCATTCAATATCTGTTGAGTGCTTAATGTGCAGCTCAGAGGGTAGACAGTGAGCCCGACAAAGGAGCTGACAAATACTTCCCTTAAAGAAAACATCATATACAACAGGTGTACAGGATGCTCTGGAGGCAAGGGAAGTGTAGAGATCTGAAGTGTCCAGCTGGCCAGTTGAAGGAGCAGGAAGGGGACAGAAAACAATCTCGAGGCCCCTGGGGCAGATCTTGAAGGGACCTTAGGCAGGAAGATATAGGAGGAAGAGCCCGAAAATGCCCCATTTTTCTATTGTGGTGTTCTCTATTCCATTTTCTAAGTGCTGTTTATTTCATGGCACACGGTGCATGAGAAATGCCACATTTTTCTATTCTTCCAAGTTCAACTCAATCCAGTTTCAGTGCTGTGTCATTATGGCCTGTGAGCTATCTAAAAGCATGCCTTTTGAAGTTCCTTTCTCTTCTCTTTGGGTGGCAAGAAAGCCCCAGAGTTTACCAGGGCTGCTTGGGAGACCTGGGCTCACACTGGGTTAGGCTATACCCAACCTTTAAGATTCTTTGTAAGTCTGCCTACCCCCTTAGCCACATTTCTGCAAAGTCCCAAGATGGTTTCCTGAGGGTGTCCAGAGTGCTTGTTGATGTAGCTGGGGCTGCCCCTGGACAGTCAGTGAATTCCTCTTTAAGTCTAGATCATTCGAGTCCATAGGCTGCTTCTCAGTAGCTCGAGCCTCCCGCCCTTTGTGGCTTGGAGGTATCAATGTCTTAGACCCAGAGCCCTGGGCAGCAGGATGGATGACAAAGAGTTCAGGTGTGGACATTTTGGACACAAAAGCTTTGAGTCACCCAGGTGGAAGCAGTCACCTGGAAACTGTTCTGGGATGAAGCCTGCAGACCAAGAGGCAGGCCTAGTGTCAAAGATAGAGATGGTCATCCACCCTGGAGAGTATGTGCAGGGTCCATATCTGGACAAACATTAGAGTCTCAGCTACTTCTCAAGTATTCCCAGGACTCCATGAATACTGTCATTGGGACTCTAGCCAACTCCTAACCTTTAGACGGATGGATGGCAAGAGTGTCGTGAGGGGACACCAAAGAAAAAGTAAAATGCCACAAATAGGTGATCAGGAGAGAGAGGTGATGGTGTTTTCTGCCCTTTCTGCCTTCCCCCTCACAATTAGTGTGTCCCCTCCCCGTAGCTGGCATTGCAGCCATATGCTACCACACAGGATATGATTTGAGTGTTTGAATGTGCATTATTCTTTTCTTCCCAGAATGCCCATATCACAAACCCCTGGGTTTTGAGTCAGGGAAGGTCACACCAGACCAGATTACCTGCTCCAACCCAGAGCAGTATGTGGGCTGGTATTCCTCATGGACAGCAAATAAGGCCCGGCTCAACAGTCAAGGATTTGGGTAAGTAGCGCAGGTAGTCTGTGTGGGATTTGTTTCTCTTATACAATAAATGGGCTTTGATGGGCTGGGAAGGTGGCTCAGTGGCAGAGTGCTTGCCTTGCATATATGAGGCCCTGGGTTCGATTCCTCAGCACCACATAAACAGAAAAAGCTGGAAGTGGTGCTGTGGCTCAAGTGATTGAGCGCTAGCCTTGAGCTGAAGAGCTGAGGGACAGCACCCAGGCCCAGAGTTCAAGCCCCACAACTGACAAAAAATAATAATAATGTGCTCTGAACAACTACATGCTCTAATACAGCATTTGAATAAACTTATTCAATAAATCCTGGCCAGGCAAAGTGACTTATGCCTGTAATTCTAGCTAATTGGGCTTGGGCACTGTCCCTCAGCTCTTCAGCTCAAGGCTAGTACTCTACCACTTGAGCCACAGAGCCACTTCCAGTTTTCTGGAGGTTTATTGGAGATAAGAGTCTCACAGACTTTCCTGCTAGGGTTGGCTTTGAACCATGATTCTCAGATCTCAGCTTCCTGAGTAGCTAGGATTACAGGTGTGAGCCACCGGCACCCTGCCAGAAAACAAATCTTGACTGACCAAATGTCTTGGTTGTACAAAGGACTGTGGTACAGCAGTGGAAAAAGATGGATGAGGTATTTGGCTTCAGGAAGTACTAAGTTCCAAGGGGGAAAGGGAGAGGATAAGCCGGTTGTTGCACAACTCAACATTCAGTGAGAGAGGGCCAGGGAAAACTTCCTGAAGAAAAGTCCTCACAAGTGGGAAACAGCTAGTGTCAAGGCCTCAAAGTGGGAACAAGACTGTTGGGGGTTGGTGGCCCCTCAAGGGCCATTCTTGGCTGGCTCTTTGCTGGGGCTCACAGGGAGGGGCTGCAAGTGAATCAGTGTGCTTGCTGCAGGTGCGCCTGGCTCTCCAAGTTCCAGGACAGTAATCAGTGGCTGCAGATAGATCTGAAGGAGATCAAGGTGATTTCGGGCATCCTCACCCAGGGCCGCTGTGACATTGATGAGTGGATGACCAAATATAGCGTGCAGTACCGGACCGATGAGCGCCTCAACTGGATTTACTATAAGGATCAGACTGGAAACAACAGGGTAAGTGGGGCTCAGCCCAACCCACGTTTGGCTCACGTCCCCTGGGACCCCTCTCTCTCATCCCTGGACCCCTACCCTCGCTGTCAGAGCACATGTTGCTCACCTGTGCTTCTTTATTTTCTGCTTGTAGCTTTGGTGCCCAGCTGTTTGGAAAGAAATGCTGTGTGTGTGTTTTGTGCCAGAGATGTTTGCCTGAGTTCTCAGATCATCATGTAGTTGCTTGAAGACTCAAGGCTTGATAGTTGGACTCTCAGTTTCACTGGATCATTGATTAGACTTGGTTCTATTCAGTATGTTCCTGATGAAGATAGCCAGTCCTCTATTGATACAGATAGGGCCTGTCCTTACTACTGACTGCTAGACACTGTTGGCAGGCTAGCTGGTTAACTAACCATTTAACTGCATAAATGTTTATTAAAAGGACACTACCAAGCTGGGCACTGGTAGCTTATGCCTGTAATTCTAGCTACACCAGACACTGAGATCTGAGGATTATGGTTGAAGTCAACTTGGGCAGGAAAGTCTATGAGACTCTTCTTTTTTTTGGGGGGGGGGGTCCAGTCGTGCGGCCTGAACTCTGGGCCTGGCGCTGTCCTTCAGCTTTTCAGCTCAAGGCTAGCGCTCTACCACTTGAGCTACAGCACCACTTCTGGCTTTTTGCTTATGTGGTGCTGAGGAATCGAACCCAGGGCCTCAGACATGCAAGGCAAGCACTCTACCACTGAGCCAACTTCCCAGCCCTCTATGAAACTCTTCATCTCCAATTAACTACCAAAAAAAGCTGAGCTACTAGTCTTGAGCAACAACAACAACAAAAAAAGCTCAGGGACAGCACTGAGGCCCTGAGTACAAACCTAAGGACCAGTATACACACACACACACACACACACACACACACACACACACACACACACTTAAAAGGATACCACCAGTTTGCAAAGATACTTAGGCCTTTTGGAACTCTATATTCTATACACTTTTTGAGAACTGTGACCAAAGTCACCTTCATCGTAGTCTAAACACAGTAGATGC
The DNA here is from genome assembly GCF_000151885.1 of Dipodomys ordii. Classification (NCBI taxonomy): domain Eukaryota; kingdom Metazoa; phylum Chordata; class Mammalia; order Rodentia; family Heteromyidae; genus Dipodomys; species Dipodomys ordii. Next base: position 6,682,837 of record NW_012267366.1, on the reverse strand, counting down.
CTGATTTTAATACATGTACATTTATCTACACACACACACACACACACACACACACACACACACACACACACACACACACATATATACATATGCAATGTTTAGAAATGAAAATGGCTAGCAGTTTGGAAATGGATGCCAAAGAATAATAAATTCCTCAGGTTATTTTTTGACATTAATCAGGTTCAGAAGATGTAGATGTGTGTGCTGAGAATCAGAAGATTTTCTAGTCCCTGATGACAATTTGCACTGTAAGATATCATAGCTTGACGTTTCAAGGAGTATAGACAGAATAGGAAACCTCATGGTTGGATACTTGGACTCTTAATTTCATTTTTGGTCTTATTAGTTGGCTTCTCCAAAAGAAAGTGTTTCTTCAAGCCCCATGCTCCTGAAAATCTTGATGGTGCTCTCAAAGTGGCAGTCCATACAATCTGGCAGATCCTGTCCACAGACTCCTCATCTACCACCTCATTTGCACAGACTCATGGCTTAGACAGGGCAATATGGGGCCTTGCGACTGGGAAGAAAGGGAGGCACCCAAGACATCCTGCTTTGTGCATGGAAACGGCCAAGTGTCACAGGCAGATGTTTTCAGGAGAAAATGAATGGCAGGAAAAAAAGTATTTCTGTGTGATGGGACAAAACAATCTCAAAACTACTCTCAATTCTGGAAAGAGTGCCAAGAAGATTTCTCTGGAAGTACTGTACTGTCCAACATCCACAGTAGCTTAATTCCTAAAAATCACCAAGTAAAACCATTTTCTCTCTGTCACCACTTTTCCCTTTCCAGATTTTTCCCTTAAGGTGTGTGTGTGTGTGTGTGTGTGTGTGTGTGTGTGTGTGTGTGTGTACTTACTTGAACTCAGGGTCTGGGCACTTTTGTGCTATTTTAGGAGATAGTTTACTGGACATGAGTCTCACAGACTTTCCTGCATTGGCTGGCTTTGAATCACGAGCTCAGAGCAGCTAGAATTACAGGCTTTTGAGCCACCAGCACCTGGTTTCTCTCTAGTTGTTTTTTTTAATGTTTGTAAAAACGTGTTTCCAAGTCTAAAAGGTATTTGTGACTTGTATCAAAGTAGAGATATATATTTAAATTTTGCCTTAGAAGTTTACAGTCAGGAAAATATAGTTTGGATACCTTTAGAACATAGGAATATTCATTCCTCTTGTGTGATGTGACACCTTTTATACCTTCTTGTCAAAATGCAAAGGACAAAACCAGAAAACTGTGATAAGGATCAAGGGTTTTCTATCTGCATCATCTAATAGGACTTCCTGTGATGATGGACACATTCCTATTCACACTGCCCAATATGGTAGCCTCTGGCCACATGTAGCTATGGAGCATTTAAAATGTGGGCAGTGTTGGCTGAGATACATGTATTTCGTATACACAATGCCCTAGGTTCTGTCCTAGCACTGAAGAAGAAAAAAGTGAGAAACTGAATTTTTCTGTTTTTAGTTCATGTACATTGAAATGTATGTGGCTAGTGGCTATCATATTGGATAGTCCCCAAAGGTGCAATGAACAGGATCTGGTGATGTGGCTCAGGTGGCAGAGTGCCAGCCTTGAGAAAAAAGCTGAGAGCATGAAGACTAGAGTTTAAGCCCCAGCATTGGTGCCCCCCTCCCCGACCCCCTATACTAGCTACATTCATGGTTAGAATTTAAAGCGTACTTGGAACTTCTCTGTATTTTAACCATTTTCTAAGATTTTCCGTAGTTGTACAATGGGGCTAGCTCCACACAGGAGTCATTCTTTTCTTCTTGTGTGTTGGTGACTGGATCTCCTCCCTCTCTTTAGGTTTTCTATGGAAACTCAGACCGGAGTTCCACAGTCCAGAACCTGCTGCGGCCCCCCATCATTTCCCGCTTTATCCGACTGATCCCACTGGGCTGGCATGTCCGCATTGCCATCCGGATGGAGCTGCTGGAGTGTGTCAGCAAGTGTGCCTGACTCCCACCCTAGCACAGGCCTGCCAGCGAGGGGAGGACCCGCCGGTGCAGGGCCCCACAAGGCCCCGCTGATGGATAAGGTTCTATCTTTAAGGCACTTTTAAAGGCAGAGATATAGAAGATCTCATCCACACACAGACCAAATAAAAGAGTCTCCAATTTTAATGAAAGAAAAAGAAACAAAATATGGTCACCCTCCTCTCCTTGCTAGGGCCAAGAATAATAAGAACAAAGAAAACATCACCCAAACTAATTTTCATACAAAAGCCTAAGTAATTTGCTGGAGCAATTTCCTGCTTTCTCTCCTCTCCTCTTTTCATTTTTTTGGGTAGTTTTTTTTTTTTTTTAAATCTCAGTAACACTGAAAGCTGCAGTCCCAGGGGAACAAACACAAAGGAGCTCTGATAATTTGAAAAATTCTATTTTGCTTTGCCACTTTCAAAACAGAGACATATGGTTTCAGAAAATCTTGCTTGAATGCTGAAAAGGACTAGGCCTACATTTAGGTTTCCATTAAATCTGGAGCAAAAAAGAACACAGCGAGAAGTCAGGTAGACAGTTGAAGGTTTTGAGGGTGAGTAGGTAGCAGACATGACTGCGGTACATAGGAGCCTGTTGCACGTCCCACAATTGTCCTGCTATCCTGATGGCTTGTGTACAACAAAGAGCAAATGTCTAAGGTCAGGGAGCCTTGCTGGTAATAGTTTTTGCATTGAATGGGCACTTGCAATGAACGAATCCCACATGAATACAGGGATTAGAGACAGTCCGAAGCTTTCATTACACAGCTCATAAAGGCAAACTGTCCAAATCTGTGGTTACCATAATGTACAGGACAATCTGTATGTGGCAAGTCACAAGGTCGTTCTACATTCAGGAAGGCCAAGTGACCAGAGCACCTCAAAATCTCCTTATCTAGGGCTACTATTTTTCAAGAAACTGAACATATCTCGGAAAAAAAAAACCCACCCAAACAAAAAAAACTTGACTCAGGAGCTAGCCACTTGGAGGAGGTACATTAGCTAAGTGGTCAGAATAAGGTCATACAAAGAACCTGCAGCTTCTCCTCTGGAGATGTCTGCCTTGTCCACACAATCACACCTGCTCCAGACACTTGTAATCTCTTTGGGAAGCAGTGGCGCTCATTTGGCAGACATGAACTACAACCAGTCTCTTCTGCAGTGCGGAAAGACCTGACTTCCAAGTCTCTCCCTGGGCAGAGACTGTTAACATAGGGAAAAGAGAACAGGGAAAGTAGGAGCTGAGAGGGATGGAATCAAGCTTAAAGGTCTCCAGAAACTGGGCATTTCACAGACTGTCCTGGTACCACACATAGTTATAAGCCTTTGCTAGCAGATCTTTCCTGGTATCACTGTACATTTTCAAATGCCAAGGCCAGTGGATGGACTCACAGTAATGTCGCCTTAGACATTGCATTCATCTACTTTGTGAATAGGTAACCTCCTACAAGCCCCACATCTCCCCCAGGGTTTAAGGGCTCAGCAGACGTGTCTAGAATATGGCACTCCTGGCTTTAGGACACATGCAGAAATGTATTCTGGACAGAATTCCTAAACATACTGTGATTTACAAGAATGAATTTACTTATCTCACAATATAGACTGTCAGAGAAAATGGTAATAGACTAAGTGTATAGATTGGGGTGGGGGGAATGAACAAATATATATCCATAAAGATATATGGATAAAGGTTCTTTAAACAATTGTTAACATTGGGCCTCTATATCTTGTTATGTCTTTATTGAGATGAAGTTCATATATCATAGAATCCTCACCTATGTGATGTATACAGCTCAATGACTTGGTATATTAGGAGCTGTGAAATCTTTATCATAAGTAACTTTAGTTTTCACTACCTTAAGCAGGGGTGGGGAATATCTGGTTGGTGGGCTGTATGAGGCTGCCAAAGTCATTGATATAGGATAGGACAGACATGTACGCTTCTTTTTTTGTCTGTCATGGGGCTTGAACTCAGGGCCTGGGCACTGTCTCTGAGCAACTTTGGCTCAAGGTTAGTGCTCTACCACTTGAGCCACAGTGCTACTTCAGGCTTTTTTCTGTTTATTTGGTACTGAGGAATCAAACCCAGCATTTCATGCATGCTAGGCAAGCACTCTACCACTGAGCCACATTCCCAGCCCATGTGTACACTTCTTGAATGCTTCTTATCTGCTGCCTGAGGCTATCTGTCCATACTGATAATTTTGAATGGTCTGCAGATGACATTATTAATATCCAAAAGGCCCTTAGCAGAAAAAAGTTCCCCATCCCTGCTGACATAAAGAGAATTAGCCATCATCCATCTTGGCTCTGGGCAACTATTAACCCACTTTTTGTTTCTATGTAAATTTCCTTATTTGTAGACATTTTTCATATTATATATATATCCAATATGTAGTAGCTTGTGACTGATTTCATTCACTTTTTTTCATTCACTTTTTGTTTTTAAAGCTCTTCTATATTGTTCATTCCTTTTCTGAGTATAATTCCATTGTATGGATATTGTTACTTAGCATCCCTTGATGGGCATTTAGGTTGAATAGTGCTATGAAAATGTGTTAGCAAATACATTTTATGTGAACATATTTTCATTTACTTGGTTACATATCTGGGAGTGGGACTGCTGGGTCGTATGGTGACTAAGTTTAACAAATGGCTCACCATTTTCCACTCCTATGGCATAGCAATGCATGAAGGTTCCCATTTCTCTATAACCTCAATAACACTTAGAGTCTTTCACTATAGCCATCTTAGTATGTGTAAGTAGTATTCCTTTGTAATTTTGATTTGCATTTCTCTAATGACATTGAACATCGTTTCATGTATTTCCATATGGTCATTTCTTTGCCCATTGAAAAATCATTTTACAATTTATTGAGTTGTAAGAGTTCTTTGTATATACTAGATATAATTTCTTTTTCTTTTTTTGGTCAGTTGTGGGGCTTGAACTCTGGGCCTGGACACTGTCCCTCAGCTCTTCAGCTAGCTCAAGGCAACCGCTCTACCACTTGAGCCACAGCACCACTTCTAGTTTTCTGGTGGTTAATTGGAAATAAGAGTCTCAAAGAAGCAGGGTGCTGGTGGCTCACGCCTGTAATCCTAGCTACTCAGGAAGCTGAGATTTGAGGATCTAGGTTCAAAGCCAGCCCAGGCAGGAAAGTCCAGGAAACTCTTATCGTCAATAAACCACCAGAAAACCAGAAGTGGTGCTGTAGCTCAAGTGGTAGAGTGCTTGCCTTGAGCTGAAGAGCTGAGGGACAGCACCCAGGCCGAGTTCAAGCCCCACAACTGACAAAAAAAAAAGTCTCACAGACTTTCCTGTCTGGGCTGGCTTTGAACCGTGATCCTCAGATCTCAGCCTCCTGAGTAGCTAGGATTATAGGCATCAGCCACCAATGCCTGGCTAGATATAATTTCTTTTAATCAGATATATGACTTGAAAATATTTCTTTCATCATTGTTTTTTAAACTCTTGGTTATTTCGAAGCACAATTTTTTAACTTTTAGTGAAGTCTAAATTTATTCCTACTTTTTTTTCCAATCCAATTTCATGAAGATTTACTACTATTTTTCTAAGTTTTATAGTTCTACCTTTTACATTTAGCTCTTTGACCAACTTTGAAACCATTTTCATGTCTATGAAGAGTCCAACCTCATTCTTTGTATATAGTTAGCTAGTTTTCCAACAACCACTTGTTAAAAAGATAATTGTGGGGCTGGAGGGGCGGCTCAAGTGACTTTGCAGACTCAGGATGTAACTCAGTGGTAGAATATTGGGTGTGGGTGGTGACTTGGACAAAGAAAGGTATTTCAAATCAGAAATATGCTAGCAATATATTCTCAGAACTAAGTAGTTTGTCATTCTAAAATGAGCCTTTGAAGGATACTGAGAGAAGGCCACTTGAGACATAGTTGAGGCATAGTCGCTGAGGCCTACTGACAAAACAGCTTTCAATGGTGCTACTTCCTTTGTGTTCTCTAGTACAGCCTCACTCTAGACTTTTCTGATCACAAACTACCTTATGAACTGGTAGGAAGTTCAGATAGGATCAAGTGCTTAGCATATAACCATTGACTTCTCCATAACTAGCATTTAATCCAATGAAACTTTTCCTAGTTCATAGAAATGCCAACTGTGACACAATTAATAACTATAATAATGTTATAATAGCTAATACTCATGGAGATTCTATCAAATGCTATATAGCACCTCATTACATCTTCATGACAACCCTACAGGGAAGGTACTACAATAGTTTTTGTTTATAGGCAAGGAAACAGAGGCACATGGAAGCTAAGTATCATGCATCAAGACATACGAGATTTACGTGACAGCCAGGGTTCCTGTCAGGCCATTATGACTCCAGATCCTAGGCATTTAACTGTATCACCAGCATCTGCATCCCTGATCTCCAGTGATTTGCTTCAATGAAACAGTCCATTCTCAATCAAATCAGTTATCACCTGCTAGGAGAGGAGATAAAAGATGCATGTGAATTGTTGTGAATTTTAAGGATGTTACACATTGTAAGGGCTCATTACTACCTGCTCCAATCAGTACATTTACCCATCAGTACACATAGCCTTCTTGAAATGGGTGTATCCTATTTTTCACTTGACTAAATTGTCTTTGTTTGTAAACCTAGAGTATATTCCGGCAAACATTTTCATATATTCTAGGTTGAACATTGTTTTTGGAGTTAATTGAATAAACCTGAATTACTAAAGGGAAAACAATGTCATTAGACTCCATGTCACTCTTGACACGTGGAGATGAAGTGGCTGCATTGTTTAGTGGTCTTGAAGTGTATGGGTTTTGCAGTGAACAAGTTTAGCTTCAAATCCTATCCATTCCACTTCTAGGCTGGGTGACTCCAATCAAGTTAATATAAGGTATGTAAACCTGTTCATCTACAAAATAGGGAAAATAATAGTACTTACTTCAATGAGTCATTTTTTAAACATAACAAGAGAACACTTGGCATTATTGTATCAGTTGTAGTATGTTCTATGAACATAAAAACAATTCGGAAAGGCTGGGTATGGTGATACATGCCTGTAATCCAGACTCTTAGGAGGATGTGACAAGAGGACTGACTGTAGGTTTCAGGCATACTTACATACTGAGAACTTATTTCCAAAAACAAAATAAGCAAACAAACAAAAAACAAAGGGCCCAGACACAGCTTCAGTCTTAATCAAAGTGTAGATGAAATTACAGGCCAGTTTCTACTCCACTAAGGATATACTCATGGTGAAGGATGGCTTGACAAAAGGTTTTGTGTGTGTGTGTGTGTGTGTGTGTGCTGATCCTGGGGCTTGACCTCAGGGTCTGGGCACCATCCCTGAGTTTCTTTTGATCAAAGCTAATGCTCTACCACTTGAGCCACAGCTCTGCTTTTGGCTTTTATGGTAGCTTTATTAGAGGTAAGAGTCTCACAGACTTTCTACCTGGGCTAGCTTTGAACTGTGATCCTTAGATCTCAGTCTCCTAAGTAGCTAGAATTATAGGCATGGGCCACCAGTGCCAAGCTTAATAAAAGGTTTTTAAGAATACAAAGCCCTACCTTAACTCCTTCCCATTTGTTTAGAAAGATAAAAAAACTCTGGAGAATATTTTAAATATTACCACAAAATTGAAGTTTTTGCCTCTTTATTGTCCTTTACAGTTGGTCTTCTTATCTAAATGGCAAAATTCAAGGTCTATGACAGGCTTTGTTTTTGGCTTGTTTTTTGTAAAAGTTTTATCACGTAGAAACTGAGATTTTGATTCCAAGCCCAAATGCCAGAGTCCCATGTTAGGTTTAGCACTTACCCCCATATGTCAAATAAACATGGGAGACTGACTGTCCAGCTTTTCAGTAGTTTATAGGTCCCAGCAAAACCATCATTTAACTTGCTTCTTACAAAAACACAGTGATGTACATTTACCTATTATGTAGCTGTTTTTGTGTTGTAAGCACAGAGTTCTGTAGATGTTACAGAGCTCCTATAGCCCAGAGACCCTGATGTTTACCATCTGGCCCTTTACTTAAAAAAAAAAAAGAAGAAACCCTTAGAAACTTTGTTTCTCCACCCTTGCTTTCTCCCTGTAGCACTGAATTTGTAAGGCTGGAATCTCTCTCCATCTTCCTCACACCACCAAAGGAGCTTTTAACAAGGTGGACTTGTGTACAACACTTGTACTTGTGTAAAAGAAACCACAGTTTTCAAAATGTCATAATGAGGAAAGAACTTTATAAACAGAAAAAAACATTAAGTAATAGGATTTGCTTTGCTTTACATTGATTTCTCTCTTTTAAACCAATTACAATTTCAAAGGGCCATTATCTTTCATCTGAATTCCAATGCATTCTTTTTCACAAAGAAAGAAAAAATGAAGCTGCTCGAGGTTCAAAGGCAAGAAAGACCACAGTGCTCAAGTTTGGAAAGGCCTGGCAGTCACATCAGTCAGTGCAAAATTTGCATTTTATTAAAGACATTTGGGAAGATCCATTCAAAAATACATTGTGCTCAGTAAAAATGAACGATTTCATGCTGATAATGAAGGTTACCACAGAGTAATATTTGAATAATATTTACAGCAACAATAGAAATTTTACACAAGTTTAGAATGGAATACATGCCAGAAAAAACTTGATAAGATGTACCAACACATGATACAAAGAGTTATAGAAACACTTTACAAATGGTTTGTAATTAGCTTGTGAGGAATTTAAGTAATCAACACTTCAAATTCAGTTTGGATTCAAAAATTAAAAAGATTACAACCTCATCACACCCTTGCCACAGTAAAAAGTATGGAATTACACTTTATATAATGGATTATAAAGTCTGTGCAATTAAGAATTTCCATTGATTCTTTATCTACCACAAACTGGATGTCCCATCCCTCTGGCTTTATCCCTAGTTTAGTTTTTAGGAATGAACAGGGCCTCAATGTCACCCTGCCCTATGTCTTCCCAGATACTCCCTTCAAACTTACTAGAGATTGAAGAAGCTCTGAATAGTTGTCTACGTATATACAGAGTAACTACCTGAATTCAAAATGGCACAAAGCAATTCTTGGAGATAGGAATCTGGGACAACAATTTCGTTTGGCTGAATTTTCTGTTAATCAATGCAAATTTACAGTGAGAATTTACTTCTTTCCATCACCACATCACCCTTCCTTCCAGCCTGATTCAATCAGTGATCAATGAGTGAATAGGGAGAGGGAGAGACTGGTGACTAGATTATCCTTAGGGAAAACGGATTTTCTGCAAGCTTTACTTTCCATTTTGGAAAATGAAGCCATTGCGGAGAAATGACACATTCTCCAGCAGAAAAAGTACCATTTTTCTCATGAAACTCTATTGAGTTTAACTGGAGCTTTTGATAATTCTGGCAATAAACACTTTAATCCCTCAACAGGGACAAAAGTCAAGGCATCTTACCTTTTCTATTCCTGGGTTTCTTCTGAATAGACCTGAAGCAGAGCACTAGGACAAGCTTGTCTATGCCTGAAATGACTCACATCAACTTTCTGGGAAGTAAAATCCCCTACCAAAGAAGCCCTGAGGGATTCTCAGCAGTCTGCCAAAATGGAGGGAACTGAGGGACAGATAAGGCCTCTTTCTCCCTGATACTCTGCCTGGGAAGAGCAGCGAACAAGGCAACTTCTAAACTGCATACAACATGGAGACCGATTTCAGATTCCCAAGAAGGACCAAATGAGACCGAGGATCAAAGGGGGTGTGGAGAGCTTACCCTGGTGGAAATGAAGGGCCTTAGAAGTGAAATCAGTTTCATTGCGGCAGTTCTGCTGGCCCTACAAATCCAGTGTACAGACTGTGACAAACTTTTTTTTTTCTGGCAAAACAAGAGACAAACCTCCCTTCATGGTGGGAGTAAACAACTGATGAATGAAAATGCAAGGTAGGTCAGGATATTTAACACTCTATAGTAAATACAAAGAAAAGTGGGTCAGTGCCTGGAGAAGAGAAAGGTAGAGTTGGGAACAGGCCTAAGGCTGATGAATTACCAAAGCACTGTAGGGAATGAAGACTCTCTAAGGAACTGGCTCTTACAAAAGTCTACCATTTATACAGTACATTCAATTCAAAAACAAACAAATAAAAAAAGAATCACATGGGGCAATAGGCCCAGAGTTTCCTACCCATCTGGTTTCTCCCCCATCATGAATACAGAAACAAATGGGGGACTTCATTTTCCTGCATGGCTTCTTACTTGTGATTTCCAAGACAGCATGTTTTAATCACCTAAACTAGACCTCAAGATATTCTATAACTCATCTGGAGGAAATTGTTCACTGCTTAAAAGTGTGTCTTGTTTTGTTTCATTTCTAGTAAGCTGGCCTTTGAAAACTCTGCAAGGACCTTCTAGGCAAGATTCTGGTCCTAGGGACTGACAGGACATTTAGAACATTTGTACTGTCTTTCTTGCAGTTTCTTCCAAACAAACTACGATGGTTATTTCTTTAGACCATAAGGTTTTCTCTGTCTACATTTTATTAGTGATGAACTAAAGAAGGCAAAGAAATACTCTACTATTTTCCGACTTGCTTCAGTGCAACATACCACATTCCAGTATGAGTCCGTGGTTCTTAGTACCCACATGGAATTTAACAGCTCACTTTAATGCAGGAGGCAATGGACTTCTAGATCAAAAAAGCAACGTCCTCTAGAGCACAGGTTCTGAGCAGGAGGGAACATGCAGATTCCCTGAGTCCCAGCTACAGTACAGCTCTAACCAATGAGCTATTTATTCCCCTTGTTCAAACTGTTTGGTTACCACCAGGACCTAGGTGAACAGAAACGGACTAAGCCTTCTGCATACTGGAAAAGCAATCCTCTGGCCTTTGGAAAAAAAAAACTTGTACACTTATGACTCTCAATACATGGCTAGAAGAAAATAAATGGCTTTGTTTTCCTTATTTATTCTAAAAACTAGTTTAAGAAGTGAGGATACTATGATATCAACTAAGAGGTGTTGAGGAGGGAAAATGTGATAGCATTTCCTAGTGTAGTCCACTAATTTTCAGATTAGGAACATGCTAACTGGCTAACTCTACAACCACAACATACTTTATAATACACAGCGTGACTAGACACTGAGCAGCGTAGCTCTGAGCGTAGAATTAAAGTATACAGCTGTATATGTGAGTCTTTAAGCATGTTTTATAACAGATTTAATCAAAGCATACAGCACAAATACTTCTATAATAGCCACATCACAACCACCGATAAAAGTTTTTGGCTTCTAATCGGTCTGCCATATGCTAATATTTGTAAAGAGCTATTAAATGACTTGAATAAAAACAAAGACATTTTCTTTCAGTAGACACTGCTAAAAGCCATGGATGCCTTTGAGCAGTTGGTAGAAATCATGACAAGTTGCCAGGCTGTTGCTTGGCAGATATAGCCTCATGGCTCTATGAAAGATCGTCTAAGGATGCTAACTTAGCATTTAATTCTCAAACACATGGAAAATAACTCTGGCTCCTCCCAAAGTATGCACCTTTTAGCAGGTCCAAGACAATGGAAATGAACAATAGGATTCCAAGGATTCAAGAATAGTGGTAGAAGATTCTTAAAGAGAATGTGTTATTGGACAATTCATTCTTGCAGTTGTTTTTAGCTGGGAACGAACAAGGCCAGAGCCAAGCTCTGCAGTGGCAAGCCTGAAATAGTCTTGGACAGTGTTTCTCAACCTCAGCACTGATGACATTTGGGGATGGATCCTTCTTTGTTGGGGGGTTATCCTGTGCATTGTAGGGTGTTTTAGCAACACTGCTGGCCTCTATCCCTCCAGGTGCCAGTAGCATACCCTACTCCACCCTCTAGAGAGACCACCAAATGTCTCTAGACATTGCCATATATGTCCTGGGGAGTGATATTACCCCTGGTTGAGAAGCACTGTGGTAGAGACAACTCATTTGAGCCTCTTGGCACAGAGCCCCCTCTTTTGATAGTGGGCTCTAGAAAGAGGATACTATCACTTCAGTTAAGAGTTAACGAAGCTCGGTTAAAGTTTGCTTGAACTTTAGAGACAAAAAAGGAAGGATAGCAGAGAATTGTAGAAAATCAGGAAAGCTGTTTCTTTTCAAAAGGGAGAACAGAAATAACTTCAGAAAACAATCTAATTCGTAAGCCTTCATTTAACCTTGGTGTTCTTTAGGAAGTTAGGGCAGATAGTAAAACATAAAGGTCATACATTCCCCTTCCTAAAGATAATGCAAATTTTGGTGACTTTAAGTCAAGTTCCTCCTTTCATGGATGGCATCTTTGTGAAGTCAACTAAAGAGGAAAAGAACAGCTCAAAGCTAAGAGAGGGACCATTAGATCTGAGAGAAAATGTTACTGTCCCCCTTTGTGATCAGGAAGAGAACAACATACCAGAAATGAAAATTGTAGTTTGACTTACAGCATATTGAGGATCAAGGAAAATTCAGAATGGACAAAAAACGTAAGAAGAGGAAAAGGAGCTATCTTCAAAATAGTAGATGTATGCATTATAGCTATTTTCTGGCTCAAATCTGGGAATGTATGCAAAAGTGTGGAATGACTCTTCATTAGTTTGGTATAGTTTGTTCTAGGTAGAAGGCAAGGATTGTAGCCCTTCTTTGAAGAATCATCTTGAATAGAAGTGTTCTGCAAATATCTGAGATCCCAGTGTTTGCAAGAATGACAACATGGAAAAACAGCTCCTAGGTGACCGCGAAGCTTGAGCGCCACAACAGCATGGCAACAGGGCTGCGCAGTTCCTAAGTGCAAAGCACAGTGAGAAGTCTTTCCGGAGGGGGAAAAATGTTGTTTCTGGTTTGTGAGGGGAAGGATACAAGGTATAGACCTAGTATGAAAAAGAAGAGTTAAATATACACCTTTTTAGAGTCACTGAATCCAGGCAAACACCTGCTGAAGGTCTATAACACTTGAATAACCAAGTGACTGCCTGGAAAAAGCCAGAATTCAGAGCTACCCAAACAGTACTGAACTGGTGACAAACAAGACAGGAAAATAACTCAAGAGCATGCAAAACTATTGATTTGAGTTAAACTGTTTCCCCGATAGTACCCAGTTGAGTTTCATTTCAGTGCCTATTGTATTTATTAAAATTAAATTAAAAGCACCTTAAAACAACCTCTATATATAATCAATACACATCAGTATAGTATTTATATAAAAATGTAACATGTGTACAATTTATGCTTCACAGAATCTAAGACCTTTTCCTTTATAATCTTCATAATCATCAGAGCTATGATTCTCAAAACCTTGGGGAAAGGCTAATAGCAAGTCAGCATATTTCAGTAATAGCTGACTAGATTCAGGGGCTGAGCCTCTCAGAATTCTCCAACAAGTAATAAATACTGAGAAGTTCCCCCTTTGAGAGGTGGGAGGGATTTCTAAAAGTCTTATTGCTAAGAGACTACTTTCAAAAATCTATGACTACTAATAGATAAGGGTGTAGAGATGATTTCTGTCAAGGATGGCCCAGAGACATGGGGGTATATCACTTGCTGGCCAAAGGTCTCAATGATATTGGGGAATATAATCAAATGAGAGACAGACAGATCCTGTTCTGATGGAGGGATGTGTGTATATACAGGTGTGCATGATGACTTTGCTAAATAAATGGACAGGAAGAAAATCTTTTCTACGTCTATAATTTTCTCTATATCCGGAATTGCCTCAGGAGCCTGATAAATATGTCAGAAAGAACAATAACAAAAAAGGCATTTAGAAGTAGAAATGCCATACATGTATCTCATATCCCAACTGGATACAATAATCTCCAGGAGGGTGGACGGTATTCAGGAGCATAGAGCTGGTTTGTAAGATCTGTAGACAGGTGCCTCTTAACAACCTCACGATAAGGAATGTTCACTGGCAAATCTTTGGTCTACACTCTACACTAATGTGAAGTGAAGAGCACATTCTCTCCGCAAAGACCCACGAATAACACCTCTGTATATTCTCCCATCGTATGAGAGTTAACATTATCTGAACTTAATTGGGAGCCTAGTATATGAGGAGGGAAGTGAGGCCTGCTGGAATCAGTGGCCTGTTTAACTATCTTCCCCTGTGAGTCTATAAGAGATGCTCTATTTTATCTGCTACCAAGGATCATGTCTAGAGGCTACTGCTGGGGCCAGAAATTTGAGCAAGGTTCATACTGTTACAGTTACTTGTAGCCACAATTCAACTCCCTTTATTAGAAGTATATACTCACTTCATATCACAAATGTATAAAAATATGGCAGATAGTGTCATAATGATACTTTTTGAAATGAATATATTTATAAAACAGACAGATAATTACTATATTTATATATAGAGAATAAAATACTCCTGATGCAATATATAAATGTTACTGTTTAGTTTTTATAGAAACTACTGTAGCTGTCCCACTGCTTCACAATGTTCCAAACAGCTCAAAATAACTTTACATTATAACATAAAAGGTATGATTATAACAGTACAATATTAATTATAAATAAATGTTACAAATCCTATCAAATATGGAAGCTTAGAAAACAATTTAAGACATACAGTTCATCTGCTAACCCTTCAAAGGGATTCTCTTGGATTACAAGAAACCCCACATTTAGTCTAGGCAGAAAAAAATATGTGGTAAGGGCATCGGTCAACAAGAAGTTTTCTATCCCTTGAAATGCCAGGATACTTCCTGGCTTTCCCAAGTTCACCAGAGATTGCACTAAAGCTGGAATGTAAGGGGGGGAAACTGGCAAGAATTTCTTCTTCCTCAATGGCACACTCTATCCATTCTCACACAAGACCTGTGGGGAGTAGCAATCCCTAAGGAACTCCTGTGGCTCTAAGATCCCTGACTAGCATTTGTGGCTGTGAGGAGCCAAATGGCTCCACACATACAATATTGCACACACCTTCATAAAGCTGAAAATACTGGCTTACTACCCTGGCCCAGCCCATTCCCTAGCCCACCCACACCCTCCCTTCCCACCTGGCATATTACCCTTCCCCCCAGCACAAATTACAAGGCTGTCTCTTTTAAATCATTCAGATTTGGCATTCTTGAGCGATTCGTTCGGTTATAAGGGTGCCCATTTGGCCCACTCTTGGCACCCAGCTGTTCAGAATAGGAAGGCCCCTCTGTGGCACTCCTGGTCACAGAGGATACATGCCAACCAGGATCCATCTGACCTGGCAGCTGGAGAGCTGGCCTGCCCTTTGGTGTGGGCTCTTGCCGGATGTTGCTGCTCCCCCCAGAAGCCTGACTCAAGGGGTGAATCCGAATTTCCGCAAAGGAATTTTTGGTTTGTTGAGCTGTTAAGGGCTGGAAGCGGGGATCTGAGGAACCCGGGTGATTTGAAGATGAAGAGAGATGTAATAGCTTGCGCAGTGATTTTAATGGCTGGCTCTGAAAGGATAAGACACATAGAGAATTTAATTTAGACTACACAAGGGATCTAGGAGGATATGAAACTCAGATGAGAGACGATGATGTAGCCAGAGAGTGCAATCACTAGGTTAGAGAGGCTCTTCCACCTTTATCTGTTCTATGGATTTCTTCAAACAAGATTGCATTGACTGTCCCTTTCATATGAGAGCCTAGAAATTTACAGAAGATAACTAGTGTTAATGGGGTACTGCTCAAAGGCCTAAATTTCTTCAATCTGGCTGCCACCTATCTTTATTCCAGTTTGCATACTTCAATCCCAGGAAAGAGAAAGAAAAAAAGAAGGGATATGTCTCTTCCTTTCTAATAAGACTTCCCCAAGCCGGGCATTGATGGCTCACACCTGTAATCGTAGCTACTCAGGAGGCTGAGATCTGAGGATCGTGGTTCAAAGCCAGCCCAGGGAGGAAAAGCCGTGAAACTCTTATCTCCAATAAACCACCAGAAAACCAGAAGTTGTGCTGTCGCTCAAATGGTAGAACACTAGCCTTGAGCTGAAGAGCTGAGGGACAGCACTTAGGTCCAGAGTTCAAGCCCCATGACCCACACAAAAAAAGACTTCCCCAAGGCTTCATATAATGCTTCTACTTAGGCACACAGCCATATCCATCTGTAAAAGAAGTTTAAAAAATATAATGTTTTATTTAGGCAGCAATGCACTGAACTAAAACCTATATAGATCTTTTGTTATATCTCTTACTTTCTCCTCTCCTTTTCTTCTTTCCTTCCTTCTCTTTTTTTTTCCCTTTATGTTTCTGGGGATTGAACCCAGGCCCTTGCATATGCTGAGCAAATACTCTACCACAAAGCTATATCCCTAACTCTCTCTTTTTTTAATTAAATATTGCAAAGCCTTAACATTCTTAGCTTTCTTTAGATGGGGTGGAAGTAAGATTTGGGTATTAAGACGTATCGCACAGACAAATATACAAAAGTTCTATAGAATCGAATATAATACTAATCTAAGCCAGGCATTGGTGGCTCACGCCTGTAATCCTAGCTACTTGGGAGGCTGAGATCTGATGCTCATAGTTCAAAGCCAGCCCCAGAACGAAAGTTCATGAGACTCTTATCTCCAATAAACCACTCAGAAAACCAGAAGTGGAGCTGTGGCTCAAGTGGTAGAGCACTAGCCTTGAGCTGAAGGGCTGAGGGACAGTGACCAGGCCTAGAGTTCAAGCCCCACGACCACACACACAAATAAATACTAATCTAATACTCCTATAGAATCTACTCATAGAAGGCCTTCAACTCCTGACATGAGCTCATAAAAATCCTGCTTGCTTATGTTCCTGTCTATGGACTAACTGCTGGCCTAAGGTATTGCACTATGGAGAGAGCCTGGTATCAAGCATAAGGAATGTCCTAGTTGGGGTCTGTCCCTCAATGGCCAATGACTGTTAGGCAATTCAGCCTCAGGCTTCTCAATGGTGAAAGGCAGCTCAAATCCCTCTTCCTTCACTTTTACTATGGGGTACATGATGATCACCATCAGAAGAGGCAGAGGAAACTCTGTGGGTATACACTGTTATCCTAGCTATCTGCAAGGCAGAGGTAGGAAGATCACAAGTTTTAGGCCAACCTAGGCAATTTAGTGAAAACCTGTCTGAAGAAAAAGTGAAAAAAAAAAGGCTGGGAAGGTGGCTCAGTGGTAGAGTGCTTGCCTTGCATGCATGAGGCCCTGGGTTCAATTCCTCAGCACCACATAAGCAGAAAAAGCCAGAAGTGGCACTGTGGCTCAAGTGGTAGAGAGTTAGCCTTGAGCTGAAGAGCTGAGGGACAGCACCCAGGCCCAGAGTTCAGGCCCCATGACCAACAACAACAACAAAAAAAGTGAAAAAAAGGCTGGGAATATATCTCAGTGGCAGATTATTTGCTTAGCTTTGTGAGACCCAGAAACCCCTGGTACCACAAAAAAAAAGAAGAGGTATAGAAAGCACTTGGAAATACATAGCCAATTACTGCAGCCAGTTGTTGTCACTTAGGAAAAAACCCTAACCTTGGAATGACATACATTTTAGGTTTTAGTAAAGTTTGAGCAATATAATGATTTCTAGGAACACTACAAGATTTGTAGGAACAGGACAATGGAAGCTTGAGGATCAACTCAAAGAAAATTGCTCCAGGGAGGGGTCTTCCATCATTATTCTAAAACCTTCCCAAGAAAGCTGTGGGGTCCCCCACAGGATGCAGCATAGGAACCTGCATACTGTATGTGCTCAAAAGTGTCTTCTTTATTAAAAAACGAAAATTAGCATGATAACACCATGGTATTTCTGGTATTTTATAGCCCTATTGGGCAAATATTAGTTATCCAGAATTAACTAGAAATGTGGTTACTTGAAAAGAGTTTCTTGGTAGGAAAAAAAGTTTCAGCAAAGCGGTTTTAAACATGAGATTCTCAGTCTTGTGTTGTTAGTTTGGATACATATTTAATAAACATTAGATGTCTGGTTCTCTATGCTCCCCACCAGCCCACGGCCTGTATTATGTTAGAAGAGACAATGTAAATAGTTGAGCAAAAAGAATGGGAGTTTTAGAAACTGTTGTCCACAGCTTTGACTAACAGCTTACAATTAAAGAAAGCATATAGAAAACCTATTAAAAAGTCAAGCCTCTATACCACCAAATACCAGAAATTTTTGATATGGTTAATACCAACATGATTGACAAATGTCACTATTCTCATTATGGGATACTGAAAAGAAGTAACAATGAAACATTCCCAATCAAAATCGCTAAAAGAAGTCTTGGGGCTTGAACTCAGGGCCTGTCTCTGAGCTCTTTTGCTCAAGGTCAGCACTTTACCACTTTGAGCCAAAATGCCATTTCCAGTTTACTGCTGCTTAATTGGAGATAAGAGTCTCACAGACTTTCCTGTCTGGGCTGGCTTTGAACTGGGATCCTCAGATCTAAGCCTCCTGAGTAGCTAGGATTATAGGCATGAGCCACCAGCACCTAGCTCCTAGGTGTTTGTTTTTTTTTTTGGTCGGTCGTGGGGCCTGAATTCTGGGTCTGTACACTGTCCCTCAGCTCTTCAGCTCAAGGCTAGAGCTCTACCATTTAAGCCACAGCACCACTTCTGGCTTTTTCTGCTTATATGGTCCTGAGGAATCGAACCCAGGGACTCATGCATGCAAGGCAAGCATTATACCACTGAGCCACCTTCCCAGCCCCTGCTCCTAGGTCTTTTTACTAAGATGTCTGTGGATTTTTTCCCCCTGGGTTGTAGACTACTTGTTGGCTACCATTACTTCTTCTTGTTACCCCAAACATCCCTGCTGCCCTCTCAGCCAGGTAAGGGCTAATAGAAGCTCACTTTTTTCCTAATGGGACATAAATCACTGAAGCAAGATTCATTTGACTCCCAAGATGCATCTTGCTATAGTGAGGGTCTATCTGGAGGCATTCTCAGCCTTTTTTGTTGTAACAGTGAAAAGCTAGGTTTGGTCTCCTATGCACACCCCCCAGGATTTGTTACAGACAGAAAATTTAGGAGTGTAATAAGTTCCACTCACATGGATCTGTGGATCTGAAAGTTTCTCAGGGCGCCATTCCTTTGGTCTGCTGATTGAAGTGCTACCAGAGTGAAGGGCTTTCTGTAAGGTCAGCAGATCCGGGCCATCAGAATTGGGCACCTAGAGCAAAAGATGAACCAGGATTCAATAAGCACATCGATAAACTTAATTAAGATATGCAACCACATCCAAGAGGAGAATCAAATCAAAAAGCAAATCAAAACAAACCAAAACTCAAAAAAGGACCCAATAATGAAAGAAACCAAACTCTCCCAATGTTCATAATGCATGTGATGCTAGTTAAAATTCTGCTGCCCTCTTAATAATTTTCCCTGCATTAGGAAAAATTGGCAGATGTCATGCAGCTTGGTTAAAAACTTCAACCCTTAAAGCATTCCCATGCTGTTAGTTTTAGTCGCTGTAAGAAAGAGCAGTTAAATGGGCTATACCAGGAACTGCTGTCGTATCCTCATTCCATATTGCAGTTAGGTTATGAACCAGTTCAATAAAACAAAACAAAAATGCTGCTGGGGAAATGATCCAAATACTGTATTTTATGATGTCAAAGAAGTCTAATTGTCTTTCAAGGACAAGGAAGTGACAAAGTGTGGTTTGAATCATATTCCCAAACCACTGCCCAGTAAACTGGGTCCAGCAACATATATAAGGAAACTTCTAGAAATTTGTGCCACAAATTTCAAATGAACGCAACCAGTCTGTCTATTCATCAATTTTGGTGAACTAAGCAGAATTATGCCAAATGCCAAGCAAGAGACGTGGCTTTCAAATAAGTGAACAGCAAAAACTAAAGCCAGGCAAGGAAAAACAAATCACCAAGTACTGAAGCTTTTTTTTTTCATGGAGCCTGTTAGCTCACTTAATTAGGCCAATTTAAACTTGGTTTCAAAGAATCAAACTGTCAACCAAATGTTAACAAACTTTTTGAGCCAAATGCAAAGATACTTGTTAACTGAAAAGGTTAAAACAAATTCTTTATAGAAGTAAGAGAATTTATGAATGGCTTCTACCAATCCAAATTTGCTTTTCATTTCATAGTTTAATAGGCTTTATGCTTTAATATCCTCAACAGATTTAGAAAATCCAAATAGGAAAAGAATTTATATCCCAGTCAATTTATGGAACTGGCTCAGATGCTTAACTAGCATAAAGAGAATATGACCCCAGGAAAATAAGACATGCTGTTGCCATCAGTAAAACAAGTTTACTGGATCAGTTTTCAGGGCTACTATACGCAAAGATGGGTACCATGGGTGGAGAGACTACAGGAAGCTTTTTCAAAGAAGAACTAGGCTTTAAATGATTCTTTGAATTAAAAAGAGGAAAGAGGGATTTCTTGATGCTTGGATTCTCCCCGTTGGTGGAATCTGTCTGTAATATAAGATACAAATAAACTAATTGCAAAAAAGGTGCTTTAATAGAAATTACTAGCCATTGGCAGCCCTCAAATTACTATTTAACAGTCATGGAAAGAATATGTGGGCTGTGTGTCTCAAGAGGTTCTGTGTCATTTCTTACCTAGACACAATGAGGTTAATAAGGTAAACTCAAGATAAGCACAAACTTCTAAGTATGTAATATAGTTATGACCAATGACTATAGTAGGAATGCCTGGAGACCTATAAACATCCAATCACAGCTTATGAAATACATAAGAACTTATAATCATAAATATTACTATTATGAAGAATTATGTTTAGTGAGCTATTGATAAACTTAGATTGCTTCCTAATTGCTACAGGAGACATCAGCAACTAAATCTACCATGTGATTTGCTTATTAGTAGAGAAAAGACTACAAATACTCTTGAACTTGGTCAAGTTTTGATCTAGAACATAAAACTTGAAGAGGACTAGAAAGAACTGTTGTAGAATACTAATGTTAAGTAAGAAGAAGTCTTGTCCTATACTGCTAGAAATATGTACCTGACTGAAAATATCTGGTACAATTCAGAATTCTGGTTTTCAAGCAAAGAAATAGGAAGTTCACTCTTTTGTCTTTAAACTGAAACATCATTGCAAGTTGAGTTCCTAAGTAGGATACAATTACCAAGCTGGCAAAGTCACCATATGCTTTGAGGGCTTATGTAATTTCCCAGATATGCAACTGAAGCCAGATTCCAAGGCGGATTCCAGATTTTCTTGAGACACCTTTGTAACACAGAATTATTTATGGCAACCCTTTTCTCTCCTTTGGTTATCTCAATTATCAGAGAACTAGAGTGTATATATAAAGGAATTCAAACCATCTTTTTTATTTATGTGTATGAAGAATTAGTGTAACATATCCCATGAATTTCCTTGTTCTAGTGAGGAAACCCCAGGGAGGAATTAAACTTGCATTACTTCTAAGGAAGCAAGAAGAAAGCTCTCAGAGGCTGTCAAGGGCCGGGGTGGGAGACCAGTTTCTTATTCTCCCAATTGATTGTGTGACTTTGGGCAGGTCACAACTTGCTTGGGCTGAATTCCTGTACTAGTGACCTCGACTTAGGATTTGCCTCAGCCTTAAAATGTCCCATTTCTCTATGTAATGGGCATCAGATTTCCATTTCTTTAAATCTTATGCAAAAGCTTATTCAATGCCTTAAAATTTGTTTCATCTAATTTCCCTTTTCTGAGTTCTAGAAAGTGAAAACAAATTAGCTTTAATTATATTTGAATGCTTATTCAAAGGCTGAGTTAACACAAAGCCAGACCTACAAGCCCGAGTTCTGGCTGGCTCAATAGAGGACTCTTTGGATATTATTCTTAATTCCAAAGCCCTTATTTGTTACAGTTTAGCTAAAAAAATTCAGAGGAATAATTCTTTTTTTGGGGGGGGGAGGGTGGAAAGCTTAAAGCATTTAGCCTATGGAAAGATACTTTGCAGTTACTTCAAATATCTGAAAGAGTAATTTTAAGTGGAGAGATTAATAATTTTTTTATTTACCCTAACCTATATGATTTGTGTGTGTGGTATGTGTGCTGGTATGTGTCCTGGAGCTTGAACTCAGGGTCTGGGCACTGTACTTGCATTTCTTTTTTCCTCAAGGCTCTACCACTTGAGCCACAGCTCCACTTTTGGCTTTTATTCGGGGGGGGTAGTTTATTGGGGATACGAGTATCATAAACTTTTTTCACTGGACTGGCTTTGAACTGCAACCCTCAGATTTCAGCCTTGTGAGTAGCTAGAATTATAGGCATCAGCCACCAGTGCTCAGCCAACCTATACTATTTAATTATTTAAAATCTGAACTGAATTCTGACTAATAAAGTCAGTTAATATGCATATACTCCATATACTCACAATGAGCCAGGAACTTTTTGCTTAGTGTTGGTCTACCACAGACAGATGTAAAAATCTAAATGTAAACACAAACACCTTCAATTCCTTGGTGTTTACTATTTTCTATCATGTAATCATCTACAATAGCTGTAGACCTGTAGTTAATAACAAGAATCCCAAAAATTTAAAAAGAAAAAAACTGGTCAGAAAGAGGCAGCAAATGTTTAATGCTCTTGATAGATAATATATTATATAGACAGTGGTAAATTTTTATTTATTTAGTAATGGACACATTTTAAGCATCCCTATGCTGAGTCAGATTATTTGTTCACCCATTCTTAGTAATATGTATAGTAATATTTGAAAGAGTACCCTTTTGATTTGACACTGTCAAAAAATACAAAGGCAGAGAAAATTTCAACAATCTTTTGCAGGCCTTAAAATGAAGATAGTAAAGTTTGTGTAGTGAAGTGTCTATGTAGAAAAAGATACATTGTTAAAAGCCAGAATTTTAAACTGTACTAGAATGACTGCTATTTAAAATAGACTTCACATACTCACATATACACACATACCTTTCTTCCAGAAATATATGCACAGGATTAAAATGATTTGGGGCAATATACCAAAATCCTAATGTTATAAGTAGAAGGGTGGCAAGATTAAGCATGATCTTTTTCGTTTTCACAATTTTTTTTAATGAGGTCATCTATTTTATAATGAGATACACAAGTTTAACAAGTGAGCAAGTAAAAAAATGGTCTAGAAAGGATGAGATCTAGAAATCTTTTTTTTTTTGTGTGTGTGTGTGTTGATCCTGGGGCTTGAACTCAGGGCCTGGGCACCATTCCTGAGATTTTTGTTCAAGGCTAGAGCTCTACCACTTGAGCCACAGTTCTGCTTTTGGCTTTTTTGGTAGTTTTAGTGGAGATAAAGAGTCTCAAAGACTTTCCTGCCCAGGTTGGCTTTGAACCATGATCCTTATATCTTGGCCTCCTGAGTAGCTAGGATTCTAGGTGTGAGCCACCAGTGCCGGGCTAGAGAGATATTTTTTTTGGTAAATATTTTAAACATATCTCAAACATCATGAGACAAAAATCCTTATTTCAGGTTGTGTACTTTGCTACTTTCATCGATCTTAACTTACCACTGAGTCATAATTCTAGAATTTTTATGATGGAAAGGGTCTTAGAAGCATTGAGTCCAATCTACTCATCTTACATATGAACTAAATGAAGACCATTTGTACAGGCCATTTTAATTAAGTTGCTTTTCCTCTTCAAATAAATGAAGAATATATCATGCATGAAGTAAAACTAGAAACAAAACTATTCAAGACAACTAACTCAACATCATCTAGTTGTCAAGGTATAATGGAGCAACAGGGAAAAAGCATGCCTCATTGGGGTAAAGAACAACTCTTGATGCTATCCTGAAGGCCTGGTTCTTCTACCTTTTCTCATGTCACTAGTTAGCAGAATACTCAGTTGGGTGTTGCAGTGAAGTGACTGCTCTTGTGAGGCCAAGTCTTTGCTCCAGCTAAGGGTTCCCAAGAGCTAAGGCACAGTCTGACTTGTAGTGCAACTGCATGGAAAACCATGCCCCAAAATGTCAGGTGGGATCTCTCTATGATTATACAGACCAGGAACATAGTTGTCAACATGGGAATTCTACCACCATACAGGGGAGGATAAGGAAAGATGGTTATTTACAAATTTCAAGATTGAAACATAAACCAAAACTATTCCCTAAGTTTTTGCCCATTTTTGTGCCCCCAGAAAGAAACAAATTCTACATCTTCATCTTCATAATTTTTACAGGAATATGGATCTACATGGATAAGAAGTTTATTGAGGAGCTTATTAAACTGTTCTATCTCACCCAAATTAAAACATCTTCTACTCTTGGGAGATTTTACCAACTCTAGTAAAGGTATTGTGAATATAGAATCTTGGAAAGACACATCTACTACATATGCATGTCAATTCTCAGTAAGAAATTAACTTTGATTGCCACAGTGTATAAAATGTAGACTAATGCAGAAACCTATGACATTATAGGCAGAAATTGGCTATGTACTTACTGTTTGAGATTTCTTCTTTTTCTTTTTCATTGACCTGAAAAAACCTTGCTTCTCCTTTTCTTTGAGCGGATCAGAATGACTGATATTTTCAGGACTTTTCCTAAATGGGACGACATTATTTTCATATTGGTCTTTCAACCATTCTCTTAGCATTGTGTGACAAACATAATGCATGACACCAGGTTCAAAGCCATGAACAATCAAACATATAGGTAAAAGTTCTCTAAAATCACGGGAGGAACTGAATCTAATCAGCATGGTTAATGGCTATCTTTTGGCACAGGCATACACACTAGCAATTTGAGCACTATTATCCATGATCTGTAACTGTGCTAAAGGACCATGTCATGCTGTTGAAAGTCTCAGAATTAGAGATTCTGAAAAGTGCATAGCCTGGAGGATTGCTTTTCTGTAATTCTCCAAAGGTAAGATCAGAAACAATTTCAATACCTTCATTTTTCCATTTACCTATTAAAAACCAACTCAATAAGTTTATTAGTAGTAAGCCAAGATATTGAACATAAAGTCAATGCCACCATAGAAATATTATAAAATTATAAAAAATTGCCAGAAAAATGGGAAGTTCTTAATTATACCTTTCAACTATTTCTCAAAACTAAATAAAACATACTTTAAAGTATAGGCATGATGAATGCTTTAATACAAAGCACTCATGCAAAAAACATAACTAAAATGCTGATATTAAGCTTAGTACCATAGATACCATCAATTTAATTAACTTCATGAATTCTGAATTAATAAATGAAGTGAATTTAGGACGTAGGCACTGTCGCTTAGCTTTTTTCCTCAAGCCTAATGCTCTATCCCTTGAGAAAGCTACACCTCCACTTTGGGCTTTTTGGTGGTTAACTGGAGATAAGAGTCTCATGGACTTTTCCTGCCTATAGTGGCTCTGAATGGTAATCCTCAGATTTCAGCATCCTGAGTAGCTAGGATTGTGTGAGTCCCTAGCACCAAAGCTACTACTAGGTATTTTAATAAAAATAGAAGATATTCAAAGATGGGAAACCATATCTTGGCAACAACAAGATGTTTGTATTTGCATGTTAAAAGAAGATCTACATTATTTTACAATCCTTAAAAAGCAACTCAGTTGGCATCATTCTTGAAAAATTTATTCCATAGACTTTCCTCTAAATACCAATTATCTATAATGATTGGGAAAGCCATTTCCTCAAATGATTGGATTTCATCTATAAGCTATTTCCTAAAAGCAAGAGCAGAAGAATTATGAAAAGTGATAGCTCATTTATATTCATTGCTTTAGAATATCTAACAGTGATATAGTGATTAAAACATGTAAGAAAATATGAGCAAAGTAACAGCCTGCTTTTATTTTATTAAACTGTGTGAAGGAATAAAGCATCTAAATAAACTGATTTGAATGACAGAAAACACCATGAATATTCAAAATAAATCACATCTTCAAAGAATATTCACTAAAATATGAACCAAAATAATTAAGATTCAAAATTTTCTACATGGGATAAGTCCAATTGTACTTAATAAAATATATAGGTGTATAAAATAATGCATTTTTAAAGGACAGGAAGAAATTAAAATTAAAAACACATGTCTGTAATCCCACCTACTAAGGGGACTGATGCAAGATAACCATTTTAGAAGAGTTCAGCAGTTTGAAACTATCCTATCGAATATAGTGAGACCCCTATCTCAAAAATAACAAAACAAGCCGGGTGCCAGTGGCTCAAGCCTATAATCCTAGCTACTCAGGAGGCTAAGATCTGAGGATCACGGTTCAAGCCAGCTGGGGCAGAAAAGTTTGTGAGACTCTTATCTCCAATTAACCACTAGAAAACTGGAAGTGGCACTGTGGCTCAAGCGGTAGAGAGCTCGCCTTGAGCTGAAGAGCG
>NW_012267366.1:6619137-6651637 GCF_000151885.1 Dipodomys ordii | reverse complement strand
TCTCTTACTTCTGTCTTTTTCTGCGAATTAAAGGTAGAAACCACAAACTCTAGAGTATAAACTTGAGGTCTGAATCTTGGCACCTTCTACATGTTACCAGCCATCCAGCTCCAGGTAAGTTCCACAACTTCCAAGCTTCACAGTCTATCAAATGGGAGTAGCTTTACTATAAGTGCAGTTGTGAGAACTGAGACAATGAATGTAAAGGGCTACGCAAGGTGTCAGTGCTGGATTCAATGGCAATGAAAGGAGGCTCTAAAACCATCACTCATATCACAAAAATACAGTGAAAGACTTAGCAGGGAAGTGGTGCTGTGGCTCAAGTGGTAGAGCACTAGCCTTGAACTAAAGAGCTGAGGGACGGTGCCCTGGCCCAGAGTTCAAGTCCCAGGACCGGCAGAAAAAAAAAAAGACTTAGCAGGTATTTATTTTTCCAGGAAAGTTTTTGTTTTCTTTTATTTTTCTTATTTTTTTTAATTGTCGGTTGTGGGGCTTGAACTCTGGGCCTGGGCGCTGACCATCAGCTGTTTATCCCTCAAGGTGGGTACTCTACCGCTTGAGCCACAGTGCTACTTCTGGTTTTCTAGTGGTTTATTGGAGATAAGAGTCTCACGGACTTTTCTGTCTGGGCTGGCTTTGAACCACGATCTTCAGATCTCAGCCTCCTGAGTAGCTAGGATTACAGGCATGAGCCACCGGCGCCCAGCTTATTTTCTTTTATATGATACTGAATTGTTGAAACTTGAGAATTACAATACTGGGTTTTTTGTTCTTTTTTGTTTTTTTGCTTATGTGGTGCTGAGGAATCGAACCCAGGGCCTCATGCATGCAAGGCAAGCACTCTACCACTGAGCCACCTTCCCAGCCCCAATATTGGGGTTTTAACTCAGGGCTTAGGCAGGCACTCTACCACTCCAACCATCAATGTTGAAACTTGACAAAAAAAAATCTTTACCAAAAAATGACAACAAGCATCTCAATAATTTCCCGAGAGAACATTAATAGGAGAAACAATGTTAAAATTTTACACAGAATTTCTCTGGATTCCTAAATTAACCATTAGAATAAAGAGGGATAAAAACCAAACACTCACCAGGGATCAAATCCTGGTTGTCTTTTTGAGTGATTGGTTCCAGAACTGCTCTCAGACGGTAAAGAAGAAACTCTTGTGGACACATTATTTTCATGAAAAGAATTGTCTGGTCGTGGAGATGGCACTGAATGAAGAAAAAGTAAGTTACTATTGTGTATTTAGGTCAAAATAGTTATCAAATTATTCTACTTCATTATTCTATTGCATTGTTCTTTCAGAACAAACAAATAAAAATCCTTATTTGCCTCTCATATAACTTCAGTTTTCTAAGAGTAGACTCATACCAGGGAATATTCATGCTTTGCAAACCTTACAATAGGAACCTGTAAAGGTCAGTTAACAGAAAGCAAGAAAGCTGAGAAATTGCAAAGCACTGTAGAATATTTTTATTATGAATATCACAGTCTTCTCCCAACTGCTTCAATATTTTTGAACTTAAGGCTTTCTCATCATCGATCCAATTGTATAGTATCTATTCTTAGTCTGAAATCATTCTTAACAATGTATACACTATGGTTTAAGTTTTGACACTTGGAAGGCAGTGTCATTCATGTACTTTTAATTCAATTATAAAGAAATTTATTTATATAGAATATTTTTCTATACATTTTCAAGAGTGAACAGAAAAACAAACTATAATGTATGTAAGTATTCTTCTATTTTGGGAAAAAGGGTGGTTATTAACTTTTTCTGTCAATTTTTAAACTTAAGATATAAATCAAAACATACTATAAATTTCATCACAAAAGCAATATAAAGGTCATATAGCAACCGACATCATTTCACTTGATTCTCAATCAGTAGGAATGGAAACAAAGTCTTCTGGAAGTATTTATCTTTTCAATAATACCACATTAAAATGAGAGATATCTCCAGGTGTTTCATTTAGTTGAACCTTTTCCTTCTGTTTCTGAACTTTTGGTATTTTTTTTTTTTTGGTTGGTCACAGGGTTTGAACTCAGGGCCTGGATGGGGCTTTTTTGCTCAAGGCTAGCACTCTACCACTTTAAGGCACTGTGCCACTTCCAGTTTTCTGGTAATTAATTGGAGATAAGAGTCTCACAACTTTCCTGCCTGGGATGGCTTGGAACACTGATCCTCACATCTCAGCCTCCTGAGTAGCTAGGATTATAGGCATGAGCCACTGGCGCCTGGCTTATTTCTGAACTTTAAAAATTGAACATTTAAATTAAAATGTTCTACTGGCAAAATCCTAAAATGTATTATGAAGCAGACGAATGAAGCATTTCTTTGTTGTTAATGAATTTAATCCATTCACAATCAAAATAAAACTGCGTGCCTGGAGGCCAAATACTAACTTACTGACTTATAGCTCTACTAACATTTCATATTACAGAATTTTCTCTGGACATATAGAAACAGTTCATCTATTGTACATTTTGGAAGTAAAATTCTCATTGGGAGAAAAAAAGGCTTTTGCTCATGTACAAAATAAAACTTAGCTTTTGTTTGAACTAAAAACTTAGCTCTGTAAGATTTTTTCATTTGTTATTTTTAGTTTTCTTGATAATGGACATTCTAACTGGGGTAAGGTGGAAGATTAATGCTGTTTTGATTTGCATTTTTTATGGCCAGAGGTGTTGAACATTTCTTCAAGTGTCTATTGACCATTCTTACTACTTCTTCTGAGAAATCTCTCTTTAAGTCTTTAGCCCATGTATTAATTGGGTAACTGTTTCTTTGAGAGTTTATTTTAAGGAGGTGTAATTTTTTTTTTGTTGTTGTTGGTCGTGGGGCTTGAACTCTGGGCCTGAGCTCTTCAGCTCAAGGCGCGCGCTCTACCACTTGAGCTACAACGCCACTCCCAGTTTTCTGGTGGTTTATTGGAGATAGGAGTCTCACAGTCTTTCCTGCCCAGGCTGGCTTTGAACTGTGATCCTCAGATCTCAGCCTCCTAGTAGCTAGGATTACAGGCGTGAGCCACCAGCGCCTGGCTAGGAGGTGTAATTTTTTGAGCTAAAAGTATATTTTAGATATAAGGCCTATGTCTAAAGCATAGCTAGTAAAAACTTTTCCTCTTTCTGTGAGCTTTTGTGTTTTTCTTGCTTGCTATGTCCTTTGATTTTTTTGTTGTTTGTTTTGTGATGTTCTTGGGGTTGAACTCAGGGCCTGAGCACTGTCCCTGAGCTTTTTTGTACTCAAGGCTAACACTCTACCACTTGAGCCACAACTACACTTCTGGCTTTTTAGTGTTTAATTGGAGATAAGAATCTCACAGACTTTCTTGTCCAGGCTGGCTTGAAACTGTAGCTAGGATTATAGGAGAGAGCAACTGGTGCCTAGACAAAATATATTGCTAAGGCTTTTTGCAAGTTCAATTAATAAATATTTGTGAAACTGTGCCACTCAGTGCTCTAGTTAAGAGAGGAAAAGATAAAGAATGGAACCCAGGACTTTGCATGTACTAGGCGAGCACTCTTAACATGGAGCTACACTGGTAGCCCAAGAACTGGGAATCTGTGAGGGACTCACAAACTTGAAGAAAAAATGCACACTGAGAACCAGTTAAATATGGTCTATATTATTTCAGAGGCACTGACAAGGTACTCTGAGAGAAATAAAGGAAATACTTCATTTCTTCTGGGGTGAGCAGGGAAGATTTCATGCTGGAGAGGATCAAAGGACAAGGACACAAATAAGATGCACCAACAGGAAGAAATGAATATGTTTCAGGTCATTTTAGAGAGGCTTGTCTGGCTGGGTATCAGAAAGATGGGGCAGGGAGTTGGGTAGGGTACAGCTGGAGTGGATAGCAAGGGTCAGACTATGGATAGCTGGAAATACCATCTTAAGTAATTCAGATTTTGCCCTGATATCATTGGAAAGCTACCAAGGGTCTCTCAACAAGAAAGAAAGAAAGATATTGGTGTGGGGTGGTGGGGGATAATGGGTTGGTTGCCTTGCTTTGTTTTTTCTCACCAGTAACACCATTACTTTTGGCTGCCCTATAAAGCCATTATATTTACTGATAATGTCTCTCTTCTGCTAAGAGAGTGAGGTCCATGACAGTGGAGATTTTTACATGCCTGTCCAAGATGTTCTAAGCCAAACATTATCAGGCACACATGTGACATTGGGAAGTATTTTATTTAATAAATAAATGTATGACCAATGGGCAGCTTCAGAATAATGATCCCAAGGACAATGGATGCCTTGAGAAATAAAGTAGGAAGCAATCCAAAGAGCCCAGGCATAGGCCAGGAGGGCCTGAAGATGGTGATAGGATCAGTGGCAGAGAGAAATGCTGGAAGGTGACAAAGCAGGCAAGAACACCATAGATCTGATATTTGTAAGGGAGTAAAAGTGGAGTCCAAGGCATGGGCTGCAGATGCCTTCAGCAGCGAGAGGACGCTAGCGAATGCTAGAAGGTGGCTTACCTCTATAAAAGCTACCAACTCTCCTTGGGACAGGATCATTGTACAGATGTCTGTTTTCTTTGGGGGCTGTGCCATCATCAGAGTGTGGGTCATGATACACTCCACCCTAAGACAGGAAACAAGTTTGCAAAAGTTAAGCCATGGATTGATAATGATGCCACCAACAAATTCTGAATCTTTACTCAGTGATATTTTTGAAAGAAAACTCAAAATGAGTTCATGAGGAAGACCTTACTTTACAAGCTAGTGTGACTTATTTGTGGGAGATTGGGGATGCATAAAGTTAAAAAGCTAGGCTGTAGTGATATTGAGCAAGTAATTCTTACAGACCATTTCATAATAAGCAATTCTGAATTCAGACCTCAGACTTCTGGCGAGTGTGGAATGAAGAAGTGCCTTCTCTAGAGGGTTCTTTAACAGAGGGTCTCGCCACAGTCATCTCCGGTGGGAGCTGTTCTCCAGGCTAGAAGTCAAATTTAAAAGGATTGATGAGAGCATACTATTTCCAGAGATGAAAATCCTCATGGTCTCTACTTAATATAACTAGTACAATAGCTAGCCAACATTAAAAAAAAAACTTGTCCTATAAATAAGTGAATTTCCTAATGAATGTAATATAAGTCAAACACATTCCAAGAGATGGAGAGTGAAATTCTCATTGAAGTTAAAGCAAGGAAGAAATAAATTATTCCAAAAATAGTTCAATAAATTATTAAAAACAAAAAATTCAAATATCTAGACAGTCATGGTTTCTGAGCAGCATTCTGGTTGGAGGTTCTATCTAGCAGAATTTAAGATGAGTTCCCCTAAAAAGAACTGTGCAGAACCAAAATTGTTCTTGTGAGGATTTATACGACAGATGAAAATAAATGTTTCTTGAGTGCATTAAAGAATTTTTTCTTAAAATTGTAAATCCTACAACCTATGGACTTCAAATTCTCTTCTTTAATGCTCTTCAAGGTAGCAGTGCTTTTGTTCCAAGTATTTCTTAGCCATAATTATGATGACGTGCATCTCCAGAGATGTTACTGCTACCTAGCTCTCTCAAGGAAGTGAGTCACAGCCCCAACACAACTTTCGATCCACAATGATGCCCAAGGGAGGAGAAATGGCACATTTTTCTATTCTTGGGGGGAAAAAAGATGAAGGAACATAATTATCAAGTCATTAGGGGGAGTTTGTTGTTTTGAGTATCTACATATTACACAAGAAAGAGTATTACCTAAAGTCTAGATGATATATAAAAAATGTTTTACTTAAAATTTAAAATGTCATTCTCTCCTCACTCCCCAGTGAATCCAGAGAATCCGGAATTCATCCAGTGTGGTACTTTCTTCAATTTTGTAATAAGGTCTCATTTGACTTTCACTACCTGTACTGTTTGTTCACAAAGACCTCCAGAAAAGTCTTTTAGAAAACAAATGACTTACAAAGCTCAGCAAAACTCCTCGTGTTTTTGAAGGGTCTATAATACTATGTATGAGAATATGCCCCATGATTCATTCACAGTTCTCTTACTACTAGTCTCTAGCTACCTTGGCACCTTTAAATGTGACATTGTGTGCCTGACACTGTAATTCTTGAGCTGAACTTCACTAACAGTTGGATCTGTGCTTAGCCCACAACAGTTGCTTATAATTAGCTAAGACCATCATTGTTTACACACATCCTTTTTTTGAATTCTCAGAGCAAGTCATTTTTCCTTTTTCTAAATGACACTGCTTTTTGAATTTTTACTTCTCTCTATCACACTATGATTAATGCTACACATTACCTGATTTTGCTCTCTATCTTATATGAGCAGCTGCCAGGTCCCAGAGATCTTTCTAGACTCTCGATGTTCTTTTCTCTCTATAGTGAGTCTCCAGGGCCTCCTTTGATCTTTCCTGACTCTACTTCTGACCTCTGCAGATACTTAACTATTGCCTTTTTTGGTGTCTCTCCTCACTACCAGGCCACCACTTTTCCAGTCTCTTATGGGACACCTGGGCGGATCTGGAAACTAAAAAATTCCAGCTTTCTCCATGTTAAATTAGTTGGGTAAACTTGAGCAACTCACCCTCCTTCTCTGAGCTTCAACATGATCATCTGTGAGATGAAAAGGTTAAAATTCAGGGGCTTAAAAAAATCCCTTCTTCTACCAGGAAAAGGAATTCCAAGAAAAGAAACACTGAAGGCTTTTTTTCTACACGTAACACTGCAGCTCACAAATTCTATTGCTCCTACTTTTGAGCAGTCCTTGAGATCCATCGTTTTCCCACTGGTACTCAATCTGGAACACATTCTCCTGACCTCATGCATGGATTAATGCAAAAGCCACTCCAACTCTTGGAACTTTCAGTCCAACGACATGGAACCTGTTGCAATCCTGGAAGATACCATGCTCTGTCAAGTCTATATTACTTTCCTTTTTCTTGGAATGTTCTTTCCTTCTTTCCTTTCAAGCCACTTTCTGACTGGTGCTAGCACTTTCCTTCCCAAGTGAAATCCCTACCCACTTGGAAGTCCCTGCTTAGATGCCATCTCCTCTGTGAGTCTCCCACAATGCCTAAGGCATTGTTCCTGCTCCCTTTGGCATACCTGCACACCTCTGCATAGCTGCAGGAATATGGCCTCATGATATCATAGTGACTGATCTGTTGGCAAGTGTCCCTAGCCAATTTCCTCCAAGGGGAATGGGATTCTGTCTCTCTCATGGCACCTAGCTCAGGATATGCCTGAACACAGCTTCACTCTTTAGCTACATAGTGCTTGTCTACATACCCTTTTCCAGAACAAAACCTCCAGCTGCTCCTGAAGCCATTTCTCACTATTTCTGCTCACCATGATCACTCCCTGTTTTCAACGTCTATTTACAGCCAGTGCCCTATGAGTATAGGTCTTAATTATTTCATTGCTATCATTTATAACTTACTGTGCCTAAGAATACTCAATGGAGAAGGTACTCACTGTCTAAATAATAGCATCATCACTACAAATGCAGCAGCAAAAACTAAAACATTAGACCCTTGCTCAGTGCCATACACTGGTCACTGGGTTTTATACATGAAATCATGAAAATATGATCTAAGAATGCTATTTCTTCTCAGAAGATCAGGGCTAATTAGGAGTCAATAAGATGAAGTATTATTCTAAAAACATAGCCTGAAGACTTCAAAGTAACCTCATACGCTCAAAATCAACATTTTGTCTGGCCTGAAGGTAAATTTACCTATAGTCCCCATAAATCAAAAACCATTCAATTCAGTTAAGATACTGAGGAATGTAGTTCAGAGAGATTAGAGAAGATGCCAGTAAATTCACTCTAACTCTTGAGAAACCATATAGCTGATAACTTCCATAATAAATCAGAATAGAACACTCTCAACAAAATATGCCCCAAAGGAATCCTTAAGAAGCAACTGCGTGCAGTGGCTCATGCCAGTAACACCAGTTATGATTAGAGGGCAGGACAGGCAAAAAGTTAGCAAGACCCATCTCAGCCAATATGCCAGGAAAGGCAGAACATGTCTGTGGGTCCCAGCTGAGGAGGGTAAGAGGATCCTAGTCCAGGTGGACCATAGGCAATAAAAACAAGGCCTTATCTAAATAATAACTTGAAGCCCAAGGGGCTAAAAGTATGAGTTATATAGTAGAATGACTGCCTAGCAAGCACAAGGCCTTGAGTTCAAATCCTAGTATTACCAAACAGTTTTTTAAAAAAACAAACAGCTTATATTGTTTCTTCTTGTTCACTCTATGAAGGGGAGCATGACCTCTTACAGTAGGGAAAATTGCAATGACCCCATAAACACCCCCCTGCACCACCTTCCCAAGAGGAGCCATTAGATTGGGTCAAGGGGCTAAGCTATACCTGGGGTGATAAAAGTTGCAGGCTGTTGGCTCTGGCTGCCATCCCTTGCCCTATGCTCAAGCTTCCATCCAAGCCTTTGGCTCTCACTTTGTCCCGGGTCACATACATGGAATGCCTGTGAGGACGCTGCTGAGAGGAAAAGGGGCTGGTGTAGCCCAGCCCATAAGAAAACGATTCATGAGGTGTGGACAGTGAATGGGAATGGCTGCTGTCCATGTGTTCTGGCAGCTTCAACTCCTCCATGGTTTTTGAGTGCCTAGTGGTGGTTCGGCGGGAGTCCAGAGTGCCGTCGTTTCGATTATTTCTCCCCAAAGGGCTGAGCAAAGTTCTAGTGTCACTATGTCTGGTGGGGGTAGGGCTAGTGGGAGAGTTCAAGTCCAAGCAGCTGGATGGGAAGTACCTACTAGAATTAGTCTCTGGGATTTGAGCCCTGGTTTCAGAAAGGTTGCTCACAGACTTAGAGTCGCTCAATGCCCCATGGCTTTTGGCCTTGGTCCTGTAGGAGGGACTCCGAGACGACTGGGGAATGGTGTCAATATAGCTGTGCCGAGTCTGCTTCTCACTAGGCTGTAGCGTCCCAGCTTTGCTCTGAGAGCTTTCCATGAATGAGTGTCGGGTCTGTTGAGATCTGCTGCTGGACTTGAGGTACTTTGTGCCTGGACCTTCCGAGGGCTTTGAGTCCATGTTAAAATCAAACTCTGTTTTGGACTTGGCTTCTTTTGGGCTGAGAAGGTGAGGCATGTTGTTGTTGGTGAGATCTTTGCTGGTAGACCCAGGCTGGGTGCCTGCTTGGTAGGTTTTGGTGTGCATTGGACTAAGTGTAGCTCCAGCAAGGTTTCCATTCAGGAAGCTTTCATTGGCAGGAAGGCCTTCATCAGCTCGTGGCAGACCCACACTTAGGTTCTGAATGTCCTTGCTGTTGGATCTATGGTGAGACTGTAAAGCAGCACCTTTGCTGGCTTGGGTTCTATGTTAAAAAAAAAAAGGATGAGATTACTAAAGAATGCAGGCTGAAAAGAAAAAACAACACATGAAGAGTTCACAGAAAAAAAAATGAAAACAAAAGTTTCCCTCAATAGTAGGCACAAAGAAAAAGAGAATACATACTTAACACACTTCAGTGACTAAAAGGATTAACTATCTTAAATGTGTGACAGCCAATAACAAGGAAGCTATTAGTCCCAACTACTCAGGATGCTGAGATGCAAGAATCTTGATTTGAAGCTAGACTGGGTAGAAAAGTCCATGAGACTATCTACAATTAACAAAACAATAACAACAAACATGGGACTGGAGGTATGATTCAAGTGGTAAAGCACCATCCATGAATGAAAAAGCTGAGCAAGGGCACAAGGCCCTGAGTTCAAGCCCCAGGAACACATCTACACAGACACACATGCACATATATGCACATGTATGCACATGTGTGTACACGCACACATGTATACATGCACACATATGTATACAAACAACACAAAGTTTCTCAGATTAAGTTGCTATGGTTTAGATGTACTTAAATGCATGGCTTAACTTGCTATTAACATAGTTTCTAACTGATAATCTAGTAAAATATGTTTCACTTCTGTGACTGTCCCAGAATATCTGCTAAAAAGAAGAGAGCTGATGTTCAGGAGGTGTGGTTCAAGGGATATTGAATTTGCCTAGAAAATTTGAGGCCTTGAGTTCAAACCCCAGGACCACCAAAAAAGAAGAGTTTCTGCTACACATACATACACCAATGAATCTTTTGTCTTTAGCCTATATAGTTAAGGAATGAGAATTCTAGTGATGTATTCATTAAAACATACGACACTTGCTAGGCATGGGTGGCTCATGCCTATAATCCGAGCTACTCAAGACTGCTAAAATTTGAGGATCATAGTTCAAAGGCAGTTGGGGCAGGAAAGTCCATAAGACTTTTATTTCCAATAAACTCAAAAAAGCCAGAAGTGGCACTGTGGCTCAAGTGTTAGCGTGCTAGCCTTGAACACACAGAGGCTCAGGGATAGCACCCAGGCCCTGACTTCAAGCCCCAAGACTGGCAAAACAAACAAAAAAACAAAAACAAAACAAAACAAAAACAAAACAAACAAAAAAAGACCCAACACTTTAAAACAAATATAAACTGTGTAGTAAGACTTGTTGGAAAACATAATGATCTACGTTTCTGTTTTGGAGGCAATTGAGGATCTTCAAATATATGTTTGTACACTAATCAGGAATGTGTTACTACCTTTCAGATACCTCTGTGCACACCAAAGAAAAAAATGTCAGGCTTATGAAAGTGATAATTGCTTTACAAAAGACACAATTTGTTCTCTTCTTCTTTTTTTTGGTCATGGGGCTTGAACTCTGCCTGGGTGCTGTCCCTCAGCTCTTCAGCTCAAGGCGAATGTTCTGTCACTTGAGCCACAGTGCCACTTCTGGTTTACTGGTGGTTAATTGGAGAGAAGAGTCTCAGGGACTTTCCTGCCTGGGCTGGCTTTGAACCACAATCTTCAGATCTCAGCCTCCTGAGTAGCTAGGATTACAGGCATGAGCCACCAGTGCCTGGCTTGTTCTCTTATTTCAAACTTTATTATTCCAAATGGACTGAGTATTCTTTAGGACTCAAAGCTTCATTTCCTACCTAGTTTAATTCACAGCTATTAATACAAAGGAAAACCTTGCTCTTTATTTTAAAGCTGAAACTGACATCATAACAAAGTCTGCTTTTCTTTTTTTCTTTGGGGTCTGGTTGTGGGGCCTGAACTCTGGGCCTGGGCGCTGTCCCTCAGCTCTTCAGCTCAAGGTTAGTGCTCTACCACTTAAGCCACAGCGCCACTTCCGGCTTTTTTTCCCCTGCTTATGTGGTGCTGAGGAATCGAACCCAGGGCCTCATGCATGCAAGGCAAGCGCTCTACCACTGACCCACCTTCCCGGCCCCCAAAGTCTGTTTTTCTACTGTAACTAAAGGACTTAATTGTGTCTTAGAATACGCTAGGATGCTTGAAAATTAACATTTAATAATCCCATTATACTATATGCTCAGAAAATTTTGTAAATATTACTATTGCTAAAGATGATTTGATTTTGAAAAGTTTGATTCCATTATACACTACATGGAAGAAAAGTCTCCTCTTTCTCATGAATAATTGTAGTCCATGAAACTATGCTTTCTCATCTTCCCTGGGACACCGTACATGCTCAGCCATCAAATATAAGAGCTGCTTTCCTATTGGACCATTCAGATAGCAATCTTGCAAGAAATCTACAAGAAATCTGCAAGAAATTTTGTTTTGTTAAAACAAAAACACCAAACTGATATTAAGCAAGCCCGAAACACCACGGAAAGCTTTATACCATAAATGCACTCCTTATCTCTCCCAGTTAGGTAACAAGAATTGCAATATTAAATATGAACTTAAGTTTGAGCTAACTTAATTTTTGAGCTAAATTTAGCAGATCCCAGAGCTAGAAAGCCATTACAAAAAAAAGGAAAGCTGAATTTCACTTTATGTAGATGGTATACTGAATCTATCTTCAGATTAATAAAGAACATTCTCAGCATCCTGAAGGTATCAGGCTTTAAAACCTTTAAAATTGTCAACTTACATCTTTGAAATTAAACTATCTCAGAACAATGTTTCAAAGACTCAACAATGATAGGCCATTTCATGTACAAATAGATCTCACTAAGCATGTTCGTTTCATTCCACTAGTGCTATTCCCAATCCATTCTCTACACCCAGGGTCCCAATGTGGGAGAATGTGGCCCCTTGGCAGGGGCTGAACAAGGGAGGACATTGCAAGACAAGAAGAAACAAAGGCTGGAAGTCTCCACTTCTTCCTGGTATCAGCAATCTGAGTGTGATCCCTTCAAATGACAGCTTGCATGGGGTGGCTCCTAATGTGTAGCTCCAGCTCTATCTGGGCCCTTTGAATGCTATTTTTCCCCCTTTCTCTTTCAGATCTAGAGATAGTACTGGAAGAGAGGTAATATATGCAGATATTGGGAAATGCCTAAAGCTTAAAAGAGGACCAGAAGGGGATAGAGAACAGTGAAGACAACTGCCAGAGCTTCTGAAATCTTAGAATCAGTGCTATTGATGTTATGCACAGGCCTATACATATTCATGGCAATGTAAACTACAATTTCTAATATGAAAAGAGAAGCTGTAAAGTTAAGGTAGGAACATTTTTCAAAATTTTAGGTTTTTCCATAGATGTGTGAAGAGGCAAAATCACTATTCTGAGTATTTCTGCCTCAGGATTAATTGGAAGCCACTGAAGTTTGTACATATAATAATTCCTATATAGAAAGGGTATCATACTATCTTCAAATTGTAGCTCTCCCAAAGCATAACAATAAAGAACAGTTTTGATATTTCCATAGGTCTCTGACACACAATTATAAAGAAGCTGTGTTAAAATGAAAACCACTTGAGATTTTACATATAAATTACTCTTAAATGGTTGGCAAGATATATAATGGATGGATAGTTAATGCACTAACTTAAACTTTAAAAGTAAAGATTAGAGGCCCAAAGCTACATTTGTAGGGAAAGGCTGGTATAGCAGGACTGGTAAGAATACAGTGTAGGCAGCTGAAGCATCATCATGCCATGCCCAGAGTGACAGGAATTTCAGAAGAGCCTGGAAGCAACTTGCAGGAGGGTGAGTAAACAGGGTGACATTGTGTCTCCAGGCACAGGGCAGGGGGTGCCTATAATGGAAAACAATGGATATAGTGCTGTGAGTAGATCTAAATGGTCCTGGGAGGGCCAAGAGAGCCACAGTTTTTGTTATAAACTATAGTTGATACCCTGACAAGAAGAGCTTCCATGGAGTAAGTATAGACCATAGATAAGAGTTGGGGGGGAAAGCCCTCAAAATCTTGCAAGATAAGGTAAGATTCCTAAAAGAGAAACCACTTGGTACTTTTTCTTTAATATATTTAATACAGTGCTGAGAACTGAAAATCAGCTCTTCCAGAGATTTTTTAAAATTTATTTATAATTTCTATTGTTATCTACTACAAAAGAGGCTGGAGGAATACTCAAAGATCCATACAAATCATCTCCTTTGTACTTCCTGAGAATACAACCATATATCCTCCTTAAGAGATTATCCTAAGGAGACTTCCCAAAGGACAGCTTTTTGTCCCTGCTGGTTAACTGCAAGAACCCTATCAAGGGAATCATTACAAGAAAAAACACAGGTCACATTTCATGATATGGATTATATCACTGGCTACAGAACAAATTTATCATCTACCATACTTTGTATCATTAAGGTAATTTTCTTTGTAAACATAAAATAAAAGAACCAAATGCCATCTCAGGTAGAGGGGAGACCAAAGGATCTGAACTGAGAATGACTCCAGAGAAGCCACAGGAATCTGAACCAGCCAAATGCAAAGGAGTAGCCAAATAGTAGTAAACTCTCATGGAAACAAACAACAAATAAACCAGCTAAGAATGATCTGAAAGATGTGAAGGGAAACAATAACTAAAAGCAGTAATTTTAAAGAATAAACAGCTCTAAATCACAATCAAATTTTCACAGCTAAGCAGAGCTCATAAAGAACAAATGATTATCACGAATTTATGGATGCTCTCTAGGCCTAACTTGTACCAGGCTGTGAGTTTTCAAAATTCAAATCTATTAGAAACAATGTTCTATATAGAGGAAAAAATGGGGGGAGATTTAAATTTTCTTTTGCCAGTCCTGGGGCTTGAACTCAGGCTTGGGCACTGTCCCTGAGCTTCTTTTGCTCAAGGCTAGCACTCTACCACTTGGGCCACAGCACCACTTCCAGCCTTTTCTGTGTATGTGGTACTAAGGAATCAAACCCAGGGCTTCATGCATGCTAGGCAAGCACTCTACCACTAAGCCTACATTCCCAGACCAAGATTTAAATTTTGCTCCATATTAAGAATCACTGTTTTCTATTTGTCTTCTTAAACTAGATAAAAGAAACTATTTCTATTTCCCATATCTAAAAATCCCAGATGCTAGACCAATCTTTGGGTGATGAAGGAAGATGAGGAGGTTGTACCCATAACATTGACTTACTGCAAATGAAGCCAACAGAATTAAAGAATGGGGTTGGGAATGTGGCTTAGTGGTAGAGTGCTTACTTAATATGCATGAAGCCCTAGGATCAGTTCCTCAGTACCACATACACAGAAAAAGCCAGAAGTGGCGTTGTGGCTCAAGTGGTAGTTGCTTGTCTTGAGCAAAAGGAGCTAAGGGACAGTGCCCAGGCCCTGAATTCAAGCCCCAGGACTGGCAAAAATGTCAGGTAGGTGTGCGTGTGTGTGTGCAAAAATGTCAGGGGTGTGTGTGTATGTGTGTGTGTGAGATACATTTTACCAAGTCTGTGGAAAATAGGGAAGCACTGCTTTTAAGCATTGACTTTACAATTAACATATTCTTATTTTTATGTAAAATTAATTTTTCAACTGAATGATGAAAAGGCAAGAA
Organism: Dipodomys ordii; assembly: GCF_000151885.1. Lineage (NCBI taxonomy): Eukaryota > Metazoa > Chordata > Mammalia > Rodentia > Heteromyidae > Dipodomys > Dipodomys ordii. Next base: position 6,636,825 of record NW_012267366.1, on the reverse strand, counting down.
CAATGAACACACAAGGTCCTTCTCAAAGCTAGATACAGTGGTTCACATATAGCATCTCAGCTACTCATGAGGCTGAGATTGGGAGGATTACAGTTTGAGGCCTTGCTGAGCAAAAAGAAAACCTTACCAGACCCCATTGCAGGAGAAAAATTAGGGTATAGTAGTACATGCCTGTTACCCCAGTTATAGAGGGAAAATGTAAATAGGAGTGTCATAGTTTAGGCCAGCCCCAGTAAAAAGCAGGACCCTATCTCAAAAATAACCAGAGCAAAAAGGGCTGAAGGCATGTCTCTCTGAGTAGAGCACTTGCCTAGCAATTGTTAAGGTCATGAGTTAAAATGCCAGCACCTCCAAAATAAAAGTGACCCTTGTAAAGACCTGGCTCATTTGGTTCAGTTGCAAAGACTGTCTCATCCACAGTTTTGTCATCTTTTTCTTCCAGGATTCCCTTTGTCCCCGTTTATCCCTCATCCTCCAAACATTACTCCTGGGTGCCATTTACACAGAACCTGCTAGCTCTCAAGGCTAAAAAACCCTTAGTCGCTAATTCAATGCTACCTTTCCAAGGGAATATATAGGTTTCTATAATACACTTGTTAAAGATATGAAAGTCTTTAAGACCCACACAATTCTTTAATTATAGTTCTGAATCATGTAATAAGCATAAGGAAGATATTTTTGAATTAAAGAGGGCTTTCCTTCTTTTTTTTCTAATTGCATAATTTTAGCATCCACCTCTTCCACCTACTTGTAAGACCAATAGTACATCTGTATTTCCTTAAAAGGGAATATTTACCTATTAGACAATGTGCTGCTTTCCACGTGATAAGGTTTCCTTTTTGTTGACCTTGAAGGGGAACGATCCAAAAGTCTCTGGGTTTGAAATGTAGGGTGATTCAAACACTGTTCTGTCAAGTATCTGTCAGCTGGATCCAACTTCAGTAAATTCTTAGGAAATAAAAGTTTAGAAATGGAAAGGACATTAAAATGTCAAATTTAAACTCTGGGGAAAAATTTATTTTTGTTTCATAGGAAAGAAATACATGGTTAATGCAGAATATCTAGCCAACACAGTTCAGGGAGAAAAAGACTAAATCACCTTCTACTATAAAATCTAGGTAATATTATACATATAATTTTATATTATGTACTTTTTACTTATCAAAACATTTTTTGTAGCTGGATGGTGACGGCTGTAATCCTAGTTACTCAGGAGGCAAGATGTGAGGATCATGATTTGAAGCCATCAGGAAGTCCATGAGACTCTTATCTCTAATCAACTACTCAGAAAAAGCTGAAAGTACCAATGTACTCGAGTGGTCGAGCACTAGCCTTGAGCAAAAGAAGCTCAGGGATGGTACTCAGGACTGGAAAAAAAAGTAAAATACTTTAAATATCTTTTAAATAAGTATATATGCATTTTTTATCTTTCCTCTGTCCCCTAGATATCAGTAATTTTCTCTGAGGGCAGCTCAGGTAACCAGTTTCTTGTGCAAATTTCTGCAGGTATATTCTACACATATATCTCTAATTGATCTTTTAATTTTACCCAATGTGTACACTTTCCACTTGACATACAATTTGTGTATGTGTGTGTGTGTGTGTGTGTGTGTGTGCGCACACGCTGATACTAAGGCTTTAACTCAGTCTCAACGTAACACCTGGCTTTCTTGCTCACTTGAGACATGCTTCCAGTATGGTATTTTGCTAGTTAATTGGAGACTTGCAAACTTCTTTGCCCACACTGACTTCAAACTGCGACTTCCAGGTGTCAGCCTCTCCAGCAGTTAGTATTATAGGCACGAGCCACGGGCATCTGGCTTGACATTCAATCTTAAGAGATCGTTCCATATTAATTCCATGAATGTCCTTTAGTTTGTTCTTAGCAATTCCCAAATGACAAACACTCAGGTTGTTTCCCTTTTAATGAACAATGTGGCAACATATAATTTTACAACATTTTTGTTTTTATTTTGTTTTGTGATAGCCTTCTGCATGCTAGCTGGTGTGTTCTAACAGCATGCTACATTTCCAGCTCTTACATGTATGTAGAAGTTTATGGTATGGATATATCATGATTTGTTTAGAGAGCATCCTACTGTTGGACATTTAGGTGGCAGCCACTTTCCACTATTATAATTAATGCCATGACAAACACCTGAAATCTTCCCTAGGATAAATTCCTAAAGATGGAACTGCTAGGTATGGAAACTTTTAATGATTCTTTTCTGTGTGTTGCCAAATGACAGCCTAGGAAGAGTATACTCCTCTGAGCAATTTCTTGGTAACCTCTAACAACAGGCTCACTCATTCTTTTTAGTTGTTGTAAGATGAATATTTTTCCATGTTTATTGATTACTTATGTTTTCTTATTTTTCTCTTTCTGTATCTTTTTAGTTATTTGTAAAGGTTCTTTATCAAAGCACTAAACCTTTGTTTTAGGTTGCATACATTAGATTCTTTATAACTAAGATGTTTTCTTCCAATATTATTATTTAACTTAGTGAGCTGTCACACTTTTAATAGGTAAATCATAATTGTGACTGACTTACTCATACATGAAGCAAATACCTAACAAATCTATGTAGCCTAATACAGCAAAACAAAATCTATATAGACTAATACAACCTAAAGGGGAAATTTAGTATGCACCTAAATTTGACCTTGAAATGACCATAATTTTCCCCTAGATGCATAAAATCTCAGGATTCACAAATCCAGCTCTAGCTTACTTTTGGTTTTGTGCATAATTAATCTCTTTGCGGCCATTAAAATAAGAGCAAATTTGCTCCCAAATCAGCCAGATTTCAATCTCAGACAACCACCTTCGATCTAGTACCATAGAAAATTTGAATTTTGATACTACAATAATACTAAATACTTCTGGCCAAAAGATATTATTAAAACCCAAGCCACTAATTACATGCAAATATATTTACAATAATATTGATTCAAACACATCTCTGAAATTATCTCAGTCATTTCTTCTTCCTTATTACAGAACTGAAACTTTGGGAGCATATAAAATGATTTTGAACCAGCAGTTCAAATAGTTACCATAAAAAAGTATGAACTATAAGTTACTAGGTAAAAACAAAGGAGTCCGGGCAAGGTGGTGCATGGCTGTGATCCCAGCACTTGGTAAACAATATAGGACTCTGTCTCAAAAAGAAACCCACAATCAAGCAAATAAAAACCAAAAATGGAAAATCAGTCTTTAAGCAATCTTTTAAATTCAAAGATTTAATTCTTTTTTCTACACATGGCAATTCAGAAGCCAAAGATCTATGAGCTTTAGAGTTATTTAGGGCTTGAGGTGGGGTGCAAGTGGGAGAATACTTGACTTGCAAGTACAAGACCCAGAGTTTAAACCCCTGTACTATAAAATTATAAACTATTATTTTATTTGATATCAAGGAAAAATTACTGTATCCAAAAAACTGTATTTATATGTATGAATACAGATATTAATTCCAAATTACTTAAAAGGATGAGGTCTTTATGAGGAAAGTATGAAATCTGTCCAGTTAATAGATTTAAATTCAGTATGTAGGGAAACATCCTCATCATATTTTTTAACTAAATCAGAGCCAATATAATTACTGTAGCTATTCTCTATATTACTAAGCACATGAATTAATTTTGATTATTTACATTCCCATTAAAATGGAAAATTTAGACAGATTCGAGATGAACATTTAGTTATTTAGTATATGTGGACATAATTACCAAGACAGCTTTATAGAATGTCAAAGAGATTGCTTCTTTATGAAATAATTGATGTTTTCACTTATAATTTATTTGTTTTTGTTTTGAGACGGTCTTGCTATGTAGCTCAGACTGGCCTCCAACTGGAGAACATCCAGCTTCAGCCTCTCAAGTCCTGGCATTACTGATGTGTGATACCAGGTCCAGTTATAATGTGTACCAATATGCCTATTATTTGTGTGTGTGTGTGTGTGTGTGTGTGTGCAATTCAGAACTTTACACTTGTTAGGGTTCTAAAACTTCTTGACCCACGTCCCCATTCCTTTTGCCTTTTAGTTTGATTTACTGATAGGGAGGGTATCATGTTTTGACCTGGACTAGCCTCAGACTACAATCCTCCTATCTGTGAATCTTTAGTAACTGGGATTACAGACATGTGCCACTATACCTGTTGGGTTTTTTTTTTTTGAAGTAGGATCTGGCTAACTTTTTGCCCTCTGGCCTCAAATGGAGATCCTCCTACCTCTGCCTTTCAAGTAGTCGAGATTACAAGTGTGAGCCACCACACACAGCCTTATAATTGGTGTTTTTCATTATTAAAGTTCATTTTCAAAAACAAGAGAGACAAAAGGAATGACCCTATGTATATAACATTCAACAATAACAAGGCAATATTCATCAGTGACAGACATCAGCATTATGGCTTCTGAGGCAGTGTAGAATAGAGGTATATAGCCTAAGCAGGATCATAATTTCATGTTTCTTGGCTTTTGTGTTATTTTAGCTAGAAAGAACTAAATGTTTGAGATTCCTGGGGTATTAATAATTTTCTGTCTCAAAATAGGTAACAGGCTATAATTACATTGTAAAAACTAAATGTGATATATATATATATATATATATATAAATAACTTGAACACTTTCTGAATATACATTTCAAAAAATATTTACTATTAGAAATTTGACTGTAAGCATGTTAAATAAATAGGAATTAGAATGTTTTACTCTCAAACTGGTAGCAGTGAGTAAAGATTCAGGGTACTTTTTAACTTTTATCTGTGCTGGCATGTATTTAGTACTCAATTTTATTCAGGCACTATACTGATTACTGACAGTTACATTTAATAATTATATTCAAAAGTTTAATTATTTTTAACTAAAAAATACAAAAGGTAAGAAATATGAAATTGTATTTAATTCCATTTTCCTACCTTATTCTATTTACATCTTAAAAAGTCACCAAACAACTAAGGCCAGATCAATAAGTATTGACTGTGTGAAAGAATGTATTGACAAAACCCAAGTGATTTAAGTGATTACTTATGCCTAATTAAACTGAAAGAGATTTGAAGGTTCTTTTTGAAATTGCATTTCTCGATGTATGTTCGTTCAGAACATTGGTGCTTTCTTAAGAGTTTCATAAAATCAGTATTCAGTATTTAATTAAATTTGGGAACTGCTGAGACAGAAATACTTCTTTACTGTGAGATTTCTGAACGCCTCTGTATGTTAATGAATCTTGTGAATCTTTACTAAAGGTTATATGGTATGTGGCCTTTCCTAAAGGCCACACCTCCCTCCCCCACTTCTGCCCCCACACCTGTTTACATTGTGTTCCCTGGAACACAGATTAATGTAGGTTAAAGCACAGCAAAGTTCTAAGAATGCAGCTTAGCAACTTCCAACTGTGCTAAATGTGTCTTTGAAGGCTATGTGCAATGTAGTCTCAACTGATTGTGATGGCTGACTGAAGGAACATAAAACAAAACTGATCTATTAACAAACCGTGCTTTTTGAAGACCTACTAACAAGCAACTAACACTTGTTTGAGCACTTGCTGAATGCAATGAAAGCTGGGGAAGTATGAAAAATAGTTCTCAAATAGTTAACTACCAGCTACTAGAAGATAAACATGAATAAAGAAATTTGAAGATGATTTTAATAGTACAGAGCAGGCCTCTTCTAGAAAGAAGGGCTAGCATGAGGAACACTGAGGCCATAGTAGTGGTAGTGACCCTGACACATCTTAAGTGTCAGAAAGTCTTCTATTTGGGAAAGAAAACAGGTCAGAAAAAGAGAATTAGCTTCAAGGTTTAAACCTGTATAGATTATCAGAAACCTTAAAAATCATGTAAAAATTATAGAATCCCTTTTCCTTCAATATTCACTTTTAAGATTTGTTTGAAAAACCTATGCCTGTACAGCTCTTGAATGTCCACAGGTTGTGGTTTTTTTTTTTTGGTCGGTTGTGGGGCTTGAACTCTGGGCCTGAGTGCTGTCCCTCAGCTCCTCAGCTCTTCAGCTCAAGGCGAGCACTCTACCACTTGAGCTACAGTGCCACTTCCGGTTTTCTGGTGGTTTATTGGAGATAGGAGTCTCACGGTCTCTCCTGCCTGGGCTGGCTTTGAACCGCGATCCTCAGATCTCAGCCTCCTGAGTAGCTAGATTTACAGGCGTGAGCCACCAGCGTCTGGCTTGTGTTTTTTTTTTTTTTTCATTCTGCTCATGTTAGGGAAATAATTTAGGAATCCCATGTTCCTGGATAGATGGACTATGACAATACCAGATTCTGGTTACAATTGTAAATATGTCTTTTTACATGACATAGTTACCCCCCTTCCCCATTATTTACCACTATATGTCTACTAGAAGAACATTTGATTCATAAATACAGGCCATGGTCACATGTAGACAAAGAAAATCCATTAACTTTTGGTACAGACATCATCAACATCTCTTACCTTCATTAGGTCAAGTAATACACTATTTAAAATTCCAAGGTATCTTCTTTCCAATGACTGAGGATGGTTAACAGCAGGAAACTGTAAGGACAACATTAACAGCGATGTTAGCATTTGGAAAGGACATGCATGATCAAGTGAGCACTGCAAAAGTTATTGCTCCAGTGACAATCCAAATCAAATTCATATTTGTATATTACTTTTGGTATCTATGTATTTAAGTATGAATTAGTAGGACTGGATGTTAAGTAACTTCTAGGAACTTGGAAGATAATATTAAGGCTTGTAAGATAAACTAAACTATAAAATATGATTTTGTATGTACACAGATTTATAGAATATTGTCTGCTTACACAATTCAGGTCTAAAACCATCCAGACGGAATTTGTCTACTGTACTGACAACTTGTGTGTGTGTGTGTGTGTGTATGTGTGTGTGTGGGTGTACACGCACGTGCATGCCAGTCCTGAGGCTTGAATACAGAGTGGATGTTGTCCCTGAGCTTTTTTTAACTTAAGGCTAGCATTCTACCATTTGAGCCACAGTTTTACTTCTAGATTTTTTAGTAGTTCATTTGGAGATTAAGAGTCTCACAGATTTTCCTGCCCAGGCTGGCTTTGAACTGTGATCCTAAGATCTCAGCCTCCTGAGTAGCTATGATTACTGGCACGAGCCAACAGCACCCAGCTATACTGACAACTCTTAACTGCTAACGTTAATTTGGGGCCTAACAGAAAAGACATGATATGGTATCATGTAATATTTGTATTCCTTTTTCATAAGAACAAATAACACACTTCTAAAAATAGGGAAGTAAAAAAAGAAGAGGGCAGCAAGAGGCCAGAACCTGAAAAGTGACAGAAGTACAAATAGCATATTCAGACACATTTTTTTTATTGCTCTTAATGTACTCTTTAAGCAAACTATTTTCAAATTCCCACTTATTGTAGGCTGGAAAAAAGGACAAATATAACCACCTAGATCAATAGTTTTTAAAAAACAAAATCAGATGAAGGGTGAAGCTTATTTTGACATTTTATCCTTTTCTTTGCCAATTTACACGTGGAAGTATCTGAGCAGATATTGATGATACTGGGTAAGATGTTGGCAGAGTCCATTACTATGTACTCTCTTCTAAATGTGAGGGCCCATAGTATGTGTTTCCTTTATACCAACATAAAAACAGTTCAAAGTACAGAAATCCCTCAACATGAGAAACAAGAGGATACAAGGACTAGTTATGTAGTAAAATTCAAACAAAGTATTTAATTAAAGAATAATTATAATATTATCCCTGTGTGCTTGGTCAGTCAGCAGACACAGGATATAGTTAAGACTTAAACCCTGAACTTGGCAAGTCTGAACATTCTACTGGAAGCTCAGAACAAAAAGTGAACAAAAGACAGGTATGGTAGGACATGCTTATAATCACTTAGAAGGGAGAAGCAAGAGGATGCTGTCCTGGGCTACATAGCAAGTCACTGTCTTAAAAAACTGAAAAACGATAAACAAGAGACCCACATGGTTTGTGACTATCTAAAGAAGTTGCAGGTAATATTTTAACTAGATTTGGAAAGAACATGAAAAGAAGGATAGCATCTTCCAGACAGAGGAAGAAGGAGGAATAACATGAACTTAACACTGACACACAATCAAAAACCCAAAACTTATTTCTGAGGGAAGTGATGCTATTCAAGGCATTTCAGGTATTATTCTTACTTTAGAGATGAAGAAAATGATGATCAGAAAGTTCAAATAACTGGTTCAAGGAAAGTTATATAATTAGTTATATAATTAACAAGCAGAAGAAGAGGATTTGCTCCTAGGCCCACTATCCAAACCCATATTCTTTCTAATCTGAAGCACTTCTCCTAAGGCAGGTATAGAAGTTCCTTTTGATGTAAATGGAACATTAAATATCACCCCCAAGTGAAAGAAAGATACCCGCTATGCTATGATAAAAGACCCTACACCAGTACATTTTAATTAGTACTTTAATTCTGTGATCTACCTTATACTAGTAGATATCCTCTCCTTTTCTTTCCCTAGAAATGACATTTAATTGAAAAGAAAATCCTGAAAGGCAAAAGTTAAGCTAATTTAGATTTTTAAAAGTTTAACAAATTCAGTTAAAATAGTACAATCACTCTCAGACTAAATTGTTTAGAAATATTACAATAAAAGGATCTCTGGATGCCAGTGGCTCATGTCTGTAAACCTAGCTACTTAGAAGACAGAGATAGGAGGATCTAGGTTCAAGGCCAGCTCAGGCAGGAAAGTCTACTAGAGCCAATCTCTAAAAGAACCAGCAAAAAAGCAGGGCTAGAGGCATGCCTCAAGTGGTAGAGCTCCAGCAGAACAAATTCAAGACTTTGAATTCAAACTCCAGTATACAATTGCAAAGAGCTACTTAAAAGAGAATACAATGGGCAGTACAGACAAGATGTCAGCAGAACGTTACAGTTGCTCCGGAGAGGGATTTGCCTGTCTACTCGAAGGGTTTTATGGAGGAAGAAAACTGATTTGAGATAGATAGGAAATGCAGCACTACAGAAGCTACGAGTTAAGGACTTGGATGGAGGTTCCCGGTGGCACTCAAAAATAGAGGGTGTAGGGAGGGCTAAGAACAAAGGATCTTTAATTTTACCCTAAGGAATTTAAACTTCAACAATCCTGTAGATGTTTTTAAGCAAAGAGGAGATAAAATGTATGATTTGAGAAATGTTAAGACAAGTGAAAAGAGAAAGTTCAAGGTATCGTTTCTGTATTTCAAGTAAACGTGACAAGGCAAAAGAAGCATGAGGGAGAGAGAGAAAGGAAATAAGCTTAGTTTGAATGCTGATGGTAGACTGGTTCTATTAATAACTCAGGTATTTAGTGAGTATCCACTAAATAAGCTAGTTTCTTTGTTCAACACAAGTGATGGAAAATGACAAACTGAAAACAGTCACCTTCCCCCCACCACCCCCGCCCCGACAGCCATATCTTAGAACTGTCCTTCATGATAAACTATACAGGACTCTAGGCATTCACACATAGTGAGACTAAAGGAGGATACTCTCAGGGGCAGAATGCAAAGGCACAACGCCTATGTGGTTCTAATTATATAAAACAGTATTTATCAAAATAAACTCCAGGAAATGGAAACAAAAAAGAAAAAGAAAAAGAACTGTCCTTGCTGCCAACTCCATTGAATTCTCTTTCCTCCTCCTTCCTCCTGAACAAACACATCTGGTGGTTTTGGAAGAAAGCCTGAGATCAAGGCCATGTCTGCCGCTGACGCCCCTAGTGGACACAGATGCTGTTGAAACCTTGAAACTCTCTACTCAAGAAAAGATTGGGGGGGGCGAGAGGGGAGAGATGGGAAGGAATAGGAAGGGGAAACAAAGGAGGAGGCAACAATGCTTGGTAAGAAATGCACTCCTTACCTTGCCCATGTAATTGTAACCCCTCTGTACGGTATTTTCACACACACACACACACACAAAGAACAAAACAAAACAAAAAAAAAAGACTGTACTCCAACCTTGCCTTCTTCTTCTCACCTGGCTTCCATCTGCCCCACATGACTTCACTTTTTCTGCCTAATATTTAAAGGAGCCCTAGTTGAAAGGGGATGTGCCATTTCCCCTTCAGCCAGACTGAAGGACAAAGCCGGACTGAGACCAGGCTTTCCTCCTGAATAAAATCTGTGGGACTCTTGATGTTCGCCTTTCTGCTCGTTTTCTTTTCTCACAGCAAGTATAATGGTAACACAGATGATTTCTGTTCTTGGGGGCACTTCTATGCCACTGGTGGGGAATTAGACACTAATAATTAAAAAGTGCCATGTGCAGGTTGGCTCATGCTTATAATCGTAGCTATAAAGCAGGCTGAGATCTACACAAGACTCCATGTCTGAAATAACCAGCAAAAAGTAGGGCTGGAGGAAAGGTCCATATTGTAGACTATCAGTTGAGCAAGCAAAACTAGGAAGTGCCAGGCCCTGAATTTAAGCTCCAGTTTTGCCATAAAATGTATTTGTTTCTCTCTTCCATCACTGTTTTTGATTTCTGAACCTCTTGTCTTATATGTAAGCTTATCTGTTTTGGGAAGGTTAAGGAGGAACACAGAAATGGTGGAACAAAGGGTGAAAAAACAGCAGTTATACTCACTAGACACTATGTTGAAAATTAACTATACAACTTGTGTGGGGGAAGGGAGGTCAGGAGGGAAAAACTAGGAGAAAATGAGGGAAGAGGTGACACGGTCTAAAAGAAATGTACTCATTACCTGACTTATGTAACTGCAACCCTTCTATAGCACCTTTACAATAAAAATGTAAACAATAATCTATGTACATATGACCATATAATATGATGTTAAATGAAATGAATCCCAAGATAGGGACACAACTTGTTTTTTCTTTCTTGCTATTGTTTTTAACGTATCTAAAATGTACTATGTAATTTTTTTGTTTCTCTTGTATGTTCTTCCCCCACAGTATAACCCCTGTTTTTACTGTATTTGATATTGGTGCCCTGCATCTTGTATATATATCTTTCTAATTTGGGGAGGAGAAGGGAAATAACAAAATGCTGAAACAAGGACATAGGTTGATCCATGGTAACAATGAGATGTTCAAGACACTATGTGAAAAGGAACTTTACAACTTGGGGGGGAGGGAGACTTGGGGAGGTAGGGAGGGAAGGGATGATAGGGGAAAAACAAAGGAGGAGGTAACAATGATCAATAGGAAATGTACTCATTACCTTACTCATGTAACTGTAAACCCCCTGTACACTATTTTTACAATAAAAAAATTAAAAAAGGTTCCAACATAAATTTAACAAAATTCAAAAACAACAAAACCAAACAAAACAAAAAAGCCTGGTGCCAGTGGCTCACATGTGTAATCCTAGCTACTCAGGAGGCTGAGATCTGAGGATGGAGGTTCGAGGCCAGCCTGGGCAGGAAAGTCTGTAAGACTCTTACCTCCAATTAATTACAGAAAAAGCTGGAAGTGGAGCTGTGGCTCAAGTGATAGAGTGCTATCCTTGAAAAAAAGAAGCTCAAGGATGGTGCCCAAGCCCCGAGTTCAAGCCCCAGGACCAGCACAAAACAAGAACAACCACAAGGAAACAGATGAAATCATTCCATACTGTGGCAAGAAGTATAATGGGGGGAAAAAGCTATGTTAGAGAGGAGGAGGAAGTATGGAGCGTAGCTAGAGAGAGGAGGCATTTTTTTTTTGTTTGGTCGTGGGGCTTGAACTCTGGGCCTGGGCACTGTCCCTCAGCTCTTCAGCTCAAGGCGAGAGCTCTACCACCTGAGCCACAATGCCACTTCAGGTTTTCTAGTGGTTTATTGGGGATAAGAGTCTCACAGACTTTCCTGCCCAGGCTGGCTTTGAACTGTGATCCTCAGATCTCAGCCTCCTGAGTAGCTAGGATTACAGACATGAGCCACCAGCGTCCAGCTAGAGGAGGTATTCTTTAGTTACAATTTACCAAATGACAAAGGGCCATGCAAGGGAAGAGCCTTCCCAGGAGAAAGTCCTAAATCTGTGAAGCAGAAAAACCTCTGAATGTTTATGGAGGATAAATAACAGGCAAGTGTGATGAGAATTCAGAGGGAGAGGAAAATGAAATATGGCCAGTGAACCGGAGTCCGGATCAGGTAAGGAATCACAAAATGTAGGATGGAGTTTAGATGGATTCTCTGTAAAATAGAAATTCAGGAATTATGATTAACCTTATATTACTTGTGACTATGACAGATGTTGCTTTCTGCTATACTATTGGTAAATCCTATTTATTGGTAACATTTTCAGCAGCTACTATGACAAATGTTCAAAATCCATAAAGCTAACCTGTTTAACCACATGCGCTATTTGCAACGTAACTAGTTACCATAATCTGGCTAACAAAGACCAAAACTAAAGGAAAAGAAAACTTATCTGAGATAACACATTTGGAAGAGAAAGAAAAAGAGGGAACGCGATGAAAAAGAAACTATGTGTACCGCTGCTCGCTCATTTCTTACACTTCCACTGAGCCCAGCAAGAGCTGAGGTTGTGTTGGGTACTTGTGTGTGAGCAAGAACATTCTCCAAAAGGAAATTAACTGAGGTCCAGAAAGTCAAAGGAAAAAAATCAAAGTGCTTTACAGATGGCAAGATAATATTGTTTTTAGAATTATCCTTTCAGAGAAAGAAAAGAAGTGATACTGATATTATTCTATTATTTCCACAATGACTATTAATTGACATGTTGGTCCAAAAGTGAGTTTAAAATCTTATGAAGTTGCTTTTAGAGTACATGGAAGAGAGAAGCAGCCTATAATTCACTAGCCACTCCAATGAGCTATCTGCAGGTTAGATAATCCTCACTTGGGGGAAAGTTTATACTTGACAAGATGCTATTTTTTTCTTTTGTGCCAGTCCTGGGGCTTGAACTCAGGACACCATTCCTGACTTTTTATGCTCAAAGGTAGCACTCTACTACTTGAGCCACGGCTCCACTTCTGGCTTTTTGGTGGTTAACTGGAGATAAGTGTCTTATGGACTTCCCTGCCCAGGCTGGGTTGGAACCATGATCCTCAGATATCAACTTCCCAAGTAGCTAGGAATACAGGCATGAGCCACAGCTCTAAGATGCTTTTTATAATTGTATCAGAAAACAGGTTTCATACAAAGGTAGGAAAGCTAGGAAAGGCTGACAAATATAACACTTTGGCTTGAAAGGATTTAATGTTTCATTGTCTGTTGGGAAGAAATATTTGCTGAAACAAGAACTTTTGAATCTGCAGAATACAGGTATTCATGGCCTTCCTCAAAGAACTACAAGTGCATTTGCTTAAGCAAGCAGCAGACATTAATATATATTAATATTCTAAATATTTTGGATAGACAATCTAAGATAATGATGATTTTGAATTATTAAAATATATGGCAAAAAAATTGACTACTTTTTATTCACAAATGCTGTGTAAGACTCGGGAATAAAATGAAGATAATACACATTATGATGGGAAAGGGAATTCAGAGTATACCTTCACATTTCATTTGTAGCAAAAAAATGAATTAAATACGGCCATCTTGATAATTTTTGGGTTTTAATAAAACCTCTTACCCGGAGCCCATGGAAGCGAGGATTACTGTAGAAAAGCTTCATCTGCTCAGACGGAAGTGGTCCTAGCACCTTCTGAATAGTAAAAAGTTGGTCAATTTCACTTTCTCCAGGAAATAAGGGCTGTCCATCGCTAAGCTCACCAAGAATACAACCCACTGACCACATGTCTACAGACTTCCCATAGGGAGCTCTGAAAAGCAAATGGAAAGATTACCTTGGCAATTGAATAAACACAACAGTTTAACAAGTTCTAAACTATTTTGCTTACGTTCATGATTTAAAACACATTGTGCATTTAAGGGACTAAAGGACATTAGAAAAAAATGAGACTAAAATAAGGAGCTACAGTTATTCCAGTAAATGTTCAGAACACAAGTAAACAACCATACACTCATACAGGTAGCAGTTTAATAACAACTTAGTTAATATACACTAATATGATATCTGGGTATAAGTTGAATATGATTGGCTTAATGAACCCTAATAGAGTACACAAGTTTGATGAGTAACATTTCACTTGTGAATGAAATGTTCCCAAGACACATATTTTCTAAGTAAGTTATACTTTAGCTCTCTAAATGTTATTTAGAGACCTTTTATCCATTTTAAAAATCTGGTTTAATAAAATGTACTAATGACTGTTTCTTTTTTCTCCCCGGTGGTACTGGGAATTGAACTGAGGGTGTCACATTTGCTAGACAGGCACTCTACCACATAAGCCACAACTCCAGCTCCTTTTTTTGCACTGGTTGTTTTCAAGGTAGGGTCTTGCATTATACCTGGGCTGGGCTGGGTTGTGATCCTTCAAATTGTGTTTCCCCATATCTTTGGGGATTACACTCCTGTGCCACTGTACCTAGTCATTGGTTGAAATACAGCGTAAAGAACTTTTATGCTTGGGCTGGCCTTGAACAGCAATCCCTGATCTCTGCTTCTCAAGTAGCTAGGATTAACTCTACCCAGTGACTCTTACATATCTTTTAAAATGAATAGTGAATATCATTTAATCTTTTGACTTATTGTCACAATTTCTGATAATTAAGATTATATTATTTACTTGAATATAATTGACCTCTTCATATAAGTTCAAAGTACATTTTAAGTTTACTTAGGGGTTTCTAGCTATCTTTTGGGACCTGAGGTTACCAGAGGGCTTTAGGAGGAGGAAGAGAGTTGCTGTTAAAATTGAGGCTATAAAGGAAAATCTAGGTATCTCTAAAACAGTTTTAAATCTGTACTCTACAATCTAGTGTCAAATAAAAATTATTTCGTTAATTAAAAAGGCATATATGCATACATACATATATAAAAATGTTTCAAACATAAATAATCTAAGCTTTAAGAAAGGAAAACAAAATAAAAATAGAATATCTGAAAAACAAAATGGAAGAAAATCCTAGAATATTATAACCCTATAATAGAAATATTAAAATGTTTACACTAAAGTACTATTAACATACAAAATGTTTCTAACATAATAAATCATTGCAACAATATGTCAGTATTTGTTATCTCATTTTCATCCCACAAAAACCTATATGAGAGAACCTTATAAAGATCTTTTTTGGTAGTTTATTAAGGAAGGAATGATTCTGATCTTCCCTTCATGTGTGTTTGAGAGAAAGAAAAACATGTTTTGTGGTGTAAGATGGAGAAACCTGTGGAAAATGTCCATATAGCCACAACAAACTAATTTTCTTCAGCCATCTGTTCAAATATTTTAATGCAGCTCCAACTATCTTGAATATCAACAACAAAGTCCTGAGAATTTATGAAACATGTAGATTCTTAATGCAAAATCAAATATTGATTTTAGTGTATTTTTTATACAAATAGTGTGGTTCCTTAATTAGTACTTGAGAATCTTTTAATTAGCAATGTTCCACTTAGCTCAAGTTCATTGCACTGTTCTCATCTGGTATTGGCAGCTACCAAATATCCTTAAGCAGAACCTCAGTTTCTTGCTGGGTATTAATTAGGCAGCAAATAATCTCAGAAGGCTGAGTATATAAGACTGCCTAAGAAGACATTTCCTCAGTGTGATCCCATAGACAAAAATCATACAGTAATGAGTCTTTGTAACTTTCATGAGAATTTGGATATGGTTCTAAAAATGATCTACTTCATGTTCCTTTCTCCCTCCCTCATCCTCTTCTCTTGCAATACTGGGATTGAACTCAGGGCTTCATGCGTGGTTGGCAAGCACTCTACCACATGAACCATTTCCCAAATCACTTTCTTTTGCTTTTCTGTCTTTCAGATGATGTCTGTCATTAACTTTTCTGGGATTATCTTATATCCATTTCCTGAGCAGCTGAGATTACAGGTGTGTGCCACTACTTAGCCCATACTCATTTCAACATTCAAACCCCAATCTCAAGAGGGGCATTCAAGAGAAATAGACTGTAGGTATGTGGGGATTAGTGATAGGGGATGGGTTGGCAGGGAGGGTAAAGGAGGTTGAATACTGTCAAAATAGATAATTTACAACTAGGCAAATGAAACAAGAAAACCTGTTGGGGATACCATTTTGGAGGGGGGAACAGGTAGTATGATAGAGAAAGATTGATTGGAATACAATGTAAACACATATGAAGGTATAATAATGAAATCTTCCCCTGTGTAACTAATATAAACCAACAAAAATAAATCCCAACCTCCCCTGCTCCAAAGAATAATAACTACACATTCCAGTGAGCCCAGAAAGGTACCTTAAAAACATAGATAGACACAAAGAAAATTAATCTATTGTTGAGTAGTCTGAAAGCAAATGCAACCTAATGGAAACAATTTTAAGAATACTACAATTTAAATAGTTAGAGCATGCTGGGCACCAGTGGCTCACACCTGTAATCCTAGCTACTGAGGAGGCTGAGATCTGAGGATCTTGGTTCAAAGCCAGCTAGGGCAAGAAAGTCCATAAGACTCATCTCTAATTAACCACCAGAAAACCAGAAGTGATGCTGTGGCTCAAGTGGTAGAGTGCTAGCCTTGAGCTGAAGAGCTGAGGGACAGTGCCAGGCCCCGAATTCAAACCCCACGACCCCCTCCAAAAATAGGTAAGAGTATTATTATCATTATTATTTATTTTGCAAGTACTAGGATTTGAATTCTAGCCTTGGCACTTGCATGGCTTACTTGCTTAGCTGTTGCTCTACCACTAGAGCCATGTCTCCAGTCTGGCTTTTTGCTGATTGTTTTGGAGCTAGAGTCTCTGACTTTTCTGCTTGGTTTGGTTGGGTTGGAACTAAAATCCTCTAAATCTTAGCTTCCTGAGTAGCTAGGATTACAAGTATGAGGCACCAGCACCTAGCTGGTAATAACTAATTATCTGGGAGAGAGGATGATTACAGGCCACTTCTTAGGCTCTAAAGTTAAATGCATTACAAAGAAAAGAACCTATCACAAGACTGCTGGTGTTAACAGAAAAATGACAGAACACTGAAAGTTCAATAGTAAACATAAAGTGGATAGATAGGAAGATATTGCCAAAAATAAAATCATGAGTGCAGTGCTAGTTTGAACAGCCATTCACCACTAAACAGGACTTACACTGTTCAGGAAAAAAAAATGATAATTGGTTCCATGTGTCTAGATACTTAGTATTTGTTGAATAAGTGAAAAAAAAAAAGATTCAAGATGCAAGAACAGATAAGCCAGAATGCTAAACTATATGGATAGTCACATTCTAAATGTGGAATATTTTTAGCAAACATGTCTACAAAAATTCCTTTCATTTCTGTATGCATGTCCCTTTTCTAATTTGGTTCTTTAATTTTTCCCATCCAGGGGTAGGATTTATTTCTCCACACTTGGAATAAGAGCGTGGCAATGAAACATGTTTCAGCCAATAAAGCAAAATAGAGGCTTGGAAAGCACCTTTGCTTTGGGGAAGACCTTGTTGCTGCAGCTAGAACACTTAGAAAACTGAACTAGCCTACTGAAAGATAAGTCCCTGTGGATTAAAGATGGTCTGTTCCACCTGAAGTCCCCTATACAAATCAATCCCTAGTTGGCTCAGGCCGAAATTTTCTGAATAGAGACCCGGAAACACAACAAATCAAAGAAAGGTTGGACAAATGGGATTGCATGAAGTTGCAGAGCTTCTGCATGGCAAAGGACATAGCT
>NW_012267366.1:6507256-6618092 GCF_000151885.1 Dipodomys ordii | reverse complement strand
GGGGGGGGGGAGGCGGGGAGGATTGGGGGGGGGGGGGGAGGCTGGGAAGGGATGTGAAGGGTAAACAAAGGAGGAGGCTGCAATGTTTGATAAGAAATGTATGCATTATCCTGCCCATGTAATTGTAACCCCTCTGTACAGTGTGTTCACAAAAAAATTAAAAAAAATAAAAAACAAATCAATCCCTAGAAGGGGGGGGGCACTCAACCTACCCAAATGTCCCCAAGAAAGACAATCATTCGTTGAACTCAAATTACTGACACACAGAATCATGAGTAAATAATGGAGCTGGTTTCATAACATTTAAGTTTTCAGGTAGTATATTACAGTAAATCTCTAATTAACATTTAATTAAGTAAAATTCTTATTTTCCATAGGTAATTGCAAAGTCAAAGATCAAGAGATACGTAGAGGCCACTCTACTTTGGGAAAGTAACTTACCCAAGAAGAAGTTCTGGGGATCGATACCATCTGGTGGCCACATACTCTGTGTAGTTAGCATTATTGCCTTCTGAGAGATTCCGAGCAAAACCTGAAATAGTAAATTCATGTTGGCAAAATATTTCAGTGCTAATAGACTTTAAAAGAACATCGGGGCTGGCAAGGTGGTTCAGTGGTAGAGCGCTTGCCTTGTATGCATGAGGCCCTACGTTCAATTCCTCAGCACCACATAAGCAAAAAGAAAAAAAGCCGGAATTGGCACTGTGGCTCAAGTGGTAGAGCGCTAGCCTTGAGCTGAAGAGCTGAGGGACAGCGCCCAGGCCAAGAGTTCAAGCCCTACGACCAGACCTCCCCCGCAAAAAAAAAGAACATCAAAAGAAAACAATGACTGATATTGAATGGGTTGTTTATTATTAATGTCCTTGTTATCTAAAAAAAATTACTAGCTTTCATGTCAATTAAAATTTGCTCTCTTGCCAGGTACCAGTGGCTCATGCCTGTAATCCTAGCTACTCAGAAGGCTGAGATCTGAGGATCGCAGTTCAAAGCCAGCCAAGGTAAGCAAGTCCATGAGACTCTTATCTACAATAAAGCACCAGAAAACCAGAAGTGGCACAACACCACTAGCATCACTAGGGCTCTAATGGTAGAGCGCCAGCGATGAGCTGAAAAGCTGAGGGACAGTTCCCAGGCCCAGAGTTCAAGCCCCATGACCGAAAAAAAATTAGTCTCTTCCCTATGCTAGAGAAATCCATGTCACTCTATCCAAAGTCACCCTATCCAAGTCCCTCCATAGTTTTCTAAGCATTCAAAGCTTAATTTCAAATTAGTTTTTCTAAAAAGGCAAATATTAGAAACGAAATTAAGAATCCACTAAAACCAAAAGTCAAAATTAAATAACATTTTGTAGACAGTTATTAACTCTGCTACCTGAAACATGAATTGTATTTGTATATCTATTGGTGCTGATCAGTTTTAGCTATTATGTAAACGAATCAATGGCAGTACTAGAAACAAGGCAGGCCACAAATTACTTTCATTCCCTGATGTCTCAGAAAGCATGTTACAGTAATCTTAATGACTTTACAGACCCCACCATAACTTCTGTCTTTCTTCCTTTCAAAAGGTTTTGGAGCCACATCAAAGTCACAAAATTGAGGCAGCAGAATAAATTCATTACCTAGCTAACTCACCAAATGTGGTATAGTTTAATGATCAGTAGTTACAGAACTAAAACATTAAAATTAGGAGTAAAAATTAGATGTCACATTTGAAAAGCATATAATACTGTTTCTTAAAATGAAACAGTAAAAAATAAAACAACCACAGCAAAAAAATCCTAAACTTCAGCCACTCAATAGGTCTTTGTAAGACATTTTGTAGCATTTGTCTTTGTGAATGGGGTTCTTCAAGCCAAAGGAAGTTCCAGCTCTGGGAGGGAAAGCAATTAGGAAGTCCTTGTTAGGGTTGCACAGGGTACAGATCACCTCATATGGTGCCACTAGGAGGAACT
Source organism: Dipodomys ordii (assembly GCF_000151885.1). Taxonomy (NCBI): domain Eukaryota; kingdom Metazoa; phylum Chordata; class Mammalia; order Rodentia; family Heteromyidae; genus Dipodomys; species Dipodomys ordii. The sequence goes on along the minus strand of NW_012267366.1, from coordinate 6,616,138 downwards.
TTCTGAGCATTTAAAAGTCTTCTCTTAAAGAAATAATGTTAACCCAAGAGTGTTTTTTCCTATGATTAGCCATTCTACAGTATTTCTTTTGTATTTCTAACTTTTTATAATTTCAGCTGCCTTAGAGATTTAAGCAGAAGAGTGGCCCATAGAATCATAGAGGCAGAGTAAATGGTGTATAAGGTGCGGACTCAGTGTTGGGTGGTAATCACAATTACCAACAGGAATTTGTTAGAGACACTGTTTCTTAAAAGCATAATGTCAAAGAAATGCTAAAACAAACATTTTGGTATTCAATATTCCTTTTCATTTTTCTAAACTATTGTCTAAGAATTGAAGGTATCTCAAGGCTCTTCTTAAAAAGTTACAAAGAACATTTAAAACATTTTCCCCTCAGGAGCTCAAGATCATAATTTCCAAATACTGAGTAAAATTGCTGAATTAGTTATGTATGTCTCAAAATGTCGAACAAAATGGGTCATTCTACAGAGTGAATTCTTACAACAGTCTACTATAAGATGCAATCTATCTAAAAGAACCCAACTTTTGCTTAAGATAAATAGAGGCTTATGTAGAGGGTTACATTGTATTTGTGATTGTAGTTGAATATATAAAAAGGGGGCTGAGTGTGTTATAATTTTAAAATAACTAAAAACTCTTCCAGACACATTTAATCAAGAACTGGCATATCATACATCAGTTATCAGCTTTATTTATTGAACACACAATAGGAATAAGTGTTCTGGATATGGTTCTAGAACTGAACCTAGAGCAATTTCTATCAACATCTAAAATATTTTATCTTATTCATACTAGGAACCCATAGTGAGAGTTCCAAACAAACCCTTTCCTGGGATCATTAGGTGCTGGGCTTATTCATATATGCATATACATGTATTTACTTTGAATAAATTCTCATTAAGTCACATTTGCTAGGCTTTCTCCCACTTGAGCTGTGTCACCAGTCACTTTTCGGATAGGGTCTGTTTTTGTCCTGGGCAGGCTCTGAACCATAATCTTCCTATCTGTACCTCTATCCTTCATCTGGTTTCTTGATTGAGCTGTGGTCTCAACAACTTTTTGCCTGGACTGGCCTGGAACCATAAAGTTCTAAATCTTCTCTTCCAGAATATGTGTCACACACGTGGCCAAATTACTTTTGATATGCATTTAAAAGCTATGTGCGAATTACAATAATTGTTTAAGTACTGAGATTTGATTTCTTTTTAACTTACCAAAGTCACATAATTTTAGAACCTCATTGTGGCTGATTAGTAGATTTTCTGGCTTTATATCTAGAGTATCAAGATTAGAAAACAATTAGTAAAAAATGTTCTAAGTTCTGCTGATTGACACATGGTATCTAATTAGAAATCTAGCATAATTTGAATAGATAACTGTAGTGAAAAGCAGAGTAACACACTTCATGCTGGTATGTAAAATTTCAATTTCTTTCTTCTTAAAAACATGCAAACCACAATTTCAATAATTCAGACAAGAAGTACATATTGTAACATCTGATAAACATCTTTTATCTTCATCACTGTATCAATTTGTGTCTGGCTAGTATAAAACAAAATGCAAGAGAAACATCAGAAGATAAAACTTGAAGACATCTCAAGGCTCTTCTAAAAAAATTACAAAGAACACTTAAAATATTTAGTAAAAACATATAGTAAAAAATGATGCTGAATAAGTGACTTCCTTTGATTATTATAAACAGTAGATTGTGGCAGTAAAGGAAAAGGTGAGACAGTTTACGGAAATACAATCATGGCCTTATGCAAATTTAGTCATGCCTATAACCTACAGACAATGGGTACTTTTGACTAATAGGGAGGAAAGTCAATAGGTGAAGACATACATTGGAGACTGCTGATCTAAGACACAATGAAAGATGAGTTCCAATAGGGACAATGACTTAGGTACCACCTATAAAGCCTGATTCTGAGTTGGTTCACATTAACTGGTATACTTGCAGGGCCAAAAGGCTATGGAATTGTTCTTTTGCCATTTCTCCTGGCCCCAAGTAAGTTGCAAAATTGGCTTTTGTTGAAGTCTTTTATATATAAGGCGTTTATTCATTTTGGAGAGGAATGGCTATACAGACAGAGATCTCACCACAACACCCAAATAAATTTATGATTGATCCTTTCAGTGTACAAAGGAATATTTGGACAGCAAATGACTTCTTAGATCTTATACTTGAAAGATGTATTTAAATTTAAATAGAAATATTCTCAAGATAATAAATATTTTAGCTTTTTAAGTGTTTTCTTTAGTATCTTACATTTCAAAAATTCCACACTCACCTCTATGGACAATATCATTCTTATGGCACCAGTGAATAGCTTTGATTAGTTGATAAATGTAGCTTTTCACTTTTTCAGGTGGAACTCCATTTGGCATTTCTTCCAATAATTCAAGCATATTCTAAAAAATTAAGCAGGCCCACTTTATATTAACATTTTTAAAGTGTTAGATGAGTCAGCCAATAAATAATATTTGTTACTTTTGTTTTGTATTTTATGTATAACTTAGTTCATGATGCACCAGGATACAACAATAAATCAAGGTTCCTTTTTTTTTTTTTTTTTGCTGTTCGTGGAGCTTGAACTCAGGACCTGGGCACTGTCCTTGAGCCTCTCTCTGCTCAAGGCTAGCACTCTACCACTTGAGCCATAGCACCACTTCTGGCCTTTTCTGTTTAGGTGGTACTGAGGAATCGAACCCAGGGCTTCATACATGCTAGGTAAACGCTCTACCACATTCCCACCCCCAAGGTTCCCTTTCTTAAGAAATGCAACTTTTACTACTCCTCTATACTGTTCCAAATAATAACTGTGTGTACTTTTTACTTCCCTTAAAGCTTTCAAGCATCATTTTAGGATAATTTCCTTTGAAGAAATTCAATACAATGTGGAGAAATAACAATATCATGTATAAAAGGGGGTGGATCATTTTAATTTAGTATGCAGTATATTTATGATAGAACCTTGTAATGAATATGATAGAACTTTGTAATAAAGTAATATAGATATTTCTGTTAAGAGGCTTGGAAACTACTCTAAAAAGGAAACAATTCCCAAGATTAGAAATGATCGATATATTTAGTGTAAAAATTAAAATAAGTATATTTTTTATAAAATAAGTTTTATAAATTAAATAGGATATGCTGTTGAAATAACATGTCGACCTCAAACAATTCAGTATTCAAAATTGTTAAAGTCAGAGACCATTCGAAATTCATATTTTTGTTTTGTTTTGGTTAGTGGTAGGGCTTACACTCTGGGCCTGGGAACTGGCCCTGAGCTCTTCAGATCAAGGCTACGCTCTACCACTTGAGCCACAGTGCCACTTTCTGGTGGTTTATTGGAGATAAAGAGTCTCATGGACTTTCCTGCCTGGACTGGCTTAGAACTGCGATCCTCAAATGTCAGCCTCTCGAGTAGCTAGGATCACAGGCGTGAGCCACCAGCATCTGGTGTCCTGGGAATGGGAGAGAAAAAGAGAGGGAGAGAGAGAAGAAGAGAGAAAGGGAGGGGGCGAGGGGAGAGAGAGAGAGAGAAAGAGAGGAAGAGAGAGAGAAAGAGAGAGTGTGTGTGTGTGTATGTGTTTGTGTGTAGGTACTGAGGTTTGAACTCAAAGCCTCACACTTGCTAGGTAGGCACACTACCACTTAAGCCACTCTAGTAGCCCAATTATTCAAACTTTTTGTCAAGCAGAAACTTCACTTAGTCATATCCCATTAAATTTCAGATTAAGCAAAGTTTCTCCTTTTCTTCCTTAAAGCACAAGGAATAAGGCTCAAAATAGCTTATTGTTTGCAAGTTACTACATAGAACAGCAATTCTCAAACTGTGGTTTGGGGATCTACAAGGGTCTTAAGAGATTGCAGAGGACCCTTGAAGTCAAACTACATCAGTTGTAACACTCAGGTGTTTGCCTTTTCCTCTGTGTTGGCATTTATACTGATGGTACAAAGCAGCAATGACTGCTCTCTTAACATATTAGCATGATTCAAGGGAATGAAATCATCAATTAGCCCTCTCCATTAAAAAAGAACAAAACAGCAATTTTAGGTAGGGATGTTCTTGATGAAGGATGTTACTTTGCTAAACTGCAATTCTTGAGTATTCATCTTTTTAAAAAATCTGCATGATAAATCCACATAAAGCACTTCTGCTGTGTATGTGCCATCTGAATCCTAGTTGTGGTTCCAAGCAAAGCACTGGGTTGATGGAAGATGCAGGCTCAACTAGCTGCTTTTGTATGACATCTTATTTTTAAGTTAGAAGAATATCTGACTCAAAACATACTTATGTTAATATTAATGGCTTATTGTTGCTATTTTTAAATGATTTTGGGGGAGGGGTGCTAAGGACAGAACCCAGGGTGGGCCTTGCTCATGCTAAGCAAGTGCTCTACCCCTAAGCCATAACCCAGCCTCTCAAATTAGTATTTTATATTGCTCAGCATGGCCTTCTAAATGAGAAACAAACAAATAAAAGCCACACAAAAAGTTGTAGGGACCCTCAATAATTTTCAGAGCATAAAAGATTCCTAATATCAGACAGGTAGAATACTAGTGCTCTAACACATTGTATTGAAAACAAAGAAATCAGTTGTGTTTATCTTCATACCTATTTATAACAGATGTACTTATTATCTTAATATAACTAAATAAATCCACCAATGGAAGTGTTTTTAACAGGAGTTGCCATTCCCAAGAAAAGAAAATTTAGTTTCTTGGGAATGGCAACTCCTGTCTCTCACCTTTGGTTAGACATTTGTGCTTTTCCTTTATAAAACATTGGCAAGGTGCTAGCGTTAGTAGTGCTAAGCATAAATACTGAAAGACTCTTTAGCAAGACTGTTCTGTGATTTTCAGCTTTGGCTTCACTTTTAAGGATGCATTAATATATGCATTAATAACGTATGTTAATAAAGACCAATCAGAACTTCAACCAGAAAGGCAACATGCAAATGGCTTTGACATAGCTCTACAGAGTAGTAAATGTATATGTATGAAGCAAAATATTTAAAGAATGTTTGCATCATCTTTTATGTTTTTCCACTTGAATCATCTTTTCCAACTTAACAAATATATAAAAGGTGCCAAATGCACAGGAAGAACAGGAGGTATCCCTCACTTGATGTTCTGTAGGTTCTTTAGCGCCATAAATACTAGCCCTCCATAGCCATTCTTCTCTTAACTCCACAGGAGTAGTTTTCAATTGAAGACCTAGCAGCTCAGAATGAGGAGTGGACTTGTGCTCTGCCTTGTAGCTAGTGTGACCATGCAACTACTACATCTTGTCCAATGGATGTGACAGTTGGCGATTATACTGTGAAAGACAAGGGGAACATCTCAGGAGTAGTGGAGCAAAATGGTAGAAGCAGGCAGCAGGAACTGCTCTCATGATTGTGGAGCACAGCTGCCATCCAGTTCTGCACTGCCTACCTTTTTATTTGTATATGAAGGAGAAACAAACTCCTTTTTGTTTAAGGGACTGTGATCATGAGTCTCTGTTACCAGCCTTGTACATTTTATAGTCTTTCTCCTCTTAAGACTCACTGTGGATTATTAGGCATTGCCACTGATGTGCAGGTGTGATGGTTACCTTCCATCTAAGAACACAGGGGCAAGGAAAGAAGCCCAGGAATAAGTTCTGGTAGCAGTTCTGTCACATCCTAGCAGAGAGATCTCTGAAATTACCTTTCCCAGTGAGAAACAAATACAGAGAGGTATCTATCCATTTGTTATACTAAATTGTTATTTACCATGAACAATTACCATGAATAGAACAGAAATGGAAAAAAAAGACATAATGAAACACCAGATTTTCCAAATTTTATTATTTAGCAGTAAAAAATGCAAACTGTGTATTTGTAACAACTAAAAATTAAGAGCTTCTGATTTTCCCTGCGATCCTAGTATAGCAATCCTTTTCTTAATATCTTTCAAAAATACCAACAACTTTAGTTTCATTTTGATAGTGAAAGTACTTCAGGGGAATACTTAAGATAATACTGAAAAAAAAAACATGAACCAAATATTGGAAAAGAAATGTAAAAGCAGTGGTTTAAAATGACAAAGGGCTTTCTCATATTTTCCAGTTTCACTAGTAATGATATTACTATTTTTATTAAAAATAGTCTGTAATGGCTAAATAAATTTCAAGTTGCATTAGTGGTCACCTTGACAACATTGGTTTCCATTTGATGATGACAATGGAAATGACACCTTGTCATTCAGGGAATAACAAGCACCTGAGTGCTGACTTGCAGCAAACCTAACCTTTTCAGTTTCAATTCAAATTTGTTAAAAGCATAGAAAATCAGCAGTCACCAATTGACTCAGGAACAAAACTTTCAAAAGGCTCCGCTGGTCCAGTTTCTTCTGTTATTCTAACCAGTCAAAACCAACAGCTGCAAGTCAGCTGCAAAGACATTCTGAGACACCTAACACTGATTACTATAGCATACATTTTCCATTAGGTCATGCCATTAAGATTGTTATTAGTAAGTTGATTTTTGTTGTTTAAGTGCTAAGACAAGTGTGTAGTCAACTGGAAAAAAATGCATGTCTTCTTGTTTTCTCTTATGCTCTCAATTCCTTACCAGTGGTCTAATCTGCTGCATTGGAGCCTTACCTCAAGCCTGTTAGCAAGCCTGCTTCTTCTCAAAGAAAACCAAAGTACAGGCAGTTCACAAAAGACTGACTGACTCTCTCACTACCCTAGGTCTGATACAAGCACCTAGCCTGTGCTGGTTTTGATCTGGCTTAAACCTATATGATCCCATACCACCAAGCTTAATGTAAATAAATCAAATCTAGAAATGGTTTGTTGGATGTAGATTCTGAGACTTCAGAAGCCATATCAGTATACAGTAAGATTATGATTATCGGTGTACTATTAAATTGTAAAACCTATCTAAATCTGTTTCAGGACTTACAATGATTATGAAAAATGTTTTCATCGTAAGATCCTGAGATTAAGAATACATAACAAGTCATACTAATTAATAATACTTTCTTTAGCAAAATTACAAATAGCCCTAAATAAAAGATCCAAGAAGGTAGGCAATTAATAACTTACTTTCTCAACATATTCAAATACCAAGTATAATTTCCCCCTCCGACGAAAGGCTTCCTTCAGCTCCACAATGTTTTCTTGCTTGAGAGTGCGAAGCATTTTAAGCTCTCGTAAAGTCGTTTCCTTGACTTCTTCATTTTCTGGAATGTAAACAATGGTGAAAACAGAAAAATTAGAGCTTTCAAACTACTGTTCAAAGAATTTTAAGAACATTGAAAACATCCCAATTTCACCTCCCACTTTTGAGTACTTCTACTTAAGAAGCCCATGAGTGGAATGTTAAATTACACATTTTTCTTGTTGAAAGGACCAAGAATAAGAAACTTAAAGAAAGAAAAGGCTTATTTGACCAGCATGAACCTGATTTTCTGCTTTTATTTTCTTGTATTCCTTGTTACAAAGCATATGTATAAAAACACAGATTTATAGACACAACATATGCGTTTGCTATCATTTTAACTCTAATACGCTATACAGGGGAAGAAGGTGGTAAAAGGGTCATAAGAATCAACCATGTAAGTGTGCAGAAGAGCTTCGCAGAAGAGCTTCTTTGCAGTTAGCATTTCTAGCAGTTGATGTCTTAAGGTTGGCTTAAAGGAACATTTTATTCATTAGGCTGAGTGTGAGTCACCTCGGTGAGCAAAGGTCATGTACCAAGCATTCACAATACGACTCTCAGCCAAATTGCTGGGAATTCTGAGTGTGTCTGATCTTCTTCCTGAACAGCTGCTGTTCTGTGTTCCTGCTGCCTTCCTGTGGCATGTCCATCTGTCCATCCCAGATGGGATAGCTGTTCTGGGACGGAGAACTTATGCTGAACCAATATCTGCTCTTCCATACCATCAACTTCACTTGTAATAACCTCCAAAGACATGGAGGAAGGACAGAAATTATTAACTTCAATGGATTAATGGGCAGGAAAGTGCAGAGCTAGTATTTCATTTTAAATGAGTGTTCATGACAGCATGAGACATGTTCATATGTATGTGTAAAGGTACATGTTAATAATCCTTCACCTGTAATTCGCAAATCACCAAGAGTCTAAAAAACTGAAACCTTCCCTAAATTTGTGCCAAATTCATTTAAAGGTAAAACTGCATTGACATGAGACCATGTTTAACCCACTTAATGGGAATGTTCATTACTATTTGATTATAAGGTGTTATATAATATGCCATATTTCCATTCTAAAATCTCAAAATTATGAATTCTAAAGCACATTTGTCCTCAAGGTTTAGGAAACCCTAGCTTAAGAGGTAAATTGTGTGACTCTCAGTTTCAGGCATGTCTTCAAGTATAGAGTTTGGTGATAAGGGTGAGAAAGTCTTATTTAAGAAGACATGTTTGCTAAGCAAGGTACACTAGACAGAAAAGGTTGAATGCAGAGCTATCAAGGTGGCTCAAGTCATAGAGCACCTGACCAGTATGTGCACAGCCCTGGGTTCAACTCCTAGCACTGCTAACAAAAAAAAAGGTAAAGAAAAAAGGGGTAGGGAAGTAAATGCAGAAAGGACAGTGAGAGGAAGAATTCTAAGTGCAGATTAAAGAGTACTTCTCAGATTATTTTCTATTCCAGTTCCCTCTTTAAATGCCCTTTCAAACTGAATTTTAAAAAGAGCCTGTAATAGAAACAAGGGTTTCAAACACTGGTATATCAGAAACAAATGGAACATAAAAGTCAATACACCTTTGGGAAAAGGTTAGATAAGGGAGGTATTCTACTTCAGCCAGAAAATTGTTGCAGATTGCTGGAACACTGACTAGGAAAGGATTTAGATATTGCCTATGGGGAAGACAAGAACTAGTAGGAGGGAAGGCAGTAGCAGCAGACACAGTAAACTGTCACACCATCTATGGAAAGAACATGTCAGTGGATCTCATGTGGCAGAAGGAAAAATGGGTGAGATGCAATCAGAGGATGTCTTGAAGGTGCTTAAAGAACTGTGATGGGACAGCTGTTGGTGGTGTTCTATGACTGCTGGGACAAAGTGGTGATGAGATGGAAACAATGGACACTGACTTGCATGTGAGAATTTGAATTTACTATCCCTTAATCCCCTCTGACCCTGGATGTTTCTATAATATATGACTATGGAAAAAGGAGGATTCAGAAAACACAGTAGATAGGGTCTTGTGTCTATGTGTTTGTGAACAAAGTTCTTAAGTACATCCACAAGCTACGTTGGAGCAGGATACAACAGTTGCTACAAAAATGAATGCTTGGTGAATTCCTGGCATATGAAAAATTAACGAAAAAGAGTACTTTATTTTTGATCAGTGACAGTTTCACTTTTGCTAATGGATGACCAAATCAGAATGGCCTAAGTAGAGCTGAGGATGTGGCTTAGCTTGCCTAATGTTCACAAGGCCCTGAAATCTATTCCCAACACCACCTGCCACAAAAAGGCCTTTATAGAAGGAATACTGGGGCTGTGAAGGTGGCTCAGTGGTAGAGTGCTTGCCTTGCATGCATGAGGCCCTGGGTTCAATTCCTCAGCACCACATAAGCAAAAAGAAAAAAGCTGGAAGTGGCGCTGTAGCTCAAGTGCTAAAGCGTTAGCCTTGAGCTGAAGAGCTGAGGGACAGGGCCTAGGCCCAGAGTTCAGGCCCCACGAACGAACGATAAAAGGAACACTGGCATAAAACAAAAGAGATTTAGATTTTGGACCTAGCCATGTAAGTAACTAGTGTTGTGACATGTAACTTTGGTCAAGGCAATTAATTATTCATCAGTAAAGTAAGTAAATAAATGTCCTTCAATCAGGCCCCAGTGGCTCATGCCTGTAATCCTAGCAACTCAGGAGGCTGAGATCTACAAGATCAAGGTTCGAAGCCAATTGGAGCAGAAAACTCTGTGAGATTTCATCTCCAATTAACCAGAAAAAAATGTCATCCTCAAGGTGTGGCCCAAATGGTAGAGTGCTGGCTGTGAGCAAGATAGATGAGTTGAGAGTAAGATCTAGTTCAAGCCTAATACCAAGCACAAATAAAATAATTGTACCATCCTCAAATCCTATGACCTTTCTAAAACTAATTATGTATGTTTTTTGTATTAAAATCTTACTGATTACAAGCCTAAGCCTCACTAAATTTGGATAATTGTTACATATACATAATTGGAAAAAAACATACATATGTAATGAGAACAAAGACAAATGATTAATGCCCTTTCAAAATGAAGTGCACTAAATCACTTAGCATGTAGCACCAAAACAAATTCAACTGAACAGCATTTGGGGGCCTTCTTTACTTTATGCTCATCTGAGGTATTAAGGTTGGAGTTAAGTGCTTCACCATTTAGTTTGTAATGACTGGAAATAAGGCAGGAAATTAAGTTAGTAATTGGTGAAGTGCAAGCAAAATGTGCACTCATCATTACTAGGAATAGCTTATATTATTTTTCTAAGTGCTTTACGCTTTTTATCACAAAGTGCTTACACTTTGTGGTAAAAAAAAAAACCATGGTAATAAATAATCAGATGACAGGGAAAAGGAATGCACATTCCACTTACACATGCTTCTCTCCTCAAACAAATAGAAAGTAGGAAAGCATTTCAATGAAGCAGCTTTAATAAATGGTAGCACAGCCTACTGAAATGGGCACAAAAACCTGTGTCTTCTAGTTGACACAATTCTTGTGTGTTCTTGTAAGTTAGCTCCTCCAGTTCAGAAAAGAAAAAAAAAAAACCTAAGGCTAGAAGTATAGTTAACTTTCTCAGGGTGAGTAGACTGATGATACATTCTATCTAATAGCCTATTTAATATGCCATGCAGGGATTTAGGTAGCATTAGGGACACAGTGAGCTTTGAGGACTGTGTCATAAACAACCAGATTCAAGAGTAGACTATATTACTAGATGTAGCCACTTGACTTGTTGCTAAAGGCAAGTGGCTAAGCAGGAAAATATTGGTAGAAGAAAAATTCAGATGGTCTAGGGTCTGTATTTTAGTCTCATTTAATCACACAAAATCTCATCATCTGTGAATTGGGGCTGAGGGTATTTGGATTATTCTGTAGGTCTCCTCCAGCACTAAGCAATACTTCTATATCATACTTGCTAATGTGCATGCTGAATGACCTTTCATCACTTACCACTGAGGAGGTTTAATGAAGGCAGGAGCAACTCTAACAAAGCTAAGTGCAGATAAATGTAATTTCACTGAGTGAGGACTAAGTGACATGGTAGAGAAAAAGGATTAGGAACAAATAAAAAATCTGACCTACTTTTATAGGCTTACCGATGAGGCAAGTTAACACCTCTAAAAAACAAGAGAAACTCACCAAAATAAAAGGTAACAATTTTATGAAGCTAGCTCATAGGGGCAAAGGAAATTCAAAGATAAGTCAGTGATGAAAAGAAAAATCTAAAGATGAGCAGCAACTCTCTATTGTAACTATATTTAAAGAACTGTGGGCTTGGGAAAGGAATCCAAGAATAGCTGTAACCTACTTTATGAAATCACAAACGACATTTTATATAGCCAAAGAGGCCCCCCAAACAGACCTTTAAACAGAGATACTGTAAAAGAAAAGTCATTCCATCCTTGTACAAAACCATAGGGGTACCATGTGTGATTCTGGTTTTTGATTGAAGAAGGAACATCAGCAGCAGGGCCATTAATGTGGCCAGGGAAGTTTGAACGCTGGTGCAACTATTTTATATACCAAAAAGATGAGAGCTCTTCAATCTTCAGAGATGAAGATCAGTAAAAGTGAAGCAGAAATTTATGAAATCAAAAAAAAGTGCAAAATAGTCACCAAATCTTAAGAATCCCTGAGAGTTGAAAGACACCCATTTGGGACATGAATAAAGAAAAATAATAATAATCTACAGGAAACATAAGCAGCAGCAGAATATATGATATAAAAGCAAGGATACAAACTACTAAATATGGACTGTTACACAGCTCCCTGGAGTGAGCCTCCTTGCTAGGTACCAAGGCCCAGTGAGGAGAGGATCCCTTCTCATCCCATCATCTAAATTTTCAGGAAAGAATGAAAACTCCAAAAGGGTAAAAAGGCTAAAAAATTCTCACCATGTTTCCTAAAGTAAAGGTATGTTTTAAATTCTTACTGGTCTAAATCTATCTCACTGAAATAAATTGGAAGTTTAGTTTCTCAAGCAGTTTTCCCTCTTTCTAGCAGATATAATTATTCTCATTCTCTTATTTTTTAACATGTATAGAGTACATAAGTAAATTGACATTTGGGTTTATTAAAAAAAATCAGTGCTCTTGGATTAGTTAATAAATATGGGTCAGCAGACATTTGTATGTGTCTATGTGTAAGAACAAGCCAACAGTGATAGGTTTTTAACTGAATATCAAATCTCATTGAAGAAAATTGGAGTTGCCAAAAAGGTAAGAAATTATACCTAAATTAATAATTATACAGTCTGTAATGTACCTTTTAACCAAATAATCTCTAATATTTTTACAGTCTATTGTCATTATATAAATCTAAATAATGAGCAAACTAATTCAATGGAGACATCTGATTGAGTATTTAGTAGTTAATGTTTTGTTGTAGAGACTTACCTTAATGGACAAATTCATAATTATGTCATTCAGAGAGTCACTAAGATTCATTGTCAGAGACCCCAAATTTATGATGAAGTGTCAGAAGTAGAAATCATTAGAATAAGAAAAAATAAACTAATAAAGTGCTCACAGATAAAAATTTCTCAGTCCTGGAGCTGGAAAGGTAGTTCAGTGGTAGAGTGCTTGCCTTGCATGCATGAGGCCCTAGGTTCGATTCCTCAGCACTACATAAGCAGAAAAGTTGGAAGCAAAGCTGTGGCTCAAGTGGTAGAGCACTAGCCTTGAGCTGAAGAGCTGAGGGACAGCGCCCAGGCCAAGAGTTCAGGCCCCACGATCGACAAAAAAAAAAAATTGTCAGTCCTAAATTTTTTTGGATTGAACTTACAGACTTTTGCATGTGAAACATGTAGTCTACTGCTGAGTTTTGTTTTGTTTTTGGTGGGTCATGGGCTTGAACTCTGGGCCTGGACACTGTTGCTCAGCTTTTCAGCTCAAGGCCAGTGCTCTACCACTTGAGCCACAGTACCATTTCTGGCTTTTTCTGCTTATGTGGTGCTGAGGAATCGAACCCAGGGCCTCATGCATGCAAGGCAAGCACTCTACCACTGAGCCACCTTCTCAGCCCATCTATCTACTGCTGAGTTTTATCTCAAGTTTGTATTCCTCCCTTTTTCTATCTGAAATGAGAGTGTAAAAATCTTTCAGAGAGAATTATAGGCAAAGACACTGATAAATATGATTTGACAGAATTGTATAAGCTAACATCTAGAGAATAAAGACCTGAAAAGACAGAAAAATGAAGACAAAAACTGATAAAACCTCTTACATATATATTTTCTGTGTGTGTGTATGTGTGTGTGTGTGTGTGTGCGCGCGCGCGTGCGTGCATGTGTGTACTGGTACTAGGACTTAAACTCAAGGCCTGGTGCTGTCACTTGGCTTTCTTACTCACAGCTGGCACTCTACCACCGGAGTCACCCCTCTATTTCAGCATTTTTGCTGGCTAAGTGAAGATGGGAATCGAGTCTCATAGGCTTTTCTTCTCACCCTGGCTTTGAACTGTGATCCTCTAAGTCTCAGCCTCTAGGAAAGTTAAGATTACAAGTATGAGCCACTGGTGCCCAGCTTAAATATATTTTGTGTGTGTGTGTGCCAGTTTTAGGGCTTGAACTCAGGGCTGGACACTATCCCTGAGCTTTTTGTGCTCAAGGCTAGTGCTCTATCACAGCACCATTTCTGGCTTTTGAGGATTTTTAGTAGTTAATTGGAGGTAAGATTCTCATAAACTTTTCTGCCCCAGCTAGCTTTGAACCATGATTCTCAGATCTCAGCCCCTGGCGTAGCTAAGATTACAGGCATGAACCACTGGTGCCCAGCTGAAACATACTATTGATAATTCTCTTTATTTTGTAGAAATTCATTAACCTAGTGTATAATTTATTGTAAGACCCGACTTTCCTAACTACAAGTTACCATTATAACCTAAATTATATTAACTATAAATGTATATTTACAATTTTAGTTTAACTTGTCTATCTTAGTGTCCCAATATAATCTTTTGTTTTCTAAGAAATTATGGTTCTCATTTTAAATAATGATGAATTAGTCTTAATAATAACAATCTTTTCAACTAAAGTCTGCCTAAAAATGTAGCCTCAAAAACGTTTTATATAACATGGGTGCTCATTGCTCATACCTATAATATTGTTACTCAAGAGGCAGAGATCTGAGGATCATGGTTCAAAGCCAGCCAGGGCAGGAAAATCTGTGAGACTCTTACCTCTAATTAACCATCCAAAAAGCCTGAAGTGGAGCCGTAGCTCAAGTAGTAGAGCACCAGCCTTGAGCAAAACAAAATCTAAGGGACAGTGTCCAGGCCCTGAGTTCAAGCCCAAGTACTGAGACAAAAAAAGTCTGATAAACATTTGTGGATATATTTGACTTTAATAAGACAAGAGATTATAGTCTTTCAAAGCTGGGTGAGGTAGCACATGCCTGTCATCTCACCCAGTGACAAAACACAAAGAGGATCACAATCTAGGTTGGTCTAAATATAAAGCAAGATCTTATTTTTAAAATATGTAAAAAGGGACTAGCAGAATAATTAAAGTAACAGAATGCTTATTTAGCAAGAATGAGACCCTAAGTTCAAACCTTAATATTGCCCCCCCAAAAAAACTTAAAAACTGAAGTGCTTTATTTTAAACTTTCTTGTCCATCACAGAGCAATTTTAATACTCCATTTGAAATAGTCTGGATGCATGTTCATCCAGTATGGTAGGTACTTTTCTTGAAAAGATTTTATTCCACAATAAGTGATTCTAAATATAAAATCACCCCCTCCATACTGCTTTCCATCAATCCTTATGTTCTTGATTAGAAAATGTGAGGAAATGCTAATAACCAATACTGAAATCTTTCACACAGTATTCATTACTTATGTGACTGCAGAGTATGTACTTCAAATCACCCTTTAATTATAATTTATGTGGAACTATTACAGATAACTTGACTCCTATCTAGCCTTTGGAGCAAGATTTTTAATGTTGTTTGTATCCTAAAATACAAACTAATTGTTCTAAAATCATGGCATATAAAAAGATTCACATAGAAGGAACTAAATACTGTAAAGCAAACCCTGATAGTAAATAAGCTATAATTACTTCCTGAAATTATGACTTTAAAACCTTAGGAACAGCAAAGTCCCAAACAGTCTATGCTTTATGTTTACAAAATATAGAAGAGGGAAAATACATATATATAAATATATATATATACCTTCACAGTCCTTGAATTTCTTGATTGCCACAATTTCATGTGTTTCCTACAAAGAAAAAGGCAAAAGGAAAGTCATTTTCCAATGTTTTTTCCAACTGGGGATCCCAATTGTCCAAGGGACAGAGTAGAAAAAATCCTCATCCATAGCTGCCCATTTCTTGGTTCCAAAATTGTTTCTTATTATCCTTCAGACATTTTCAAAGATGGAGAGGAGAAAGGAAAGAAGGAAAGGGGCAAAGAACACAGATGGTGATAGAACATGCATGAATCATAAACCAGAAGTGTCAATGTCTTCAGGCTACTCAAAAGTTCAGGATAAAAAAGGAACAAAATAAGTATAAAAAAGACTTAAAAATATTCGCATAACCCTTGCTAACATTTTGGAATATATTTTTCTAGTAAATTTGTCTAAATATGAATAATATCATGTATCTTCTTGCATGGTATTTTTATTCACTTGATATTATATAAGTAACATTTTGACATGCCAGTAAATGTTTTAAAAGCACTATTTTTAATGATTGGTTACTTAACCAGTCTGTTAGTGCACATACTTCAACATCTACACTTTTATTTCCATTGAGTAAATTCTGTAGTGATAAAATTGGTTCAAAGGTATAATGTTAAAGTCTCCTAATATATACTGCCAAACTGACATACAAAACACATCATTTCACTGGGCACTGTTGGTTCATGCCTGTAATTCTAGTTACATATGAGGCTGAGATCTGAGGATTGAGGTTTGAAGCCAGACTTAGTATAACAGATCCTAGAGACTCTTCTCTAATTGGCCAGTAAAAAACCTGGAAGTGGAGGTGTGCCTAAAGGGGTAGAGCACTAACCTTGAGAAAAAAGCAAAGGGACAGCACCCAAGCCCTGCTTTCAAGCCCCAGTACTGGCAACATACACACAAAAATACATCATTTTACAATTACCTTTAGCAGTATATATCATCAAGTCTACAACCAGTGGCAAACATGGTTATTTCAATCATTTTCAAGCACTTTGGAATTTTAACAATTTCTTTCCTTAAATCTTACTCTCTTTGTGATTTAATATATGCTATGAAAAGGGAATGTAGATTTAATGTAACTATTATATTCTGAAGCAATTTTTTGCCATGCATTTTTAGTTCTCTGTTATAGCCATATCTGTCTGTCTGTGCCTATCTATCTATAGTCTAGATTTGTTTTTAAGAATTTTGTAGTCTAGTGAAGGCTACTGGTCTGTTCTTATGACAGACCCAGTTTAAATTACTGGGACCTTAAACTTTCTAATTAGTGATTTTATATATCCTGATCTTCTTACATAACTTCATTAAATAGATTTATTTTTGAGATTAGGTTTTGGCTGTTCAATCTAATTAATGATTATATACACATGAGCTATTAATTTTATCTATATCTATTTACATATTCAGTTTGCTTCTGTTTACAATACCACATTTTCTCTAAGTTTTTACATATTTGAGTGCTTAAGTTGTATTAATTTTTGCTTCATCAGAATAAATGACTTTCAAAGGAAGAACTACTATTTTCCTTCCATTTGACTTCCTCAAACATGTACAGCAAGTGTCAGGCACATAATTTTAGGGAAAGAAATCTTACATTCTTACAGATTCATAATAAGCTTCTAGGTACCATAAAGCCCTAGAGATTTCCATTTACATCAACACTGTAAATTTACATGCTTATCACAACAACTTTAAAGGGGATAGGAATAAAGCGTCTTGCAACAAATCCATATATTAACTATTTTTTCCAAAAGAAAGTAAATGAAAAGGCTATAGAAGAATGGAGGATTTCTTGGAAAGACTTGGAAAAAAGTCATATTAAGTGAAGTAAGCCAGACCCAAAGAAACACAGGTCCCATGGTTTCCCTCATTTGCAATAAACAGTATACATCTAAGATAATCTTGGCAGATGAGCAGAATAACTCAATAGCTATGTACATATGACCATATAAAATGATGCTAAGTGAGCCGGGCGCCGGTGGCTCACATATATAATCCTAGCTACTCAGTAGGCTGAGATATGAGGATCACGGTTCAAAGCCAGCCCGGACAGGAAAGTCCGTGAGACTGTTATCTCCAATAAACCACTAGAAAACTGGAAGTGGCCGGTGGCTCAAGTGGTAGAGCTCTTGTCTTGAGCTGAAGAGTGCAGGGACAGCACCCAGACCCAGAGTTCAAGCCCCATGACTGACAAAAAAAAAAGATGATGTTAAGTGAAATGAACTCCAAGACATGGACACAAGAGGATTTTCTTTGTTGTTGTTTTTAATGTACTATGTGATTTCTTGTTTCTTTTGTATGTTCTTCCCCCTATCCTGTTACCACTGTATTTGATTTTGGTACCCTGGTATTGTATACATTCATCTGAGTTAGGGAAGGGAAGGGGAACAACAGAATGGTGAGACAAAGGACAAGGGAGAACCAATGCAACAGCGATATACACAAGACAATATGCTGGAAGTAATCTGTACACTCGGAGAGGGGATTGGGGGAGGAAGGAAAGTGGGGAAAAATGAGGGAAGGGGTAACAAGTTTGACAAGAAATGTACTTATTACCTTACTTATGTAACTGTAACCCATCTGTATATCACTTTGACAATAAAAAAAGAATGGAGAATTTCTAACATAAAATTATAAGAACATACAAGGCTCTAAAGGATAGCAATGCCCTAATATCTGGTGTATTTAGTACTGTAGAAAAGAACTGTGCAGCCAATTTGGTTATTGTTCCAAAATAGGTTACTTTTTCTGCCAAGATACCATTAGGACTTAACTTCATAACAGCATTTTTTTTGCAATAGTGTTGGTTCTAAATCTTCAGTGCCACTTTTATCTTGCCATTTCTTTCATTTTTTTCTAAATCACATCCATACTAAGATGCAAAGACATCCAGCAGAACTGGCATTTGACAGCAAAGAAAGATAGTTGGAATTTCCTTACCACTTAACCTTCAAATATAGATTGATGCCTGATTTCAAAACCTGGATTCCTAGCAAAACCCTTCTCATTGGGGTTGGCTGGGCTGAGGTTAGACTGCCCAAGCAGGATTCTCTGAATAAGAAGCTGGTGGAGGGCTGGGAAAGTGGCTCAGTGGTAGAGCGCTTGCCTTGCATGCATGAGGCCCTGGGTTCAATTCCTCAGCACCACATATGCAAAAAGAAAAAAAGCCGGAAGTGGTGCTGTGGCTCAAGTGGTAGAGCACTAGCCTTGAGCTGGAGAGCTGAGGGACAGTACCCAGGCCCAGAGTTCAGGCCCCATGACCGGAACCCCCCCCCCCAAAAAAAGAAGCTGGTGGAGTACATGCCACTTGCTGTTTCCTGTGTAGACTACAGAGATCACATGACCTAGAATAGCCTGTTTGTACCCCACACACTTGTCAATGGAGGCTATATAACTCTTCCAAAATTTCTCTATCTCTTACCTTACCATATTTGGGACATTTTAGTGTCTGAAATGATTTGGAAATACAGATGCTAATATAAGCCAATGGGGGAACTAAGAATTCAACTACTTGGCAAGATGATGGACTGCCTGATTCACAGTTTCTGTGAGAGAGCATAGGTTCAAGTCTTTTCTTAGTTCCTTTAGGTATTTTTGGGTGCACCAAGTAGAATAAATGACAGAATTTTAATCTTGAACCCAACTGAAGCTTAAGTCAAATTCTGCTGATGAAATACATTCTTCCTGGATTTTGCCAACAAACTTTGATTTTTAAAGCATGCATTAATCCAAGAAGGTTTCACTGTGATAAGTCCAGAGCTGCACACGGTGTACTTTGAAAAAGTTTATCTTTTCTATTCTAGTACCTTAATCCCCCTCTGTGCCCCACCTTTTCAAAATTTTACTGTACAGACTGCTTCTGTTTTTCTTTTCAAAGTTCTTCATGGGTATTTAATTAAGAGGTAGGAAGTGATAGGCCAAGCTTTATTACGTGTTCTACCACCATCCTGAGATATTATATATAACATAGGTATGGACAAAGAAAAATACATGAAAAATAACTAAAGAACTTGTGTTTTATATTCAATTTATTCACAAAAGCATACCATTGCCCCCACAACGTCTGCAACAGAATGTCACCAGCTGTAGTTAGCAAGATAGGCATAATTTGGTACTTGTTTCAGTCTTTGGTACTTGCTTTATTTAAATAATGAGGTAGTTAAAACTTGACATTTTAAGCAATAAACTAAGAATGTGATAAAAATATATCATAATCCATTAGTGAAAATTCTAAGCCTCATCCTTAATTCTACCATAAAAGTGAAATTACATTACTTTGGAATAAAAAATGCTAGATAAGTTTTAGAAAATGGTTCCTGGATTCCATTACTCTATGAATGAAGTATAGAAATGCATTTAACATTTTCCAGAATAACATTTTTTAGCTGAAAGAAAAAAATCAGAGAATGAAAAATAAATGTTATGAGTAACTAACAGATATCTGTAAATCTGTGGTTCTTCCAGTACCAAGATCTCTACTCCACAAAAATCAAGCCTCAATCACTAATCAACCATACTGGACAGAAACTTGTAACACAAACTCAGTACTGTTACTATCTATGCCTCCAAAATCAATGCTTTATTCAATATAAATTTTCCTTTACTTAAGATTTTAACAAAGCAACTATTGGTATTAGCAGTAAAAAAAAAAGAAATTGTCATTTAAAAATTGTTATGTAACTCTACTCTGGAACAACAAAATTCTTTAAACTGATCATATGTTGTAAAAAAAGTAGCAGAAGTCATTATTTTAAATGTTTTTCTCTCTTGGTAAAGATGTACACTATGCATCATGAAACAGAAAATACTGATTGCACATATTCTACTATTCATACAGTAAGCCATTTCAGAGGTTATACTCTACAACTAGTTCCTTAATTACTGCCTGAGAAAATTCTTTCTAGGGAAGTATTTTCTTCATCTAAGTACCATGAAATACCACTCACTAAGTATTTTAAATACGTCAATCCACATTTCATATGCAATGATACAACACTCTAACCACAAGCTCCTTCAACAGGAACAAAATCCTACCAGCATGGACACTGTTACTTTATACATAAATATAGTACCTAAATTTATTTTATATTATTATTACTATTTTCATAACATCTGGCTAGGTCCCATGCTAAGTGATTGTTATGGGTTATCTCCTTTAATACTCAAATCACTACTCTTAGGAGGATCATATCATGCTCATTTTAGAGATGAGGATGCTGAGCTTCAAAATTATACTGTCCTGATTCAAAGCCTCTTGAACTTGGCTAGTCTGGCCTCTTGTAGACATTAAAGACAAAATGTAAAACAAAACTGTTACTGCTTTATGTTAAAAATTTCTTTCATACAAGTATGAAACCCTATGTAGTACCTTGATCTCCATCTCCTTAGAGTTCACACAATACTTAGAAGGAAGCCAGGCACCAGTGGCTTACGCCTGTAATCCTAGCTACTCAGGAGGCTGAGATTTGAGGATCGCGGTTCAAAGCCAGCCCGGGCAGGAAAGCCCGTGAGACTCTTATCTCCAATAAACCACTAGAAAACCAGAAGTGGCTCTGTGGCTCAAGCAGTAGAGTGCTCGCCTTGAGCTGAAGAGTGCAGGGACAGCGCCCAAGCCCAGAGTTCAAGCCCCACGACCGACCAAAACAAAAAAAAAATGCTTAGAAGGAAGTCTTAAACTACTTTTATTTTCATATTACAAGTTAAGGTATGCCATAAGGCTCTGAAGCTAGCATTTTGTGCCAAAAATGTAACAATAACAACACATAAATGTTTCAGACTCCATAGCTGACTACATAGGCGACATACACACATACACCCCAAGTATGCTTTTGAGTGTACTAATATGGCTCAGAATAACTGTTACAATGAATTAGTATCAACCCAAAAAGGACACTGGCTAATAATATCAAAGGATTAGCTAAGGAGACTAACTCACATTGAAGTATATGCTGAAAATGACACTTCTTATTGCACATAAGTATGTACATCTTTTTTGGTTTATTTTTGAGGGTTAAGAATTAAATTCAGAGCTTTTTTCATGCTAACTATATGTGCTCTACCACTACACCCCCAGCCTAGATACACTTTTATATGCCTTAATTAGAATGATTTATGGTTAATTACTTAAAACTCATCTCATGGTTATAGACAAATACAAATTTACTACCCTATGTCCATATTACAGATTAGGTAATTAATGAAATATTCAAAAACTAAAATCTAATTACAAACAAGTAAAATGAGATATCCAAACAATTTCTGCTAACCCTTTTGACAGAGAGAAAAACAACAATTTTTTTTTCACAAGAAGTGGGAGTTGGGTGTGGTGTTGTACATCTGTAATCCTATCTACTCAGGAGGCTGAGGCAGGAGGATTATGAATTTGAAGACAGCCTGGACAATATACTAAGACAAAAAAAAACAAAAATGGAACATGTGGGAGAATGACAGGTAATTTTTCAAAACAATCATGCTCCATATACATAGATCATGTACAATTTGAAATATATTTGATTGTAATATAACTCATATGTTCATACATTACATATAGATGCCCTCAAATCTTGAGATTCAAAGTTTGGTATGCAGTGAAAATTTCAAATACTGTGTGATATTATGCCGTTAGACTGCATTTCAGTTCAGTACTATTAACTATCACATCTACATTGAAGTTATTGTACAATTGTGGTACTATTTCATTTTGCCCTTATTTTATAACAATAAGGAGATAATGAGAAAATGAAAGCTCTACTTCTAGTGATCAAGTAATTGAGAAAAAGATAGCATTAATTTGGTATGCCAAATACAGGCAATCAACAACCTCAATCAAACAATCATTGGACTTAAGCTATGTTCAATTGTGAATAAAGAACACAAAACTGAAATTTAAATGCATAAAATATATCCTTAAAGATTACCTTGCTGTATCGGGAACAATAATTTATAACACACTAAATATAAACTATACCAAGAAATTATAGCTTTTCAATTGTCGGTAACTGATTTAGCCTTGCTTTTTAAAGCACTCACCTTGATTTTAACTAAAATTCTATTGTAGTTCAGTCCTTCCTGCTTTATATTCTCTTTCAGGTAAATGTCCAGATTTTTAGAACTTTCCCTGCCTCAATTAAGACAGCAGCTGTTGTGAGTGAAGTAGTAGAGTTTCACTGTAGTAAGGCAAGGGCTATCAGGTTTCCAAGAATGTTATGTCTAGGCGTGGACTCTGTACAGTGGCCTGATGCTGTGGTTGGATCCTATGGGGGTTATGGATTCTGATGTGCTCTCTTGGCTCAAAGCCCAGAAACCTTATCCAGTTGGTTAAGCTCCTTTTCAGCTTCACTGGTGTTAACGCATCTACACTCTGTATTATACCTATCTCTGGCAGCCAACTATAGTGTTGCTATCAGCCTGCTCCTCAACACAGCTTCCCTGGCTCTCAACCCAGCTACCTAGGGTGGGTAGTAAGTACCGCTGGAATTATTAGAACAACTCACAAGCTATAGGAGGCCCAAGAGGACTCTCTACCTAACCCACACCATACTTTTTTTTTCTTCAACTGATGCTACTCCAATTGTAATAAAGCTACTTTATAAGCAGTTTCTTCCACAAGTTCCAGGAGGGGAACTAAGCCTAAGCTTCCATTACTTTTGGTTTTACCTCAACATACTCTCCCCACCCCTAATCCCTAAATTTCATATTTATGAGGTTTTAGTGGCAGAGAATGCCAACATAAAACTGACAACTTGTTTGTTCTAATACTGCCTCTTTTCCCCATACTGCTTTGTCACCAGAAAGAGTTGTCTTTCATTTTTTCTTTAATTCCCAAAGGAAATTCCTCTACAAAATGGCATTTGTGCTATTTTTCTCCTGGGGGTATGGAAGAAACACCAGGAGAGAAAAATCAATGGATTCATCAAAGATATAGCACCAGTGATTAAAAAATTACTATCTGTATTAAATATATACATATTTAGGTATAGTGACAAAAGTGACAAAAGAACTACCAAATTCAGGCTTAAAACTATGGACTGATGATAATAATTAAAAATACATGGTCCATGGGTTGGGATGTAGCTCAGTGGCAAAGCACTTGCCTAGCAAGTGTACATCCTGAGTTCAATCCCCAGTACAAAAAAAAGACAAAACAAAACAAAAAAGCCATAATCTAGCCCAGTGCCAGTGACTATAATCCTAGCTACTCAGGAGGCTGAGATCCAAGGATAGATAGCTACTATAGAATAATTGGTCTCTATTTCCTTGAGAGCCCTAATTACTAGGCTGATAAGTATGAATATACTTTATTTTTGCTGAAGTCAGAAAAGAGTCGAGTTAAAATGGTTATAAATTAATGCTTCAGAAAAAAATGTCTGATTCTGTCTTACTATTTTTTTTTGTCAGTCATGGGGCTTGAACTCTGGGCCTGAGCACTGTCCCTCAGCTCTTCAGCTCAAGGCAAGCACTCTACCAC
The DNA here is from genome assembly GCF_000151885.1 of Dipodomys ordii. Taxonomy (NCBI): domain Eukaryota; kingdom Metazoa; phylum Chordata; class Mammalia; order Rodentia; family Heteromyidae; genus Dipodomys; species Dipodomys ordii. Next base: position 6,592,239 of record NW_012267366.1, on the reverse strand, counting down.
TTGAGCTTCAGCACCATTTCTTGTCTTACTATTATTATTCAACAGGATGCTAATACACTATGTATGCACTTAGAAAAATATATTAATCCTAGCTACTCAGGACACTGAGATCTGAGGATTATGGTTCAAAGCTAGCTTGGTCAGGAAAGTCTGTGAGACTCTTATCTCCAATTAACCACTAGAAAACCAAAAGTGGTGCTGTAGTTGAAATGGTAGAGAGCTAGCCTTGAGCTAAAGAGCTCAGGGACAGTGCCAGGGCCCAGAGTTCAAGCCCCACAGCCGACAGAATAAAAAAGAAAAATCTATTAGGTTTGGATTTTAGCAAATACCATATTACCCACCCTAGTTTTATGGTTTTCTATTTTAAAAATACAGTGTGAATATTGAAATTTAACCCATCAAAGGTTAATTTTTTCCAATTTGTAAAAAATATGACTGGATTTTATAGAGACATGTTTAATGAAACTCTGCAGTTCAAAATAAACAAATTATGTTCTGTATGATATCTTCAGGCTACCTGGACAGAAGATCCTTAACAGATGCTGGAGGGAATGTGGCCAAAAGGGAACACTACTGCACTATTGGTGGGAATATAAGCTTGTTTAACCACTCCGGAAAGCAGTATGGAGGTTCCTCAAATGACTATACATAGAGCTCCCCTATGACCCAGCAATCCCACTTTTGGGCATTTACCCAAATGATCACAAACAAGGCCATACTAAAGCTACCAGCACAACTATGTTTATCACAGCATTATGCACCATAGATAAGATATGGAATGAACCCAGATGCCCCTCACTAGATGAATGGATCAAGAAAATGTGATAGATAGACAGATAGATAGATGGATAGATAGATAGATAGATAGATAGATAGATAGATAGATAGATAGATAGATAGATAGATAGATAGATAGATAGATAGATAGATATAGAATTCTATGCTTCCATCAGAAAGAATTCCACCACCCCATTAGTTAGGAAATGGAAAGACTTGGAAAATATCATATTAAGTGAAGTAAGCAGAACCAAAGAAATATAGGTCCCATGGTTTCTCTCATTTTCAGTAATTAGTATACATCTAGGATAATTTTATCAGATGAGCAGGAAAGCTCAAAAGCTATGTACATATGGCTATATAAAATGATGTTAAGTGAAATGAACCTTAGGATATGGACACAAGAGGTCTTTCTTTGTTGTTGTTTTTAATGTACTATGGACATTTTTTGTTTCTTTTGTATGTTCTTCCTCCTATGGTATATCCCCTAATGACATCGTACTTGATTTTGGTACCCTGCATCTTGTATATACATTTGTCTAATCTGGGGAGGGGAAAGGGAGTAACAAAACGCTGAAACAAGGACACAGGATGACCTATTGCAACAATGATACCCACAAGACAGCATATTGGAAATGAACTTTACAACTTTGGGCAGGGGAGGGAGGAGTAAAGGAGGTGGTAGAGGGAAGGGATAGTGGGAGAACATCAAGGGACGGGGGTAACAATGCTCGACAAGAAATGTAGTCATTACTCATGTAACTGTAACCCCTCTGTACACCATCTTTATAATAAAAATAAAAAACAAAGACTGTGAAGTATAGCAAGAGAAACAGAAACTCCAGTGCAAGAAATTACCTCTAGGGACCATGTGATTACACCTGACAAACATGCTATTCACATACAAACAGACAAGGAAACATAATGGGAGAACTAGAACCTGAAAGGAAGTTCTACATCCCTTCTTTTTGCTATAGCTGCACCCACATGAAAAACTGAAAGATACATTCGATAGAGGTAGGAATAATTTTTCTTTTCATAAAAACCCACTTTCAAAGTGCCTAGTTAATTGAGTTGGAAACCCTCTATATCTTATTATGCATTGGGTAGTAAACTAGAAAATGCCAAATTTGCTTTCTCTTGCAGCTACAAAAAAAACAGTATAAAATATAAATGAGTAGACCATAACATTTCTGAGACAGCTTGGATCTAGTTTGTCTTTATGGTTAAGTACCAGCATTTTATCTTATACATGATAGGTATAAAACAAATTGTCTTCTGAGTTGAACTATGTCATGTATCACACAGGCTTGGAAAGGAACTATTTACATCCATCACATAAGGAAGCTTGACAACCTATACATGCCACCATGAGCACTAAAGCAAAACCAGAACAGTAAGAGGAAGAGGAAAAGGAAGAGGAAGAAGAGGAGGAGGAGATAAAACTCCCCTCAAAGTGGCAGTTTCAAGTGTCCTTGAAACAACAGTGGTATGTATATATCAAACAGTTCAATGCTTCAAGAGAGCTAGCCAAACAACATACTAATCTTGGAACAAAATTTTTGTGTTTGGTTACCTTTTTGTGTGGTGCTAGGGTTAAACCTAGCACTTTGCCTATGCTAGGCAAGAACTCTTCTTACCAGGTGAGCCACAACCCCAAACCTAGAGGATATATTTTTGTACATATATCACATCTCAAACCTTTTGAGATTTACTGCAGCCCTATTCACAACAGCAAAGATATGGAAACAATCTAAGTTTCCTTCAACAGCAGAACGGGTAAAAAAGTGTTGCATATACTTTTTCTACATGGCTCTTTATTCTCAGCTAAATGGTGCAGCTACCTGGGGCAGGATGGTGGCTTTTCACTTTCCTTCATCCTTCCTACCAGTAGCAACTGTTCTAGTATCTCCAATTTCAAGAGTCTCAGATGCTTTGGCATCTCCCATCACTGTGCACAGGGCCAAGATGCACCAGATGTCCGCAGATAACACCCTTACAAACAATGCTGTGTCTCATTCATCCTAGCACAATAACTAGAATATTATAGGGACTCAGCATACAATAATTGAACTGTAATTAAATGAACAGTAATTGAAAAAAGACTCCCAATAATTAAATGAACAATAATTTTAAAAGGCTCCCAAATCCCAGTTCATGATCTGCTTATCTGAAGGAATACAGAAATTCTGACTCAGGGACAGGGGCCAAAAAAAAAACAATAGTTACCTCCATTTTATGACATCCCACTACCTACTAGCTGACCCAAATTGTCTTCCACAAACCAAGTAATTTTATCAAAAAGAAGTCAATTACAGAAATATCATCATCGTCTTACGTTGGTTTGTCTCCCCCAACCTTTTCCTGGAATCATTTTAAACAGAACTTAAAACTTAAAAACTTTCTAAAATGAAAAAAAATGTGTGGCACATATGGACAATGGGGAAGTATTCTGCCATAAAAAGAAGAAATCTTGCCATTTGAGATAATCTGTAATAACTGAAGGCCATAATTTTAAATGAAATAAGCAAGGTTTGAAAAGACAATAGTACATAATCTCAATTATTTGTAGAACCTAGAAAAGTTGATCTCATAGGAAGCAATAAGAATTTTACTTCAGTATATTAAAATCCTCTCCAAAAATATATGAGGACTTCAGTGAGGTCACATGTTTTGTACATTATAGGTATTTTAAATTCATTCAGTTATCAAGAATTCAGGGAAAGGATGATGTACTACATACCATGCACACTGGTAGCAGTCCAAAACTTCCAGGATGAAATTCTAATTCTATGCTTTACCCCTATCATTTAAAGTAAACCCCCTTCATCCTGTCACATCTAATTATTTGTAGTTTCTCAACTGAGACTTTACATATACTTATTTCTATCTGTTCATGCTTTGCCTTAATCACTTATTCATTATGTACTTTAAAAAAATAGCAAGTAGTTTTCTCAAGCTTCTACCACATAATCAGCACTATGCTAATCACTGTGAATACATAGGGAACAGGACAAAGGGGATTTTTTCTTATGAAGGTTACATTATAGAAGGACAAAGACATGTAATAGATAACAGAACATGAAGATAAAAGGAGTAGGAGTGTGGCACAGTGGTAGAGAACTTGTGTAGGATATCTAAGTCCTTATGAGAGGAGCCTCATTTAAGTGTATGCCTATAACACCTAATGAAAAGATCCTCCAAACAGATGGGATAAATGAGCTGGACCATTCAAGTGTTGTAAGTATCTCTGACAAATACTAGAGTGACCAATAAGGAAGAAGACATGGGATACACTGGGCAAAGAAAGGAGATGTGAACATTTTTGTAATTAAAAGTACTGCAACTGGGTACCAGTGGCTTAGGCCTGTAGTCCTAACTATTTGGAAGGCTGAGATCTGAGATCTGAGCACTGCAGTTCAAAGCCAAGCCAGGCAGGAAAACCTATGAGACTATTATTTCCAATTAACCACCAAAAAAGTGGAAGTGGCACTGTGGCTAAAAGTGGTGGAGTGTTACCCTTGAGTTAAAAAAAAAAAAAGGAGCTCAGGGACAGTGCCCAGGCCCTGAGTTCAAGTCCTACAACAAACAAACAAACAAAAATTATTGAAAGGATTGAAATATTTTGTTAAAGGACTACTTACATTTTAAAATGAATGAAATAATTTTTTTACATTATCATTCTCTGATAACCTGTGACAGCCTCAAGATGAGAGAGCACATCCCATCATTGGACTTTCATAGGCTTTTTCTTTCTAGATAGTGAGCTCTCTAGAACTGACCATGCCTTCTTATCCTTTGTTGCAAATATCCAGCAAGACTTCCTACAGCAGGTGCTTCAGCAAATGTCAGTTTAGCGAATTAATCTGAAGTTTTAAAGTTCACTCCTGTGGTTTCTCTTGAGCTAGAACTAGCAATCTTTTTATATCAATAAATTGCATTCAAATGGAATGAATAATAAAGCAATCAGAATATGAAAAACATGATCTGCTTCAGATAAATCACAGCATCTAAGTGCCTGAAGAAACTAGTCAATGATATGAAAAATGCAAATTAGTGAGTGACTTTAGGAGAAATTATGTATTATTTCCTAACAAAACAGGCAGAAGATTTATATTCAACACTGTTTACACATAATAAAACAAATTGTAAGATTATAATAACAAGTATACAGGATGTGCCTGTAAACGGAACTTGGTTCCACATTCCTAATGAATGAAAAATTTTCAATATTTTCACTGAAAAAGGCAAGTGAAAAGCAGTATGAATCTTTTATACCAGGGGAATTTAGCTATAATCTAACTGCTTTACAATCAAGTCCCCAAAGTAAAATTTAAATCTACTGGCAGGGATAATAATGACATAATGGCTTGTGAATCATGTCCTTCTAGTTATTCTACTAGCTGTATTTGAACAAAAAGGAAAACCAAAGCAAAAGAGATGATCTCAAGTATTTAAAAATATGATTACATAATAAATGTACATAGATATGTTAAGTTTTCTATTGAGCTCCAAATAACTAAACAAAGCATAGAACAAGATCATTATTTTCTACTTAAACAAACCAAAAGATATATGATTATTAGAGGGCTATGCTCCAAACATTTGAAAATGTAAGCTATGTACTAGCTATTTTTCATACTCTGGTTTCCAAGTACATCTATGTGGTTTCTTAAGAAAGAAAACAAAACTGCTTCTAATTAGAGCATTCTTTAGTAACATTTAATTGCATTATACCTTTTAGAAGCCCAGAAGCACTTTAAGATACACCTCTCTTGATTTCAAGCAAATGGTAATCAAGTGAAGTAAAGATCAAAGGTTGTTACATCTCCAAAAGCAGGGCAAGAACTTTAGTTCCAGAGTCAGACTGCTCGGATTTAAATCCTGACTCTACCACCACCTACTACCTGAGTGAGTGGACTCAGCAATGTTACTTGACCTCTCAAGTTTCTTACTGGGAAAGTTGGGTCTAATATTACATATTCCTAGGGATTAAGTGGGATGATACAAGTAAAATACTCAGAACAAAACTGAATTAAATAAATGTTATCACCATTATGCTCTACTTTAAGGCATTTCCAAACCATACAAAGCCAAGTTCCAAAAGAACTCAAAGGGCATGAGGTTATGTCTCCAAGTCTACCTTCTTTTCCTTCCCTAGGGGAAACTACTAGTCCTTACTGTTATTTGTGAGTATTCCCTTACAAAGGCAGCAGAGCTGAACTTCCTTTCCAGTAGATCATGCCAAGTCAGAGCTGTGCCAGGACTGGGCAGGGCACAGCACTGCAGTGGAAGCCTAAGCCACAAACCTGTCTCAAGAAGGATTTTATAGAACTTATTTTGAAAGTTTTAATATAAATGTTGAACATAGACATCATTTTGATTCTGGTCCTTATTAAAACTAAAAATCTTTGGCTGCAACACAAAAACAAGTCCAGGAAGACAAGAAGGAAAGTGCAGACTGCCTGGGGACTTGGGGACTTGAAGAACAGTATAGTGAGTTTCCTAGGTTTCCATCTATCTCCAAAGGATACAGAAACTTTTAACCTGGTGTGGCCAATAGGCAAATGCAAACAAAACAAAAAACCTCTAAGGAAAGCCTGCTCCTCTAGCCAGAGAACCAGAAAAATGACACACACACACACACACACACACACACACACACACACACACACACACGAAGCAAGAAGCAGAATCAATTCCTTATCTAGGCTTGAGTGATAGATGATTATCTATCTGAATGCTAGATGATTATCTGTTTCTCATTAGGTGGTGCTGCACTCTGTGGTTTCCCTGTCAAGGTAGCATCTACAGGATGGAGCTGAGGAAATAAGACTGATTTACTTCCACAGGGAAGGTGTTTATGGGGTCAAATGTGCAGCTGAGCATACATTCTACTTCACGCCTGCCAGGGTTAACTAGTACAATTCCCATGGGGAGCAGGAATATGGTAGTACTGCTACGCCCAGCTAAGATAGTCAACAGAAGCCTACTAGGGAGCTAGAATTATCACCCATAAAAGCAATGACAAGCCCACCCTACTGGGTGTTAATGAAGGTAGAATAAAGAAGCTGAAATTCTACTTTTACTTAGTACACCTTCTTGTCTGAACAGTGGTAGAAAAAGGCAGATAAAACAAAATGAGATCCAGAATCTAATTGTGTAATTTCCAAAATGTCCAGATTATAAGAGAAAATCACTCATCATATTAAGAAAACCCCAACATTCAGAAAAGGCTACTAAGAGATGTGTGTACTGCTGGGGATGTAGCTCAGAGGTAGTGTTTGAATAGCATGGGTTAGGTAATCAATGCTGCAAAAATAAACAATAGGACAAAAGAGAACTGTTAACAGAGGTTTTCAGAGACGTTCAATTATCTGACAAGAATCTCAAATTAGACAATATACAAATAATTCAAGAAGAATTATCAACACACTTGGAACAAATGAAAAGGTACAGGAACTTTCAGCAAAGACAGATGACACAAAAAAGAACTTTATGAATAGCACAGTATAATGACAAAAAAACTTAATGAGTGTGGTGCACACCTATAAACTCAGCATTCAGAAGGTGGAGGCAGGAAGATCACAAGTTGGATACCAGCCCAGCTAAAGGTAGAGGATGAGAACTTTTCTCAGTAACAAAATAAAAACAAAGTGAAGAGAACAGCTCAAGTAGTGGAGTATCTGACTAGCATGCACAATGCCGAGTTCAATCCTGAACACCAAAAACAACAACAAAAAGCTTTATGAATGAATCCAAGAGGAAAAGACAGAGAAAAGAGTTAGCGAATTTAATGAGAAGATGGAAATTATCTTAAGAAAGGAAATTAGATGGAAAAAATGAACAGAGCCTCAGGGATATGTGGTACGTGTAACAAAGGAACTAATATTCATGTCACAGGATTCTCAGAAAGAGAGGACAAAGCAGACTGGAAAAAAATTCAAAGAAATTATGATGGAAAAAATTCCAACTCTAGAAGGAGACAGCTAACAGATCAAGAAGCTAGGCAAATTCCAAACAGAATAAACCCAAGGAAAACCTTTCTAAAACACATCACAGCCAGGTGCCCATGGCTCCTAGCTACTCATGAGGCTGAGATCACGATTTGAAGGCATCTTGGGAAGGAAAGTCTGTGAGACTCTTAGCTCCAATTAACCACCAAAAAATTGGAAGTAGAGGTGTGGTTCAAGTGGCCTAGTGCTAGCCTTGAGTCAAAAAGCTAAGGGACAGCACTCATGCACTGTCCTTAACATTAACTCAACTGTCTGAATGACAACATATTACAGAATTTTCACCAAGCTAGAAAATACCCTGGGTCACAAAGCAAACTTTAACAAATCTTTAAGAAGAGATTTCATAGACTGTATTGTCTATGGACACGATAGAATCAAATTAAATATCAATATAAAAAAAGATGAAAAAAATCTCCAAACACTTGGAAACTAAACAATCCACAAGTCAAAATAGTCTCAAAGGAAATTTTAAATGAAAATATACACCAAAATATATAGGGTACAACTAAAGCCGTACTGAGAGATAAGTTTATACTAAAAGGACAACACATTAGAAAAGATCTGAAATTAATAAACTAAATTTTTACATCAAGACTAGAGAAAAATCTAAGCAAGAAAATTTAAAAAGTAAATGATGGAGTCAATTAAGTTAAAAAAACAGAAAACTGATGAAGCCAGTTTAACTGAGAAACTTCTAGAAAGACTAATAAACAGAGAAGCAAAAATCAGGAATATCAGGAATGAAACAGAAGATCCCTACAGGTCCTCAGTCACCAAAAGGAATAAAGGAAAAATACAAATTTTATTCATTTATGAATTTGTCAACTTGGAAGAAATGGACCACTTTATCAAATTCTAAAGCCATAGGACTCGGCCAAGATAAAATAAACAATTGAAATAGTCACATAATTGTGAGAGAAATGTAATATATAGTTATGTGCAGAAATCTTCAGGTTCAGATAGGTTCATGGAGAATTCTACTGAACAAAGGAGTAACAGCAACCTTTCAAGGTCTTTTCCAGAAATGAGGAAAGGAAAGGAGAACTCATAAGTAGAATCATATATATGTATGCCCAACTGATTTTTTTATTGCAAAAGCAATCAATAGGAGAAATTCATCAAATGGTAGTAGAGCATCTTTGGCTTGTATCTCATACCTTTCACAAAAATGAATTATATACTTAAATGACAAATATAAACCTAAAAATACTTTTTTTTTTGGTTGGTTGTGAGGCTTGAACTCTGGGCCTGGGCACTGTCCCTGCACTCTTCAGCTCAAGGCAAGTGCTCTACCGCTTGAGCCACAGCACCACTTCTGGTTTTCTAGTGGTTTATTGGAGATAACTGTCTCACAGACTTTCCTGCTCAGGATGGCTTTGAACCATGATCCTCAGATCTCAGCCTCCTGAGTAGCTAGAATTATAGGCATGAGCCACTGGCGCCAGGCCTAAAAATATTTTTAGGAACATTCACAGGAGCAAATCTTCAGGATCTAGTTTAAGTAGATTTTACACTTGACACGAAAGCACAATCCACAGAACCAAAAAAAATGGGTAAGAGCTTATCAAAATTTTTTTCTTTCAAAGACCTTGTTAAATATGATAAAGAGATAAGCTTAAGGGAGAACAAAAGTGGGGGTGAGACTGACATTGTGTTCCACAATGAGTAGAAACGTCATAATGACATCTGTCCTGTACAACTGATTTTGATAATAAATAAAAAGACAAGCTATAAACTGAATGAAAATATCTCCAAACACATCCAATAAAGAAGTTAAATCTAAAAAAAAAAAAAAAAGAAGTTAAATCTAGAGCTGGGTGCAGGTAGTTCACACCTATACTCAGCTACTCAAGAGGCCAAAGTTTGAGGATTGAGATTTGAAGCCAATCTTAGAGACTTATCTCCACTTAACCAGCAAAAAGCAGGAAGTAAAGGTGTAGCTCAAGTGGTAGAGTGCCAACTGTATGCAAAAAAAGCCTAGTGAGAGCCCCAGAAAAATGTTACCAAGAACCCATCTTGATGAAAAAGCTGACTGTAGTGGTACATGTATACCACCCCAACTACTTGCCAAGCTTAAGGCCTATCTGAAAAACAACAAAAGCAAAAATGGCAAGGATTGTAGCTCAAGTGCCTAGGGCCTTGTGCCTAGCAGGCACAAAGTTCAATGTTCAAACTCTCCATCACACCAAGAAATAAATGCCAGTCATCCCAAACATATACAGAATACAAGCTCTGAACTAATGACCATTAAGAAGAACAAAGGCAAGAAACAGCAGTTAATTGCCAAATTCATGTGAGCATATTTAATAGACTATCTTTAAATATTTAAGTTTCTTGCATTAATAATTACTGTTTACAGTACTAAAATTCTACCATTCAAGCATGATTACATTTCACAAAAGGTAATCATTTGTCAGCAAAAGGATCGTGGCTATATTCTACAAGAGAAGAAAGAAAGCTAATGATAATTAACAGAACTAATAAACACAACACAATATAGAGAGAGTATTTTATCTGGGAAAGATACTATTTACAGCTGGAATCACACGAGATAACCATACAATTATCCCATATCACAAAATCCAAGAGAAGGGCTCAAATTTGAACCTTAGCATGTTCTTCGATAGCATAGTCAAAATTTTTTATTTCCATTTCTTGTAAGCAAAATTTCTATTTCCAGAATAAGCATACCTCCATGATACCATTAGTTTAAATAACTCTTAGTCCTCCTCTTGCTTGTTCAAATTTTGTTCTTTTTGCAGCACATATAACACTTGTGCCAAGTACAAAAGTGTGGGTACACACGCAAATGCGCTGCTGGACCAAGACACGCACGGGCAAAACTGGAAAAGACTGCTTACAGCAGATATTTTTACAACTTGGCTGTTAAGTTTTAGAACCAAAGACAAAGTGCTCATGATTCCAGACTTACTAAACCACAGTCCCAGGGGGCACAATTCAGAAAGTGAAAGTACTGAGAGCTTTACCTTCTCTCCAGCTATGGAATAGGCTTGAACCTTATCCAGGAGCCAGCCCTGAGGCATTCTGGTCACTTATGTTGCCCGTTCACTGTATGTTCACTTAGAAAAAAGAAGTGGGCACACCAATGTGCATGCCTTGGAGGTGAAGCAGAATGAAAGAGTAAGTTTAAGATTCACTTGAATCTTGACCCACTGTCTAAAGTTTAAAAGGCTGCTGCTGCTTGGTACCGTCCTCATTTCTTCCTCTAATGAAAAAAATTACTAACACCAGTAAAAGCTTACATGGATTCATTTCCATACATAAGTATATCTACACCAAACTGCAGATTTAAAGTTACATAAGTGGGGGGTAACAAAACAGACAAATTTAAAGGTCACCTTCAATTCCAGAATAAAACAATCTCAATTCCAAAATAAAACAATCTCCAAAAATGAGTCTGCTGTTTAGTGTACCAATTCATATTCACTCACTGATGATTCATCTTCAAAAGAATTAGACCAACATATTCCAAAGAGAATGTGATATTTATTCAACCATCATTCATTCAGTGCCAGGTACTTTAGGTGTCATTAGGTGCCAGGTACTTTAATATGTATTGGTTCCCACTGATCAATAAAACAGACAAAATTCCTATGCTGGTGGAACTCACAATCAACTAAGGAAATAAAAGTTCTGTATTTTGTTAGATCTAAAGAATATCAAAATTTTACTTACCATTTGGAAAAGAATCAAGGCATCCAGTATAATATGCATCTCAATTTCAGAAATGGGGAGGAGGCACATCTCAGAACCAAAGGCTCAGTGAGCATAAGAATTACATAATTGCAAAAGAAAACGATGAGGCCAGACTAGTTAAGTCAGTCAAGTGAAAAGTCTTGCTGTATTTGGAAACAGCATATGTAAAGAACTTAAGGGTGAAGAACTATTGTAGTCAAAGGACTAAAAGGGAGGCAGTACAGTTAAGAAGTAGTAGGCAGTAAAAGCAGTAGCACAATCTGAAATTAGTGCTGTAGAGTCTACCTCAGGTATTTCTCATTAACCAGCAAAAAACCAGAAATGGAGGTGTGACTCAAGTGGTAAAGTGCCAGCCTTGCCTGAAAAAACTAAGCCCTGAGTTCAAGCCCCAATACCATCAACACCCCCCCAAAAAAAGATGGGGTTGATCCTGAAGGTCTTTAGAGAGGAGAACAGGCAATCAAATACTGGCACTATGGTCCTAAATGCTTTGATGGATGAAGTTGTTTTTTTCCAAGGGTACCTACCAGTCATAGTAGCATGAAGTAGTAGCAAGATCAGGACAGAAGAATTGCTGCCTCCTCTGGAACTAGGAGTTCAGATCTCTCACAAAAGAGGTCCAAAATCAAATATTTACTGAATGTAGACCATCAATACTCAGTGTAATTATTACTACATAGAAGCTTTTTTGTTAAAACTAAATTACTGAGACACAAATCACTTTTGCGGGTTTCTTCTGTGACATATAAAGAGCTTAAAAAACATTTTCAGAAGAAGCACACTGATACTATCCTCTAATCTGCTGAGAGTGACTAGATCCTAGTATAATACATGAACACATAATCATGTCACCACTGGGGATTTACTAGTCTTCATCTTCATCCTTTTCTTCCCAACAGTCAGGGTTAGTTTTTAAGAAAGATCTCAAAGTAAAAGAACAGTAAAGGTTTTTGCCCTTAATTTATATCTCACTGTAAAAAGGGCCACAGATAGCTGATTACTGCATGGCCAAAAATATTCATTTTCAGCTAAATCCTTTCACTACAAAAAGCCATTCATAATATTTAACATTTTAATTCTCCTTCAAAATTATTTAATTTCCAAATACAGGTATTCATTTTAAACAACTGGAAATATTAAGAGAAACATATCTATCACAAACATGGTTAAGACTTTGCCAACTAAAAGCAAATCTTAAGTATTATATAGCTAATTTGCTTCTTGGCTTCATGGCTGTTTCTCACAGGAGATTCAGTGATAAAAATGACATTTAAAATGAACCCTAGGGAAGAGGCAAGATTAACACAATTTATGTCTCAATCCCCTGCAGTTGGTTACAACTGTTATCCACAGATAAAAACTGACTCTCACCCTCCCCCAATTGTAGCAACAATCAAAATAAGTTTTAAAGTACATACAGTACCTTTTTAGTTACTTAAATAGTAGATTTCAGCTAAACTGTCTTATATCTCACAGATTCTCAAAGTAATTCTATTAAGCTAAAGTAATCAAGACCTATAGTTTCTAGTTAACACATTTAAGGTTAATTGAAAAGAAGCTATTTTGGTAGCATAAGACTTCCACGTTATTTTCACTAGTTTTCCACATTTAAACAGTGTTTAGTCTCTAGAGATTTCAAAGTGCCTTAGAAATTGAGAGAAGGATGGGGATAAGATGGAAGATTAGATGAATCTTCCAGGTTCACTCCATGAGTGAATCAGATGACACAGAAGAGACTGGACTTTGGAAAAAGAGAGGAAGAGAATGAGAAAGCATGAAGGGAAGTAGATGGGAGGCAGAGAACTACAAAACTTAGCAGAAGAAAAGCAATAAGGACTTGCAAGGGGAAACTGACTTCAATACAAGGTAAAACCAATAGTCCTGGCAACAGACTAACCAATTATAGTTTCCGGAGAAGCCCATACAACCCACAAGCCTTAACCCCAGTACAGGGATTTAAGAAGCAGCAAATAGTGTAGGGAATTAGCCTAGGTGAAGAAAGGAATTCTGTCATTCCCTTTATCTCAAGGCACGAAAGTAAGATGTTATCTTGAGACAGTGCCTATTCTACTGATAAGAGACTGAGTTGCTCTAGGGGCATGGAATAAGAAGCAATCATGGCTCAAGGAGTCACAGGATACCTTGAAATAGAATTTGAATTCAAAGCTGAGCACTGGTGGCTCATGCCCGTAATCTTAGCTACTCAAGAGGCTGAGATCTAAAGATGGTAGTTCGAAGCCAGCCTAGGCAGAAAAGTCCCCATGAGACTCTTATTGCTAGTTAACCACTGAAAAACCAGAAGTGGTTCTGTGGTTCAAATGGTAGAGTGCTAGCCTTGAGCACAAAGAGGTTCAAGAACAATGCCCAGGCCCTAAGTTCAAGCCCCACAACCAACCCAAAAAAAAAAAAGAATTTGAGTTCAAGTCAGTCACAAGAGGTGATTGAGAAGAGGAAAGAGGGTGGTACAACAAGGGCCCATAGGTAAGTTTAAACTACAGGAAACTACATTGACAGTTTGGACACAAAGGCAGAAGCTTGAGAGGCCTGCAGGTGACAGAGGCTTGAACTTCCTGCCAAATCACACAGCAGAGGCAGGCACTGGAACAGTGACCATTGCATTCACCTACAAAGGAGTAACTATGCTAGGGCACAAGGACCACTAGAGGCAGCACTGCTCCAGATGTCTGGCAGTGAAGGAACTTTGGAGCAGTTAAGAATAGCAGAGGCAAGGGTGTAGCAAAGCTACCATAAAAGGCACCTGGGACACTAAGCAGTAGTCTTAGCAGTTGTACATAGCTCCATCCAATCCTCCTATCACCTGCGGTCAGGGCAGCAATGAAACACTGACAAGTACTTACAGTTGACAAGTACTCACAGTCTAGGCCTTCCTGTCTAGATCTATGCACTGATTGATGAGTGCAACAGAGCCCTCCCACCCAGACCTAAACCACAAGATTTATTCAGATATGTTTATGTGTTAGGTAAGAACTATCAGAAATACATGTTTTCTTTTACACAAGTTTGTCTTTGTTGCTGTTTTGTCTTTTTTAAATTGTTTTTGACTATACGGACTTGGTGTGTGTATGAGTGTGCACAAACACACACGCACACACACACACACAAACACCTGCCTACCTGCTTGCCTGCCTGAACACACACACAGACACACAGACACAGACACACAGACACACACACAGACACACAGACACACACGCACACACGCGCACGCGCACGCGCACACACACACACACACACACACACACACACACACATGCCTACCTGCTTGCCTGCCTGAACACACACACAGACACACAGACACAGACACACACACACACACACACACACACACACACACACACACACACACACACACACACACACACACACACACACCCTGCTTCCAGTTGCAACGTTTTGCTGGTTAATTGAAGATGGAGTCTCACAGACTTTTCTACCCCGGCTGGCATCAAACAGCAATCCACAGATCTCAGTCTCCTCAGTAGCTAGAATTACAAGTTTTAAGTCACTGGTATCCAGGCCTGCATTTCTTTGTGTATATGTGATATAGACCCATTTAAGTTTTACTTTTTAATATAGGCCTTTTTCTCCCTCCTATTCACTTTTTTTTTGGTTGCTTGTGGGGCCTGAATTCAGAGTCTGGGTGCTGTTCCTGAGCTTTTCCACTCAAGGCTATGCTCTACCACTTTGAGCCAGTGTCACTTTCAGTTTTCTCGAGTTAACTGGAGATAAGAGTCTCACGGGACTTTCCTGCTAGGGCTGGCTTTGATCTGTGACCCTCAGATTTCAGCCTCCTGAGTAGTGAGGATTAAAGGCATCAGCCACCAGCGCCTGGCTTCCAGTATTCAATTTTACATCATATCTGTCCCCTTTCTAATTGTCTTTCCCCATTTATAGTTTCCATCAATACACAAGTAGAAATATTCACTTGCTCATATTTTCTACCACATTTCTCCATCCTTGATCTTTCCTCCTTACCTACACTTTTAACTAATAACTAGATTGCCTAAACATCACTTGTTTTGTTGACTTTGTGTTTTGAACTTTGTTACCGTTGCTTTTTTTTGTTTCTGTATGTGTTATCCAATTCTCTTCATTTTTCCTTTTCTGTTCCCTACCACAGCACAAGGTTAACTAGAGCTTTCTTATTTACCTCTACCTTCTCATTAACTATATTTGTTAAATTTATCTCCCATCCTTTCTTTCTTATAAAACCAAATGCCCAGTACTACTCCCTAGTTTGATCTTCTTTTTTTTCCTCTGGTTAACTAAAGTCTTCCTAGTTCATGAAAATATTTTTGTTTCTTTTTTCATCTAAAGACATTGGAAAACTAGTGATAAGTAGTCTTCTTTAGGATTACCACAAACATAAGGTTGTGGTTTATCAACTGCAGTATCTTTTATAGCCAAGTTTCCTCACCATGAATGAAAAATAATTCTACACAGTATCTTGAGCATTGAAACTGAATATGTGACAACTAGCCACTCCCCTCCAACCTAGAAACAGGAAAATACAGCACAATTCAGCCATTACCCAGTCTTAAGTAACCTTCGAGTAATTACCAAAAGGACACAGGAGATTGTAATATCCACTAAAACTTGGCCCAGAAATTGAAATACTTCTTCAAAAACAAATAAGGCAAAACAATGAATAAAGAAATTAACTCAGGAGGCTAAGATCTGAGAATTATGGTTGAAAGCCAGCCTGGGCAGAAAAGTCTGTGAGACTCTTATCTCCAATTAACCACCAGAAAACCATAAGTGGAGCTGTGGCTCAAATGGTAGAAGGCTCACCTTGAGCTGAAGAGCTCAGGGACAGCACACAGGCCCAGAGTTCAAGCCTCAAAACGAAGAAGAAAGAAGAAGGAGGAGGAGGAGGAGGAAAGAAGAAAGAAGATGAAGATAAAGACGAAGGAAGGAGAAGGAGAAGAAGGAAGTAGAAGGAGGAGGAGAAAGAGAAGAAGAAGGAGAAGAAGAAGAGGAGGAGGAGGAGAAGGAGATGGAGGAGGAGGAGCAGGAGGAGAAGGAGGAGCAGAAGGAGGAGGAGGAGCAGGAGGAGGAGGAGGAAGAGAAGAAGGAGGAGGAGGAGGAGGAGGAGGAGGAACCCCTAAACTACTTTAGCATGGTTTGTAAAAGGTATCTGATTTTTTAAAAAATTTAAAATAGTAATGTGCAGGGAAAACAGAAAATCAACAGGTTATAATTCTAGTTAATTTAGGGCAAAGTTATTGGTAATTTTCAAGAACTGAATGAAGTTCTTAACTTTTCAAATATTTTGTCCTGAAAAGTTCTTACTAAGCACATGAAAATACAGAGATTGAAGATTCAAAGGGATGAAAATAACAGGATGAGTCATCTCAGCTAAGCAAATGGTTCAGAGGGAAGTTTAAAACCTCTTGCAGAATATTATTTTTAAACTGGACAAGATATTTCTAATTTTAAAATATAAACGTAGGACTTCAGTTTCAGCTCCAACACATGCGGTGCTTAGATATTATCATTCTGCCCTTACAACATAAAACTCTAACAAACTGAAAATCAGCAACTTCTCTTACATTTTCATAAGCTCAGTTCTTACAGAACTGAGGACACAGGGTAAACTACCTCCAGAAATCTATAGATGGGCAAATACAGAAAAGCACATACATCTATGTTCAGCTTACCGGGAGTAGAAGACATTGGAATAATACGTAAGTAAGAAAACTTTGTGAATAAAAATGCCTGAAGATTAAACCTTAAGTGGCCCTCTCCATTCTTGCAGCTTTCCATTCAGGAATTTCATTAGAAATTGTGATGTTCTTTTTAAAAAAAAAAATCTTCCCTTTTAGCTAAGAAGAGAGCAAAAGCAGTCATTTTGAAACATGCCCAGGGGTAAAATACAATAATAATCTCTCCTTTTGCATAGGAGAACACTAACCATTTTTGACACGTTTAGTTAACAGTTTGAAACAAGTTTAGAATGTTCTTTGTAACAAAGGCCAACACATCAAGAAAAGATTTATCAGAGCCTTGTATGTTCTAATTAATCAGCTACATGGCCTTAAGCTTTGTTTCACGTAAAAGCAGGAAAGAAAAGAGAAGCCCTCAGAAATACTTCTGGAGGATGTAGCTAAGGACTCAGGGCCAACGAAAGACTGGGATTGCAGAACACTTTCCCTTCTTCATACTCTGCCACTATTTCAATAGGGTTTCAGTACAGTAAAAATGGATCACAAATGAAAGGAGTTCTTAAGAGCCCAGAACTAGTGGCTCACACCTGTAATCTTAGTTACTCAGGAGGCTAAGATCTGAGGATCATGGTTCAAAACCAGACCAGTTAGGAAAGCCTGTGAGACTCTGATCTCCAATTAACCACCAAAAGCCTGGAAGGAGAGCTGTGGCACAAGTGGTAGAGTGCTATCCTTGAGCAAACAACAACAACAACAAAATGCTAGGCCCTGAGTTCAAGCCCCTGGACTAGCACAAAAGCAAAATAAAACAGACAAAAAGGAGTTCTTACGAAAATCCAAAAACAACACAGGAAAAAGGAAACAAACAAAGGTACTTCTGTTTCAGATGCCTATAAAAACTATATTTATACCAAACATTAAAAATGACTCAACTCCTGGCTAGCTTAAATTTGCACTTCACTTAACTTTATCCCAGCAGGCTATTTACTGTAATTCCTATTGCCCAATACATCATATCCAGCTTGAGAACAATATAGGTATGCATGTTTGACACCAGTGGCTCATGCCTGTAATCCTAGCTTTCTGGAGCTGAGATCCAGAGCATCTCTGTTGGAAGTCAGATCAGGCAGAAATGTCCATCTCCAAAATAACAAGCAAAAAGGGCTGAAGATGTAACTCAAGAAAGTCAAGTAAATCCTGCCCACTCCCATCAAAAAAAGGTACATGAAAAAGCAAAGAAAAATATAGTCTGAAAAGACAAAGAACTTATCTGTGCTCAAATATGGTACAGTCTTAGGAATTACCACATAAGGAATTTAGAATATCTATGAATAAATTGATCATGGCGGTACATGGTTGTAATGCCAGCATTCAGAAGACTGAGGCAGAAAGATCACGAGTTTGAGGCAAGCCTTGACTATACATCTACCTCCTATTATAAACAAGCAAAAAACTATGATTAATATGCTAAGAGCTCTACAAAAAAGACTGCCCTAAAAGGAGACAACATGCAACAACAGATAGGTAAGATAATCATACACAACTGTAAGGCTGAATTAAAAGAAAATGCTAGAAATCAGAGTATCACTGTAGAAGAAATAAAGAATGTCCTTAATGGATTCATCAGTGGATTGGACATGGTGAAGGAAAAGAATCAGTAAGCTTAAAGACATTTCCACAGAAAATGTTGGCCCAGTAGCCTCCTCTCTCACAGTTTGGTATACTCCTTTCCTAGGCAACACTAGGCCCATTTAGTAAATGCAGTAAATAATCAGCTTCCAACCCCCTTTGCCTTGAAATGGCACTCCTTTGGGTAACTATACCCATATTAGGCAGCAAAAGCCCCAAAGACTGACCAAGTCTGGGCAGCTGTAAGACCTTATAGCAGCAGCCATAAATCCTACCTTGCCAAGATGAAGCCCCTGTCCACATATCCACACTGGGGTCCTCACCTCCTAGTCCTTCCTAGCCCCTCCTAAACTCGTAGGTTATATCAGTCACCTCAGATAATAGCCAGCACTTCTCTCTTGTGAGAAGGGGTCTTGGCAGTCCCTTTACTGGCAATAAACGTTTTCTCTATTCTTTGTACCTAGACGTCTTCGTGGTTTTCTGGCAAAGTCTAATAAACTCTAACAGAAAACACCCAAACTAAAATGTGAAGAGAAGAAAAAAATAAAATAATAAAGTGAAGAGAATTTCAAAAAGCAGAACATAATAGCCAAGAATTATGGAAGAAATTATTTTAAAATATTACTGTAGGGGCTGGGAAGGTGGCTCAGTGGTAGAACGCTTGCCTTGCATGCCTGAGGCCCTGGGTTCGATTCCTCAGCACCACATAAGCAAAAAGAAAAAAGCCAGAAGTGGTACTGTGGCTCAAGTGGTAGAGCGCTAGCCTTGAGCTGAAGAGCTGAGGGACAGCGCCCAGGCCCAGAGTTCAGGCCCCACGACTGGACCAAAAAAAAAAAATATTACTGTAGTTCAACATATGTATGACTGGATTATCAGGAGAAACAGGAAACAAAGAAGAAATATCTGAAAATTCTTAGGCATAAATGTATTATTCTTTTTTTTTGGGGGGGGGAGGGTCCGGTCATGGGGCCTGAACTCTGGGCCTGGGCGCTATCCCTCAGCTCTTCTTCTCAAGGCTAGCACTCTACCACTTGAGCCACAGCGCCACTTCTGGCTTTTTTCTTTTTGCTTATGTGGTGCTGAGGAATCGAACCCAGGGCCTCATGCATGCAAGGCAAGCGCTCTACCACTGAGCCACCTTCCCAGCCCCCTATTTTCAGGATTTCTATGTTAACTACATAATGTTGTTGAAATAAATTAAAGATCTAAATAAGTGGAAAGATACTCTATGTTCATGGCCTTGGGAGTCTCAGTATTGTTCAAAGATCCATTCTTTCCAACTTGATCTATCAATTTAATAAAATCCTACTCACAAACGTAGGAAGCTATTTTACTAGCAGACTGACTTAAAAGATATATATACAAAGACAAAGACCTAGAACAACCAATTACTGAAAAACAATAAAGTCAGAGTGCCAATACTACCCAACTTTAAGACTTACTATAAAGGTATAGTAATTAAGGCAGTATAAGAAAAGACATATAGACTGATGGAACAAAATAGACCAAAAATAGACAATACAAATACAGTCAACTGATCTTTGACAAAGGACCAGAGACAATCCAAAAGAGATGTCACTTTCAACACAGTATTAACTATGCATATATAAAAATAAGTTTAGATATAGACCTTACAATCTCCATGAAAACTAACTCCAAGTTAGTTACTTTTAAGTCTTAAAAGTAAAATGAAAATTATATAATTTCCAGAATATAGCACAGAATAGGTAACCTTGAAGTTAGTGGTCAGTTTTCAAATATAATACCAAAATGACTGACCATGCGAGGGGAAAAATTGTTAAAATGAAGACTGTTGTAAGAATGAAATGTGTAAAACACATTTCTGGAGAGCATTATCATGAAAATGGTAAAATAATAAGATCTAGGACTCCATCCCTTCACAGAAACAATAAGTGAGATCCCAAAAAGAATCAACTTTTCCAGATTCTGCTACTGAAAAGCTTACAACAATCAGGAAAAGGTCTGGTTAATGAGGCAACTAATTGTGATAAGAAAGTACAGAGCATTTTAAGCTGCCCACTTACCTTCCCCTACACACTATACCTATGAAGAGACCAGAAATAAAAGGCAATTTCCTCAATCTGATGAAAGGGTTCTGTTGTTGTTGTTGGCTTGTTTGTTTGTTTAAAGATGGGAGTTTCACTATGTTGACCAGGCTGGTCTCAAACTCCTGGGTTCAAGTGATCCTTCCATCTTAGCCTCTTGAGTTGGCCATGACTAAAAGACATGCTGGCATGCTTAGTTAAGAGCATTTTGAACATCCACAGCTAACATTATGCATGGTAACTGAAAGCCTTCTTCTGAACACCGGCAGCAAAACAAGAATACCTACTTTCTCCACTTCTATTCAACATTGTACCTGAAGTTCTATCTGGAGCAATTAGGCAAGAGAAAGAAATAGTAATTTTCAATGTATGCCCCCCCCCTTATTAACTTTAAGTCCTTAGACTCGAAGAGAAATTGGCCTGTCAACTCTTTCCATCATATCCTCCTAGTTAGGAATCTGCTTAACATCAATAATCAGAAAACTTGTCTCTGTAAAAGGCAAGATAATATTTTAGGCTTTGTGGGTCATATAGTCTCAGTGGCGAATATTCAGTTCTTTCACTGCATCAACTCTATAGAAAAATTATACAGAAAATACATACATTTATGAGTATGGCTGTATTCCAATAGAAGTTTATTTATAAAATATATTGCAGGTCAGAGTTGACCAACAGGAGCTCATTTGCAAACTATAGATCTATAGTGTCAGAGAAGATTCTCTTGCCCATTCTAATATGATGGTCTTTAAGGAAATGGACACATTTCAAGGCTCTGTGATCCACAGGCTCCGACCATTTGGAAAAGGTTCTATAGCCCATCATTACTACAATAGGATTCCAGGTACCAATGTCTCAGACCTATAATCCTAGATATTGAGGAGGCCGAGATTTGAGGATCCTGGTTCAGAGCCAGCACAAGCCAACAAATCCTCTAGGAAGATTAGATTATATCACTCTGGACTCTGCTATAGGTGCTGATATAACAATAAATATACTTTTAGCTGGCTCTGGAGGCTCACAGGTATAATTCTCAGATCTCAGGAGGCAGAGATCATTGTTCAAAGCCAGCTCAGACTCTTATCTGCAATTAACCAGAAAAATGCTGGGACTCTAGAGATATAATTCTAGCCATGAGTGAAAAGGCCAGAGAGTACTGAGGCTCCAAGTTAAAGTACGGTTATCAGTGCTTGTACAATGCTTGCTAAAACTAAACCTTATAGTGAAAGATAAAATTTTAACAACTCAGTAATAAATATCAAGAAAGCCTTCATCTAGGAGGAAATGCAGTAAATATTTAATGGCCTAGTACTCTCAATCTCAATTTCTCAACATTCAAAAGAAAAAAAATGGCAAATTCTAGATTGTCTCTTTGTATTCTCTTCTTAACCCCAATGATCAGGCACTCACAGACCACTCCACTTGAAGAGATTATTAATAAGTAGCCCTCTCAATCACCATCATCTCTCAATCATCACCATCATCATCATCATGAAGCTTTCTATAGATTTTTATATTACTGATTAATACCATCTTTGAAAAATCTTTCTGCCTTACTCTAAAAGGGCTTCCTAGCTCTCTTACTCTTATCAATTTAAACACACTCTTCACTTTTCTCTGTACTCTTTCTTCCAAGATTCATAATACTTCACAGCTTCACGTCATACTCAAGTTAGCTATTTCTGGAGGCAGAACAATGTCTGGTTCCACTACTTAGCAGCCACATTGTATTGGCCTTGTTATATAGCTCCTCCATTAGTCATCTGTAAAATAAGTATAAGAGCAAGGTTGTTTGGACAATTAAAACAACTACAAGAGTGTCTACTATTTGGTTAGTGAACAGTATGTGCTATCTGTATCGTTTTTGTTTTCTTAACATTTTACTCTTTATTATAAAAGTTAATCTCATAATTTCTCCCACAAGTCTTATATATACCCTTTATAAGTTTTCTATTCAGATAAACAATGTCAATGTTTTTCCACTTTATCCCATTCAAATCTTTGGATCACTGTGAATATTTCTATAGGGATTAAGTTCCTATTACTCTATTATGTCTATATTTTTCAGTTCTCTAATTTAAGTTAGTGATACCATTTTTGAACATTATAGAATGTACCCCAAAGTTTATAGCTTTGTACAATTAGCAATCTTAACAGAATGTCACCGACTACATCAAAACAAAAATTCTCACAGGCCAACCTCAGCTACAGGAAAGCAATCATGTGAGTGGCACTTCCTTATCCCAGAGCCCTACAACCTCTCTGTACAAACTTCTCTTTCCTCAAGTTCTAATTGAATCCCTACCTCCTTTTTTTAAGTGGTGCTTGGTAGGCCACTGAATTGCATCTGTAGCCCTGAATCTCCCCATTTGGCCTCATTCAATTCTCCCTACAGTGTAAGCATTACCTTTTGAGGCTTCTGCTCAAAAAAGTGTCCTATAAAACATTCCATCCCTTTCATGTGCACTTCAAAATACACATGCAAAAAAAAAAAAGAAAATCAGAAAAGTACATCTGTAAGATAATGGTCCAAACTAGAATATTTTCAAAATTCAGTAGTCATAAGGAGTCACAAATATCGGGCTGGGAAGGTGGCTCAGTTGTAGAGCGCTTGCCTTGCATGCATGAGGCCCTGGGTTCGATTCCTCAGCACCACATAAGCAAAAAGAAAAAAGCTGGAAGTGGTGCTGTGGCTCAAGTGGTAGAGTGCTAGCCTTGAGCTGAAGAGCTGAGGGACAGTGCCCAGGACCCAGAGAGTTCAGGCCCCATGACCAGACCAAAAAAAAAAAAAGGAGTCACAAATAGAAGCTTAATAATCATTACCAACAGTTTTCAAATACATGTCTATATGCACATATAACAATAAATGGAAGCTTTTGTAAGAGTACAAGCTATATTTCACTATTTAATCGGAATAGCCCCAATTATATTTTGTTCAAAAACGGACACAGCATACCCATTTATAAATTTGACTCCTAAACTCTTACCAACAGTAAACAGATTAAAACAATGACTCCTTTCCTACTTACTTATATACTCATTAAGCAAGGAATTATTCAATCATACATACCCCCGCCCCTGCCTTTCAAAAAGATATTCAATCTATGCTTAAGTAACCAAATAAGACTTCTGACTAAGTAATCATACAGACCTAATTTATACATTTTTGTAAGTAGTTCACTAAAATACTAAGGGCATGGTTATCTTCAATATAATCAATACAACAGGATGGGTTACATTTATTTTTAAATATAATATGAATTCCATTCGTGATTTGCTCATTTCATCCAAAAGTGTAAATTTTACTACAAACATCAAATTTTCTATTTTTGTCCAATAGGACATAGATTTGAAGGCCTGATTTTAGCTGGGAAAAGGATATACTATAACCAGTCTAATGACTAAACAGCTGCAGATTCTAAAAAGAGATTTATATTATTTTGAGTTAGGCACTCATTTGTGCTTTAAATTTTCTATCATGTGGTATCTTTTAAGATGCATGAAAGGAAAAGGCAACAAAACTTAAAATCTTGATCTATAAGACTCTCATTTAGTGAAAGACAGTAAGAAGGAAAAAAATTGTTAGATGCAAGTTCATTTGCAGCAATTTCATACGTTTTTTGTTTTTTTTTTTAGTAACTATTCTTCTATCTCTTCAGAGGGACTTTGAGCCAAATAAGGGCAAGAAAGCCATGGTTTATTCACCCTTGTAAGTCAAGGCACCCTACATACAAATATTAGAAATCAGAGTTCATTTCCCAAAAATACAGACAGCCATCTTCAACTTTCCTTCAAGTCCATTTTGCAGGCACTAACAGGGTGCATTATGAGAACCGCAGACAATAAAAAAACAACTACATCTTCACAAACAAGTAAATGGGAAGATAAAAACAATATATTCAATGGATAAACTTTATTTTTACAAAGAAGGTAAGAGAACTTGAGGTCAAAATAAAGTAGAGAGAAAAGTTTCACAGGTCAAGAAATGACAGTGGGAGAAAACAAAATATTTGCATTACATATAGCATACATTACATACATGTGCATGTATGTATTAAGATGTATATATCGCAAAAATCTGTTTAGAAAAGTCAATATTAAAAATGTTTCCATCTGTAATGCTGTACAAAAAGAGATAAAGTAGGGCTGGGAAGGTGGCTCAGTGGTACAGCGCTTGCCTTGCATGCATCAGGCCCTGGGTTCCATTCTTCAGCACCACATAAGCAGGAAAAAAAAGCCAGAAGTGGTGCTGTGGCTTAAGTGGTAGAGCGCTAGCCTTGAGGTGCAGAGCTCAGGGACAGTGCCCAAGCCCAGAGTTCAAGTACCACGACCAAGGGGAAAAAAAAAAGAGATAAAGTATAAAAGGAAGTATTATGTAAATGAAAGTCAAATTTAACTTAGAAACTATTTGTCCTTAATACTGATAAATTAATTCTATTTTTTAAGCTTCAGAAATTGTTATTCACAAAAATACACTAAAAGAGGAACATTTAATCAGAAAGCTTTCCATTTGTTAAACTTCAAATATAGTATGGGGCTGGGAAGGTGGCTCAGTGGTAGAGTGCTTGCCTTGCATGCATGAGGCCCTGGGTTCGATTCCTCAGCACCACATAAGCAAAAAGCAAAAAGCCAGAAGTGGTGTTTTGTTTAAGGGGTAGAGCGCTAGCCTTGAGCTGAAGAGCTGAGGGACAGTGCCCAGGCCCAGAGTTCAGGCCCCATGACCGGACCCCCCCCAAAAAAAATATATAGTACAAGTTTTCAATGATATATGCAAGGTAGTACTAAAAGCCATTTTGACTATATTCATTATTTAAAATTCTTAATCATCTTTAATCAAGAACAAATAGTATTCAAACAACTTTTGAGGGTTTACTGACAAAGAGATATTCAGATAACTAATTAATGTAAAAATAATTCATTCAATTTGAGTCACTGTATATCTACTAGAGAAGCTAAGATTAGCACTATCACAGTTTGAGACCACCCAGGCAAAAAGTTTGCGAGACCCCCTTCGAAACCAATAGCAGAATGCAGTGATGGATGCCTGTCATACAAACTACACAAGAGGATAAGATCAAGAGAATTTTGGTTCCAAATCAGCTTGGGCAAAAAGTGAACATGATTTCATCTTGATGCCAGAAGCTGGGCACAGTGGCACATACCTGCTATTCCTACTTATGGCAGGAAAAATAAAATAGGAAGATTGTTGTCCAGATGTACACCCAGGTAAAAAGCAAGATTCTATCTCAAAATAACCAGTGCAAAAAATAACCAGTGCACAGAGTGCTGCCTAACAAACACAAGACCCTGCATTCAAACCTCAGTACCACCAAGAAGAAAGTGAAGTCACTACATGCAAGTATATTTGTGATCTAAAACAGGAAAACATATTAACTGTCATGAATTCTTAAATCCAAAGGTAGATAGCATTTATAAGAAAAAGCAAACATGAAAATTATATCATATATATATATTATTGGCAGATGATATATTTAAGAGTTTAAATGTTTTAAATTAAATTGCTAACTTCCACTTAAACATGAACTCTCAGTATAACAACAAAAAAATCTTAAAACCCTGGACTTAACAAATTATATACAAAATAAAATGAGGTCAAATAGTAATAGTCAGACTTGGTATATCACAATAGAAAAATAGTTAACCTGTTTGAAACTAATGCAGTTTAAGTACATACCATCTTCAAAGTTAGTCTGTGTGTAAAACATGCTCTAAACTGAGCAACAGCTATAGAAACTTCAAATAACTTTCCTGAATGATTTGTGATTATATTTGTAGTCAAATAATCTATAATAAAATTCATTTTAGGCTGTTCAAGAATGAGCAGCTATAGCCAATAATCCTAACTATACACTATTATCCTAAGTACGTTACTAATCAAACACCTCTATAACTACCCTTTCAAAATACAGATTCAAACCCACTCAAGTTACTGAGTCTACATAAAAATACTGAACAAAACTTTTCCTCGTTCCTAAGAACTAGACCATAAAATAAATGTCATTATCAGGGCTGGGGAGGTGGCTCAGTGGGAGAGCGTTTGCCTTGCCTGCATGAGGCCCTGGGTTTGATTCCTCAGCACCACAAAAGCAGAAAAAGCCAGAAGTGGTACTATGGCTCAAGTAGTAGAGCACTAGTCTTGAGCTGAAGAGCTGAGGGACAATGCCCAAGCCCAGAGTTCAAGCCCCACAACTGACCAAAAATAAATGTCATCATCTTATTTCCTTCTTCCCATTCTATTACCTTTTCTCTCTTTCAATTAGGTAGCTTTTGACTTATATGTAGGTTGGCTGAAAAAACAGCTATTGACTACCACAGTTTCACATATCAATTCTAATTCATACGTTATCAATATAAACAAACAGTACATTTGTTTCAAAATAATTTAAACATATACAGATATTTTCCTTGTAAAAATCATGTACTTGCCTTGTGTCTGCATTTAAGTACAACTCCATAGGCTCCTATAAGTAAAATAGAAGTAAATAATCAGGAATGTGTATATAAATTAGTTCTTGAAACAATGAAAGTATATGTTAGAATAATGATACCTAAAATGACAATATTCTTAGATGATAATGCAATAATGAGTCACACACAAATATAGCATGGATCGCCTTTTTTTATAAATTAGAAATATAAAAAAGTCATTTCTCCCAACATTGCTTTAAATGTCTCTCTTTTTAAAGGAAATTTTACAAGACATTTTAAATTTATGCTTAAGATTGTAAGATTTTGTGAGTAAATAAAAACTCAAAAGGGTTCTAGGGAACTTCAAACTTAAAAGGTAGTAACTTCCCAAGAATAAGCTCAAGCACAGAGAGAACCCAAATATACTATCTGTCCTAGGACTCCATTTAATACTCATCTAGTACACTGGAATCTTTCCTAACTAGAAAAATAGTGCAGGTTTGGGTTAGGAGTATAGATCAGTGGGTAGAACTCTTGCCTAGCATGTATAAGGCCCTGAGTTCCATTCCACCAAGCATCCCCAATATATATATGTACTGGTCTAAAACAATCCAATTAATGACTAGGATGAGCTGTTTCTTTTTTTCATGAAGATTGAGTTTAGAGGCACAGGCTAAGAACACCTCCTTTTTTTTTTTTGGCTGTACCTTGACAAGATCCATTCATATCTTTTAAGTTACTTATTTTACTGTGTTGGCAACAAACTGACTTTTTTAAGGGCAGAACAGAGAGATAGTCCCTTGACAACAAAATTGCAGTTAAAGATATAATAGGAAGAATTGATTTTAAGGAATCAAAACATAGTGTTAACATCTGATAACAAAGCCTTGAAGAACATCAAGAACATTTTCATTTAATAGACAGACAACACCTGCATCCAACTATGAGATGGTGATTTCAGAGGGACAAGATTGGGAAATGTGTCTTCAACAGAGAGTCTAGGGGACCTAAAATCTCCCTCACTTTGATGAACATGGATGAATCTTATTATCATAGTTAAGAGTGAAACCAGCAATAAGAACCATCCAAATTAATTCCACAATCACTAGGCAATCATCATCTAATTGCTACACAATTGCCCATGTTAGTTTTCTCTGTAATGTGAAAATGCAATGCCTATGCAACAGGAGTACAGTTTGCTGACAGATCTTTTATTTTGTCCATCATGGGGCTTGTATTTATAGCCTGGACACTGTCCCTTAGCTCTTGCTCAAGGCTAGTGCTATACCACTTTGAGCCACGGCACCACTTCCGGTTTTTGAGTGGTTGATTGAAAAGTCTCATGGGGACTTTTCTGCCAGGGCTGGCTTCAACCATGATCCTCAGATCTCAGCCTCCTGAGTAGCGAGGGCTATCGCATGAGCCACCAGCACCCAGCTGACAGATATATACTTCATATAACCAAAAAACATCTTAGCTGGGCCCCAGTGGCTCAAGCCTGTAATCTTAGCTACTCAGGAGGCTGAGATCTGAGGGTCATGGTTCAAAGACAGTCCTGGCAGGAAAGTCCATGAGACTCTTATCTCCAAATAACCACCAGAAAACCTCAAGTGGTGCTGTGGCTCAAAGAGGTAGAGTGCTAGCCTTGAAAGTCCTGAGTTCAATCCCCACAACCAACCAAAAAGAATCTTAAGGAGCTTGGAAAGAAAAAATATAGCAAAGATAGTTCTAGTTATTATTTAAAGTAACATTCTAATTCATATAAGTCTGGTAATTTCAGTTCATGTAAGCCAACATCTGAGAAGATCATCACCATTGGGCATACTAAGAAAAATAAGATTATCCTGAAAAATTTACTCAGAATTTAGAATAATCCAATTTGTTATGTTCTATACACTATCCTTCTCCAGTCCTAAAAGCTTTATTACCTAAGTCTATCCTTGCAATACCTGTGAAAACTAAAATTTTAAAAGGGAGAGCTGGAGATGTGACTAAAGAGGTAGAGCACCTGCTCAGTGAGTATACAGTCCAGTGTTCAAATTCTAGTACCAAAAAAATAAATATACATGTTTGTGTGTTGTGTATATAAAGTCAACTGTTATAAAACGGACAGTAAATAAAAAACAGGAAATGAATTTTATTTACATATTTAACATCAAAGAAATGGAAAAAGTTGACTGGTGAAGGAACAACCAATTATATTTATATTATTTTATAGTTTTTATATGATTCCAATTTCAGACCTTAAAACAAGTATCTAATGAGTAGACTCTAATTATTTCTATTTTTAAAAGATTTGCTAAGTTATTATTAAAATCCTGAAGTGCTTTATTGGTCATGTAAATTTTTACAGCTTTTTAAATTCAAATTTTGAAAAATATAAAATCTTTGTAGCATTTGCTTTAAAGATATAAATGTTCCACCAGAAAACTGGAAGTGGCACTGTGACTCAAGTAGTAGAGTGCTTGTCTTGAGGTAAAGAGCTCAGTGACAGTGCCCAGGTGCAGAGTACAAGCCCCACTACCGACCAAAAAGAAAAAGATATAAATGATAAGAAATTTAATTGTAATCACTCATTTCCTGTTACCAAAGTCATTTACCAAGGTTTCCAAAAAGTCATCTGTAAATCAAAAGGAAATTACTAAGCAAGAAAAATCAGAAGCAAATGGTAATTTTTCTAAGAGCCAATTCAGGAAAAATAAATTTCCATACCTTATCAAATCAACCAATGATATTGTTGATTTGATAAGCTATGGAAATTTATGTATGTACTACTTGGAAAGAAAACTCATGGTCAATGTTAAAATATAATCAATCTGAGCACCTGAAAATGTACAAGCTGTTTTGTCATTCTCAAAGGAAATAGAAGTTATTTACCCATTTATTTTCATATACTAAGTAAATGAAAATATTTTAAACAAATTTTAAGTTATTCAAAGTAAGTTTAGTAGATAGAAAATTTAACAGAAAATATGGACTAATGAAACCATAATTACTAATGAAAAGAAAGAAATGAAGACAGTCTTAAAAATTCTTGATTTATGAAACCTCAAAGAATCTTAAAATGTTATTAATTTTCAAGTGAAGTGTTAATACCCAAATAGTATACTTTTATTTTTAATACTGTACTTTCAGATACACATCTAAATTGATATAAGTTGAATTAACGAAAACTAAGTAAATTTTTTAGTGATAGGTATAATTGCACATTACTCAAAAATTCCAAGGATATTAGAATTCTAACTTACCTTCACCTACAACCCCAAGGATCTCAAATTTATTCATCACATTACCAATGTTAGGAATCTTCATGAAGACAAACTGCTCTTTTGATGTAAGCCACAGAACATGGCCTCAAAGAAAAAAACTTCAAACAGCTAAGTAAGTAGAAGCAAAAATGTCTGAAGAAAGAAATTCTCAGTAGTTGATTGGCACTTTTACATTATTTCTTCTAATAGTGAAGCATGAATGAGTCCCTGAAAAAACAAACACAACAAAAGTCCATTAGATTTTTACTATTTTACTCTAATCATCTATCCTACTTTTCATACTGTTTTTTAAATCCATGTTTCATATGCTAAAAAGAGAACAGAAAGAAAAAGAGGGAAGAATCTAAAATACAATGAACCTCATCGTAATTGGAATGAATAACCACAATGAAAGAGACTACGGATGAAGAATTAGTCCCTGGCAATTTTTGGAAACAGTACTTTGTCTATTTTCCTCAAACTGAAAACATAAAATCAAATATTGTACTCAAACACATAGATATTTCCATATCACTGTAAGTGATGAAACATTTTTTGTGGGTACTGATTTTTTCACTCGGGACATTGTGCTTGCTAGACATTCTATTCCTTGAACCATATCCCCAGGTTTTTTTGCTTTAGTTATTTTCACATTAGGGTCTCTTGCTTTCACTTGTGTTGGCCTTGGAATATAATCCTCTTACCTATTCCTCTCATATAGCTGTAATTACAGGTATGAACTAACATGCCTGGCTTACTGTAAGATAGAGTCTCACTAACTTTTTTTTTTGCCTGGGCTGGCCTCAAACCACAATTTTCCTATCTCTACCTCCCAAGTAGTTTATCTGTATTCTAGAATTGAACAAATAAGTAAATAAATTATGGATTATGAGACAATAATTACTTTTTTTTCTTGTCAGTCATGGGGCTTGAACTGTGGGCCTGGGCACTGCCCCTGAGCTTTTTTGCTCCAGGCTAGTGCTCTACCATTTTGAGCCACAGCACCACTTCTGATTTTCTGATGATTAACTGGAGATAAGAGTCTCACAGACTTTCCTACCTGGCTGGCTTTGAATTGCAACCCTCCGATCTCAGTCTCCTGAGTAACTAGGATTACAGGTGTGAGCCACCAGCACCTGGTATAGTTTCTTATTCTTACAAGCAAGTTACAAATATGAAAATGGGGAAAGTGTGAAGTTAATAAAATGCACTGTTTTTAGTATCTTCAGAAGTAAATGCATATGTATATATAATTCACATGCATACTTCCTTGCTCTGTCCCCCAGGAGGACCTAGGAGCAATGATACCCCAAATAGCAATCAGCACAGGCCCAATGAAAGCACCTAGAATTCCTTAGAGAAATAACTGGTTCAAAGGCTATAACATGACTCTGGGATCTATTTTGGTGATACCAAAATAAAGAAACCTTCAAAGAATGGGTCTTGTGAAATGGTTGCAGGATTCAGCTTTAGGTGACTCCCGTTAGAGAAGTAGGTAATATTTGAGCAGCAAAATAATATTTATAATCTGTAGAATAAGGTTTAAAATGAAAAAAAAAACCTTACTGACAAATAAATGTGGGCAGGGTAATGTTTTTATAGTCTAATGTAATAATGGATTAAGAAAAGTACCATTTGGCAATCATTCTGGTAATAATTATTTTGGGCAAGTATCAATGTGTGCTAAAACTAATAGTTCAAAGTTTGATGGAAAACAAGATAAAACTAATAGTTCAAAGTTCGATGGAAAACAAGATACTTAGTCTCAAAGTATTTCCCTATAAAATACCTATTTTAAATTAAAAAGAGAAGCAGTAATTTCTTCATGAAGAATTCTGCCAAATACAACTTTAATTGAGTGATCAAAGTTATTAACAGCATCAATAATGTAACAAACCAGTATTATATGCCTCCTGATCAGATGCATTGCATATCAGTACTTCTATGCATTTATGCCAGCAATGTTATATCTGAATTTAACTCCAAGAAGCAGCAGATACACCCACGCTGAGGGACATTTTACTAAATAGCTGCCCTGTACTT
This sequence comes from Dipodomys ordii, assembly GCF_000151885.1. Classification (NCBI taxonomy): domain Eukaryota; kingdom Metazoa; phylum Chordata; class Mammalia; order Rodentia; family Heteromyidae; genus Dipodomys; species Dipodomys ordii. The sequence goes on along the minus strand of NW_012267366.1, from coordinate 6,559,630 downwards.
ATAAATATAAGATTCTAGACTAGATTCTATTTTGGTTGGTCATGGGACTTGAACTCTGGGCCCGGGCACTGTCCCTCAGCTCTTCAGCACCAAGATTAGTGCTTTACCACTTGGGCCACAGCTCCACTTCCAGTTTTCTGGTGGTTTACTGGAGATAAGAGTCTCACAGACTTTTCCTGCCCTAGCTGGCTTTGAACTATAATCCTCAGATATCAGCCTCCTGAGTAGTTAGGATTACAGGCATGAGCCACCAGCGCCCGGCTTCATTTCATTTTTGAGTTAACATACATTTGTAATAGTGCAGGATTTCATTTTAATATTTCCACATATGCACACAATATACTTTAAAAAAATTCACCTCAACTATACTCCATTTCTTATCCTCCAACTTGCCCCAATTTTTTTCAAACAGCATTTGGTGGATTAAAATAGGGAATTTTTGAAATTGTAAAAAACAATAAATTAAATAGAAATTTCTACAGATTATAGTACTGATTTTGCTAATATTGTGGTTATAGAAAACGTTCTTGTTTTGAAAAATAACATCCAAGTTTTAAGAGATAATGGACATAAGGTTTACAACATGAAATATTCAGAAAAATATAATTATGTATATGCAAAAGACAAGAATAGAGATAATAAAACATACAGTAAAATGTGAACATTTAGAAAACCTGGGTCAAGACAATAAGAAATAAGTTCTTTGTACTACTTTCAAAATTTTTCTTGATATCTGAAATGCTTTCAAAAGAAGTTCTTTTATTTCAGAAAAATATCTAACCTGCTTTTACAAAGAGTAGCAGAATAACAAAATATTGATTTTAAAGGAAATAGTAAGTTTAAAAAAGAAAAATTTTCTCATTATCAAATTTGAAACTTAAAAAAAAAAGAATACCTCATCAAGTACCGATTGATTGACAAGAAGTGTCCTTTTATACAAGGATACCAGTGAGAATGTAAACTGGGACAAGCTTTCTAAAGAATAATATGTCCATAACTAGATTTCACATGTTCTGATAAAGATATGACATAAAAACCTACAACAAACATTCTTAAAAATGAAGTATCAGCTGGGCACTGGTTACCCACACCTAGTAATCCTAGCTATGCAGGAGGCTGTGAAGTATGAGGATCAAAGTTTGAAGCCAGCCTCAGCAGAAAATGTTGTTAGATTCTTATCTTCAGTTAGCCACCAAAAAGCTTAAAAAGGAACTGTGGCTCAAGTGGTAGCATGCTAACCTTGAGCAAAACATCTCAGGGAAAGCACCCCAGCCCCAAGCTTCATTACCAGCACACACAAAAAAGTGAAATATCACATAGTCCCTTCAAAAATTAAGTACACAATAAGGAGTTCTACTATTAATATTTATTAACATTATTACTAAGCATCGTGTAAGTTCTAATCCATCCCAGTAAACAATGTAGAGGATTGGAAAAATGGATGTAAAGCAAAATTTGCAGATATGACTATATACATAGAAAATTCAAAGGAATTTATGCATTGTAACTGTTTATTTAGCAAGGTAGTTGAATATATGCTTAGTGTATGAATATCAATTACATTTGTAAATATCAGTAAGAAATATAATTTCTGTTCTATTGCAAATTACATTTCCAATAAAAACAAAGTACAATTAGGATTTAAAATGACAAGATTATTCAAAATCTCTAGTTAAATATGCGAAAATTTATTCAAAGGCCATAAAAACCCATCTAAATAAACCAAACTATCCAAACTTTAAGTCTAAAATAATTCAGTACTGAATCACAGAAATGGTGAGACAAAGGACAAAGGGTGAACCAATGCAACTGTGATACTAACAAGATACTAGTTGGAAATAAACTTTACAACTTGGAGGGCAGAGGATGGGGATGGGGAGGGGGGGATAGCAGGAGAAAAAAAGGGAAGGGTAACAATTTTCCACAAGAATTGCATTCATTTCCTTATTTATTATATCTGTAACCCACTGTAGGTCACCTTTAAAATAAGAAAATTAAATAAAAATTAATTAAATACTTCAGTACTATAAATTCTGTGATATAAAAACTTCTTTCCATGTTGACTCATACAATCAGTGCAATAATCATCAAAACCCCCAATTTAGTTTTCTGAGGAATTACAACCAGTTGATTTTAAAATATATACAGAAGAGCAGAAAGTATAAGCACCATTTTCTCTTTCTATAAGGAGAAAAGAGTAAGAAAAGAATGGAGGCATAGAATAGGATCTGGCAGGATGCCCCTTGAATATATGTAGGGTTATAATAAAGCTAAAGAAATTAAGACATGGTGATTTGGGCACCAAGGTTTACAAATCAGCCAGTTGTGGGAGCCTAGAATAGGCCACACTGTAATATCCTTATAGCTTCATAGTGCTGACTGGATTCAGGATAATTGTATGATAATTTACTTCCCATCCAAACCCTCTAATGGTATGGCTTTCCATACCACTAAGAGTAAAAGCCAAGGATACTCCTAAGCCTCAGGGCTTGACTTTTCTCCTCTGATATCATTCCTATCAGTCTCTTCCTAAGCTGCCCTAATTGTAACCACACAGACCTTTCCATATACTTATTTCAGAAAGCTTAACTTTACTTTAATGTAACCATAATTTTTTAAGAATTACTGTGCCAATCAGAGAAAAATGTCATAATTTGAGAAGAAAAAATGTCTATTCTGTTTGATCATTCAACAAATCAATCCCTGATTGCCTCTCATGGGTAAATAAGACATACAAGACAAGTGGTAAACAAGGTATGCAAAGCCCTTGCCCTCATGAAACTTTATACTTACTGAGAGAGAAAAAAATATAACTTTTATCAAATACTGATCCACATTATAAAGAAGAAAGAGAATGATTATTCAGACATGGAATAATCACCTTCCTAAAAAGGTGAAAGATCCACCTGTCATATTCCAGGTATATCTGCTCAGAGTGCTTCTGAGAATAAACTGTCCTTTCATTTTCTAAGCTGGTTTGGAAGAATCCCCAGAAAAGGTTTAAATATTCTATTCTTTGCCAGCAACTGTATAGCTTTTTTCAAAGGAAATGAGAAAAAATTAAAGCCATTCCCAGTAAGACCCAAAACCCAGAACCCAGAACATTCTTTACATAAGTATAGATAAAGAACATTTGGTCCCACCTAGTCTCTGGGGCAATCAAAACAGAGCAATGTAAATGGAGACTCAGATTTAAAATATGTGAGTGAATTCATAACATCAGTGTCAAAAACAGTCTTTTAACTACCAGTATTCATAGGGAGAAAAAAATGATGTCAAATAGGGTTTAGCTGCAATTTTATATGAATAACACTGATTAATCTTTAAAAGAAAAAATGTTATAAAAACTGAAATACTTTAGCTTCTGGTAATGACAAATTACATAACTTGGATGACATGTCCCTTTGAGGATAAGTACAAATGGCTGAAGGAAATGCTTTTTTTTAAATAGCATGAAAGCTCCAAACATTTAACAAGATTGTGAAGCATTACCTTAGCTAAAATAAAGGGGAATGAATAAAACCCAGAGAGGTAATCCAAACCACGTCTAAACTATTTTATCCCTTTAGGTATCTGAAGATTCAAAAATAAATAAATAAAAGAAAAACAGGTTGCTCTTGAAACCCTTTACAGATCCAGGAGTACAAAAATCAAAGCCAGGGTGTTTCATAAGGAGAAAGTTTAAGCCACCACTCATTGAAACTGAAACCTCAAAGAGCTATACTCCCAGGATAAGGGAAGCTAGCAATAAATCAGCCTTTGGAAAGACCTGAATTGTGGCTTTATGTCAACTAAGTGACCCAGATAAAAACTCTATGTATCTTGAATTAAGGTGGTCCCGCATTCAGATCAGTTGTTTGGTGAAGCATGGGGGAGGGGGAGGAAAGAAGCAATTTTTTTAATGCAAAGACAATAGTAATTTTGATCTCATGATACTGTTACAGATTTTTTCATTCATAGGGTACAAGTATACATATACAGAGATGGCCATATATACCAGGTGAGATCCCATGAACAGGAGTCAATAGAAATAATGCAAAAAGGATATTATGCAGAAAAAGACTTGTGTTTGTAGAAAGGTCAGCAATCGTGTATAAAACAATTACAAAATTAAACTAATAACAAACAAGGTTAAGCATTTTACAGAAGTGAATAGTCCAAAGGCTTATTGACAAAATATGAAAAATAAGCTAGCTAGAATGTTAGACAGAGTAACACAAGAAGAATGCAACAGAAAAGTATCAGCATTCAGAAGATTTTGAACACATTTTTAGAACATGACCAATTGAATATATAAACTAAAGCAAAGAACTGTAAGAATACCTTTTTCTATCTCCAAGTACTAACAGATCTAAAAGAGTGATCACATGCTAGGCCATAATTCAACTCAAAAACATTACAAGGATTAAAATCAGAGCACACTCTCTCTCCACATGAAAAGACATAAGCAATCATTCACAAAAGAAACTATTAGGTTATGCTTATGTTTGAAATTAATACATTCACCAAACAATCCATTACTGAGGCAAAGAAGAAATGATAAGACACTTAAAGTAAGAAAAATACAAATTTATGGGAAGAACTGAAGCAATAGAGAATTGAGAATCTTATATGTATCAGAAAATATAAAATGAAAATAAATCAACTAGACAATCTCAGCAGTTTTAAAAAAAGAAATCAATGAAAAATATAAGAAAATACTTAGAGTAGAAATTCATGAAACAGAAATAAAGTAGAAATTCATGACAATGTAGAATAGAGTAGAAATTTATAATAAAGAAATAAAAAAAGCATTAGATCTTGGAAATCAACATTAAAGTCATCAAAACTAAGATAGTATGTACATACATGTTTCATGTATTTATATGTTTTATACCTCAATAAAACAAGCTTGTTTGTTGGTTGGTTTTGGTCGTGGGGCTTGAACTCAGGGCCTGGGTGCTGTCCATGAGCTCTTTTTGCTCAAAGCTAGTGCTCTACCACTTTAAGCCACAATGCAACTTCTGGTTTTCTGGTAGTTTATTGGAGATAAGAGCCTCATAACTCATTATCTTGCCCATGTAATTGTAACCCCTCTGTACAGTATTTTCACAATAAAAAATTTTAAAAAAAGAGTCTCATAGACTTTCCTGCCAGGGCTGGCTGTGAATCACAACCCTCAGATCTCAGCTGCCTGAGTAGCCAGGATTATAGGCATAAGCCACCAACACCTGGCTAAACTAAGTTTTTAAGAACTCATAATGATTCTGAAAACCACATAATATATAGTGATAACAATTGTTATCAAAGATAAGCATTTAAATATTACAAAAAATGTAAATGCATTGTTTGTCACAGAGGCTCAGATTCCAAATAATGTACCATGTCCCAGGGACAGAAACCTGGACAGTGACCACCACTCTCCTAAAAACACAGGGGTACGAAAGCTCATGAGAAAACTGTTTGGCTTCAGTGAGAGAAAACTGGCATGACTAATTTCAGGGGAAAGAACTAAGAACTAAGATTAGAGGTTGAAGTGAAAACAAGATTGATCTTAACTCAATGGTGACTGGATAATGATCAACCATCAATGGTTATTCATTCATGCTTTTACTTCTCCTATTTGTCACATGCCTCCAACAGATCAGTCACTATGATAGATGCTTCAGGATACAGTGGCAAATAACACAGGCCTAGCTCTTGTTCCCAAGCAGCTAAGCAGAGGCAGATAATCATTTCAAACCAGGACAAGTAATGTTAAGAAAAGCAAGAGCTGGAGGCATGGTAGAGTGCCTGCCAAAATGGCCTGTCTGAGGAGGCAGTATTTCAGATATTTCAGAGAAATCTGCTTCATGTAAAGAAGCAGAACACAGTAATGAGAAGATTATTCAAGGCAGTACAGAGTCTTAAAGAGATCAGTTAAGTTGAAGAAAGAAAGCCTATATATCTAAAGCAGAGCAGATGGGGAGGAGACCAGCAGGTGGCAGGAAGGGGTGACTGTAAACAGTGTGTCCCTGAAAGAAAGGAGTCTTGTACTGAACTACATGTCCTCTATGGTTAACTTTGGAAGTGAAGATTTTGGATTACTAACCATTAACCTTGTAAACAAATAACTGAATACATTTTAAAGTGGATTTGTCTCACACTAAGAAAAAAAACTAGAATTAAACAATTCTGTCTGCTTTGGTGAGGAAGCAGGTAAGTAGAAGACTGACATAAAGGTAAAGCTTATAATTTATTTCATAAATTAGCATTGAATTTAAGAGCTGCCTGTTCCTTGAATATTTCCTTTGTTGCTGAAATTATAATCTTCATCTCAACAGGCCTTTTCTTCTTCTCAAAGAGAATACAAAATCAGTTGAATCATGAGTTTTGTTTTTGTTCCTTGCATTGTTTTACACATACAAATGAGAGAACCATTTTGTCACCAAATACTGCACAAGAATAAATTAGGTACGTGACTAATTTCTTTTATAAGGAGTTCAAATGGTTTGCAAGCATTTTAAAACTCAGGATCCATGTATGGAAGGAAATCATTTCTGGTGGAAAGCACAGCCTTCTGAAAAGCATCTTAATTAGCCTCTTATGGAGACTTCTCCACAATGAATGCCAGTTAGGAGATAATGAAGTTCTACTTAGTTTTCTTCCTAGATGAGAACACCTGACCCATAACTAATAGGCTCTTCCTTTTGCTTTCTCACTCAATAGCACAGAGTAATTTATCAATCCATCTACTGTATTCAGCTTCTATTATTAAATCAAACAGGTACTTAGCCATCATGAATTACACACAATTTTCTCATGATGGCTATGTACCCAAAGATACTTACAATACATGATATCAAACCACCAAACATGTATCGTATCCTTGACCTATACAATCCTTCTGTAAAGAAGGAGGTCCAATATCAGTTTGATAGTCTTTTCCCCAGCATTTCCAATCCTATTAAATTCCAAGCCCTTAGTAAGATTTTGATGGCCTTTTAGTTTGGATTTTTAAAAAGAATGTTAAAGTGAGACAAGAGATACTTTGGAGATCATGCTAACACTGCACTATTTAAGCTTTTGAAGATACCTGCATGAAAATATCAGAATTAACTTTAACATAGTTAAGTTACTACTGCCTTCTATTCCAAGCAAAACCTTCAGACGATAAAGGATAGAATGCACTGAGATCAAAACTTGTTGCAGAGGGAAGGGAATGTGGCTTAGTGGTAGAGTGCTTGCTTGCATAGAATGCATGAAGCCCTGGGTTCCATTCCTAGGTACCACATAAAAGAAAAAGTCGGAAGTGGTACTGTGTCTCAACTGGTAGAGTTATAGCCTTGAGAAAAAGCAGCTCAGGGACAGTGCTCAGGCCCTAAGTTCAAGCCCAGGAATGGCTAATAGTACAAGTAGTAGTAGTAATAGTAATAAACTTTGGAAATTATTAACACTATAGATCAAATGGACTTAACAGACCTCTACTGAATATTTCACCCAAAAGCTGTGCAGTACACATTCCTCTCAGCAGCCATGTAATTTTTCCAAAAACAGATCATATTTTATGGCATAAAGCAAGTCTTAAACAAATATCAGAAAACTGAAATTGAAATAATTCTTGGTATTCTAGCAGGCCACACGGAATAAAATTCTGTTCAGGTGCCAGTGGCTCACACCTGTAATCCTAACTACTCAGAAGGCTGAGATCTGAGGGTCAAGGTTAGAAGCCAGCTCAAGCAGAAAAGTCTTTGTGACTATTAACCACCAAAAAGCCAGATATGGAGGTGTGATTCAAGTGGTATAAAACCAGCTTTGAGTGAAAAAAGCTAAGGAACACTGCTCAGGTTCTGAATTTAAACCCCAGTATTGGCACAGAAAAAAAAAAAAATATATATATACAGAGAGAGAGAGAGAGAGATTCCTATAATCTAATGAAAATGAAAATACAACTTACCAGGCCCTCTAGTATACAGTTAAAGCAGTGCTAAGAAAAAAAGCTTGGGCTGGGAAGGTGGCTCAGTGCTAGAGTGCTTGCCTCGCATGCATGAGGCCCTGGGTTCGATTCCTCAGCCCACATAAACAGTGAGGCTCAAGTGGTATAGAGCTAACCTTGAGCTGAAGTGCCCAGGCCCAGAGTTCAAGCCCCAAATCGGACAAAAAAAAAGGTTTATAACTAATGATGCACAAGTCAAGCCCCAAATTAGCAAACAAAAAGGAATAACAAAAATTAGGGAAGAAATAAATGGAGACTAAAAGCATGAAGAATCAATGAAACATAAAAGTTGATTCTCTGAAAAGATAAATAAGATTTATAAATCCTTAGTCAAACTGACCAAAATAAGTGAAAGACTCAAATTAATAAAATTAGAGATGAAAATGGAGTATCATAACAAATACCAATGAAATCTAGACTTCTCCACCAAGATAAACTGTCAAATTTATTGTTGACCTCTGCTGGATGACCTCTCTGAAGCTCTTAGCTTTCATGTCCTGTCAGTTCTTTTCTAAGCACTAGGAACCTTTCAGATTAAACATGGATGCCAAAATTCCCAAGAACTAAATGTCAACTCATAAGTGACATATATTTATACACATAGCATAGAAGTTAGGCTACACACACACACACAGATGTATGTGTGTGTGTGTTTGTATATGTGTGTGTGTGTATATCCCTCTCTTCATTGTAATGCTAAATCATTTACACTAAGGTAAGTCTGCAGAGTGATTGAGTATAATCCTTTTAGAACAAGGAAAGAAATGATGTTATTAATATTAAAAAAAAATAGCAAAACCAGAATAAATGGAATACTGCTGGTTAAATAGCTGGTGATTAAGCTATTCCTGTGAGGGTCACTTTTGTTAAAGAGAGAAAACAAATAGTAATAATGACTAGACAGCAGCAACTTTGCAGAGCAGAGAGGAAGCTTAGAATATTTTCCAAGTGGATTAGAAGTTATTTATTGGGATATTTGTGTCCTACTTAAAATACTGAAGAAAATTAAGTGAAAATCTTATACTTCCGCAACTGTCTGTGCTGCTAACTTTGAAGGATTTGATAGAATTACTTTGAACAGTCAAAAATATAAGCAATTTCATGAAAACTATTAACTAATGAAAAAAAGTGTTCAGTTAAATTCAAGACATCTAAGCACATGACCAATGAATAATAAAGATCTAATTCATTAAAAGAATAAACAAGTTGTTTCCCTCAGAGAGATTACAGCTCTCTCATATACTCCCTAGACATAAATAGTCTAGAAGCTTTGGTTTGTTTCCATTTGTAAACTGGAGAAATCTGTGCCAACCTGAAGGGTTTATTTTCCTCCTGATGACAAATATGTCTCCTTTTCTGATATCAACTGTCTATGACATCAAGTGAGTACCCTACAATCCAGTCCCTGGGCTTAAGTGCTCAGTTCAGTAAGACTGCCCTGCTCATTTATACTAGTCAGGAATCCCTGATCTCCAGGCTACTGTCCTACTTGAATTCAAGAGGAACAACTTCTCCCATGGTTTGAAACTTTCCTAGAATGACTCAAGAACTCAAGGAGACATTACTTACATTAACAGTTTCTTATAAACGAACAGCCAAATACCAGGATTCATTATACTTATAAACTTATCTCTTGAATTGTAACTCCTTTTTACAACTACTTAAAGGTAATAAAAATATAATTTAAAAGCCAGACACCAGTGGATCACACTTGTAATCCTAGTTACTCAAGAGGCTGAGATCTAAGGACTGCAGATTAAAAGCCAGCCAAGGCAGGAAAGGCCATGAGATTCATATCTCCAATTAACCACCAGAAAACTGGCTATGTGGCTCAAAGTAGTAGAGTGCTAGCTAGCCTTGAGCAAAAAAGCTCAAGGACAGCACCCAGGCCCTGATTTCAAGCCCTGCATCCAACCAAAAAAAAAAAAAAAAGATGAAAAAAGAAAAGATTCACAGGAATGTTGGTCAGGTGACTTCAGAGCTTCAATGCCTTCTTAGGACCCAACACTGTCCCAGAACCTTTGTGTAGGTCATCAATCCAAAAGCTCTCCCAAACACTTGTTTAGGAATGTAGGCAAAATAGTTATGACTGATGAAATCATTGGCCACTCAATCTCCTACCCTCAGCTTCTCCTTGTGCATGTGGGGAGATCAAAGGGAGGGAAAAGAAGAATGGGCAAAAAGTCGTAATACTCAACGCACACATGCAAAGTTAAAGTAGGCAACCTGATGGCATGGGTGAGGTTGGGAGAAATGAGGGAGAACGGATGGAAGAGATGACAAGGTTGATCATATACTGTACTCATAAACATATAATTGAAACTCCTTTGTAAAAAAAGACCCTGCATTTGAAAATTTTTTGTCATTCATATTCATATTAAATTATGTATGCATAATCATAAAAATGAATAAACACTTCTCTTTTTTACTGATATCAGTGCCTGAACTCAAGCTGGTCTCTAGCCCAGCTTTTTGCTGGTTATTTTGGAGATAGAGTCTTTTCTGCCCTAGACGGATTCAAACCATAAGCCTTTAAGTCTCAGCCTCCTAAATAGTTAGGCCTATAGTCATGTGCTACCTGGACCCAGCCAATTATCACCATCATCATCATCATCATCGTTGTCGTCACCATCGTCATCATCATCATCATCATCATCATCATCATCTTGAAAAGCAGCACAAGGAAAAACATCTTGTAACATACAAGAGATCCACAGTAAGATTAATGTAGCTGCCTCAAAACTTGTTGCAGAGGGATGGGAATGTGGCTTAGTGGTAAAGTGCTTGCCTAGCATGCATGAAGCCTTGGGTTCAATTCCTCAGTACCACATAAACAAAGAGAGCCAGAAGTGGTGCTGTGGCTCAAGTGGTAGAGTGCTAGTCTTGAGCAAAATAAGCCCAGGAACTTGCGCCCAGGCCTTGAGTTCAAGCCCCAGGACTGGCAAGAATATAAAATAACAAATAAAAATCAAGGTCAACTTTGCCTAAGTACCAAAAAAATGATTCCTTAGCTTCTATTTGGACCTTAACAACCATAACTGCCTAATATACTTTCATACAGCTCTTATAATTTATCAACTATATCCTTCATAACAATGACATTAAGTACCATATAGTTAGCCTGACACATTCAAGGGCATAATTAAAAAGACATTCTGTCCTTAAGAAGCATAATGAAATGTCAAATCTAAGTATGATTTCTAAAGCACTACTTGTGATTAAGAACATTCATTATATATGAAAATTCTACTCTATAAGGACTAGAATATGTATTGCTGGTTGGGAAGGGGAAAATCAAGAGATGTTCATGTTAATAAACAAACTCTTAATTTACAAAAGAATTCACCTCATACTATATTTGAAAGAATGATTCCTTGAGAATATTTGAAATCACTTCATCTAGATAAACTCTGGAAATAAATCATTTTAAAAGATGTTGCTGAGCTGGGAGGGTGGCCCACGTACTAGAGCACATGAAGAGCAAGCACAAGGTCCAGAGTTCAAACACCATTACCACAAAAAAGAGGAAAAAATCATTATATTGTCATTAATTTTTTTAATATTGCTATTCTATAAAACATGTATAAACACAAAAGCCAACATTTGGGATTATTAAACTCACAATACTGGATTCCTACCCACAAAATAGTATAAAAGTTGCATTTGGATAGGAAGATTTTGCTCAACTCCCTGTGTAAATTTCCAACTCAGGAAGGGTACAAACAACTAATAACATGAGTCAGCAAAACACTACTGGAAAAACAAAAACAATGATACTTTATTCCATATGGCTTCCTATAAAATCCTTTAATTAACTGCAGAATATACACTTAGTTTACACTGATTATGAAAGAAATTTTTACTTGCAGTATCAGTGCATTCTGAAAAGAATCCAAAGCATTCTGAATTAATTAAATTAAGGTCACATTTTAACTTAAATCAGTCTCACATCCATTAATTTGCTGATAATAATTACAGCTTATAACTATTTTTTTCAAGCTGGAAAACTGCAAAGGGAATTCATTTTATTTATTTATTTTATTTTATTTATTCTAATTTTAGAGCATGATATATATCATGCTCTAAAATTAGAATAAATAAAATATTCTTATAAATTTTATACTTTTTTATCTACAGAAAGAAAAGTAGCCAGCCAGCTTGTTCAAAGATAGCATTTTAAAAAAAAATCTGTCCTCTTTTGAGCTATTACTTTAATAGTTTCTGAAAGTTTTAGTTTGAGACTTTCATCTTAATGATGATTCATGAACACAACTGACATTAGTCAAATAGCTATCACATATAAAGTGCTCTGAAAAGCAAAAAAGGAGGAGAAAGAAAAAAATACTTCTTTCTCAACACTAATTACAATTATTTTTGGCTTGCCCACTCATAAACTCCCAAAATAGTCAATGGAGCCCTTGCTCATTAAAAGTGCCTTTTCCTTGTCCACTTCTACAGTGCATTATGTTTTTGTTGAAAGGCCACCACCAAGATGCCAGAGTCCCCACTAAAATGGGCTGTTTAAAATCCCAACCTCTTTCCTAAAGCTGCCCAGGATCTACTGACTTGTTGACTACTACAGGCTATAATGGACTACAAACTCCTCAAGCTCAAAGCAGCATATATGTCATTGCCCCTAAGCTACAACTCATCAAATTAGAAGACAACCTGGAAATGTCCTCTCTAAAATATTACCTGACACTTGACAACACTGCCATGTTTCTAGCATCCTTCCTGAAGTTCTTATCTGTATTGGCACCACACAGCATTATCGGAACAAACTGATGTCTTCTACAAATGTAGAGCACTCCCTGAGCTTCATCTTGTGGGAAGATTTTAAGAAAAACAAAGAAGCAGGGTTTCTATGACTCATGTCTATAATCCTAGCTACTCAGGAGGCTGAGATCTGAGGATCATGGTTTGAAGCCAGCCCAGGCAGGAAAGTCCCAGAGACTCTTAACTCTAGTCAATCACAAAAAAGCTGGAAGTGGTGCTATAGCTCCAGTGGTAAAGTCCTACCCTTGAGCAAAAGGAGCTTAGAGACAGTACCTACAGTTCAAGGCCCAAGACTGGCAAAAAAAAAAGAGAGAGAGAGAAAAAGAAAAATGACAAAGAAAAATGAATACCATAAAGAGATGCCATGTGTTTTTACTGTTATTTGGAAGAATTTTTTTAACTGATTAGCTTTCACATATAAGTTCTTCAACTACATCTTCAAAGTACTCACTATCAAAATTAAATTTTAAATACTAAAGATTTAATAATACTTGTTGATACAGCCTTTAGGAACATTTATGTCATTATCTCAAAAGATCTATTAGCTGTGTTCACTGGGCCTTATCACTGCTGGGTTTAAACTCTAAGATAATTCAGAAATAAAAAGGGATGCATCTTTCATTTTTCATTCAGAAACAATTTCATCTTCTAATAATGCTGACTATATAATTCAAACAAATCTTCCAGTTTTAAAAGTAGAAAGTTGGACAAAGACATGAGGGCTGAGAATTAAAAGAAAAAAATCCCTAACATAGGTATAATAGTATACATGTGTAATCTCAGCGCCTGGAAGTATGAGGCAGAAGGGTGATAAATTAGAGGCCATCCTGGGTTAAAAGCAAATTCCAGAAGGCCATACTAGCCTACAAACATGACCTTGTCTCAAAGAAAAAAAAAACCAACAACAAGAAAACTCACTACTACTTACAGATTGTATACATAAAAAATAAGAAAACTAGCCGGGTGCCAGTGGCTCACACCTGTAATCCTAGCTACTCAGGAGGCTGAGATCTGAGGATCACGGTTCAAAGCCAGCCCAGGCAGGAAAGTCTATGAGACTCTTATCTCCAATAAACCACTAGAAAAATGGAAGTGGCGCTGTGGCTCAAGCAGTAGAGTGCTCGCCTTGAGCTGAATAGCACAGGGACAGCGTCCAGGCCCAGAGTTCAAGCCCCATGACCAACAAAAAAAAAAGAAAAGAAAACTACCAATAAACTATTAAAAAATAAAGATTATCAAACTGAAATACAGGTTACTATTCAAAACTCAATAATATTTCTGTATGCCAGCAATAATTTTTTTGGTCAGTCATGAGGGCTTGAACTCAGGGCCTGGGTGTTATCCCTGAGTTTTTTCAAGTTTATAAGTATGAGCCACCAGTGCCCAGCTTACCAGCAATAATTTTTTAAAAACTCTTTTAGTATCATTTTATCATACAGTCAAAATTTTTTAAAAATTATGCCAATCCTGTGGCTTGAACTCAGGGCCTGCATGCTGTCCCTGAACTTTTTTGCTCAAGACTAGTGCTCTACCACTAGAGCCACAGCTCTACTTCCAGTTCTTAGGTGTGGTTAATTGGACATATAGACTTACCTGCCCAGGCTGTCTTCAAGCCTAGCAATCCTCAGAGTTAAGAGTCTCAACCAAAATCCTCAGATCTCAGCCCCCTGAATAGCTAGGATTACAGGGGTGAGTCATTAGCACATATTCTTTTAATAAACAAAAGGAAAAATGGAAAGCCTAGACATAGTAAGCTATTTTAAAAAGAAATAAAGTAAGGGAAAGACTAGGTCTAAGTAAGTCACCTTGGGGTTTCTGGTTGTTTTTTCCTTTTTCTGCCAGTCGGGCTTGAACTCAGGGCCTGGGTACTGTCCCTAATGCTCCTTTTTTGTCAAGGCTAGTACTCTACCACTTTAGCCACAGCACCACTTCTAGCCTTTTCTGTGTATGTGGTGCTGAGGAATTGAACCCAGGGCTTTGTGCATGCTAGGCAAACACTTTACTGCTAAGCCACATTCCCAGCCCAGTCACCTTGTTTTCACATGGCTTTTCCACCCAGCTCCAAAGGCCTAGGGTTGAGACAAGCCATTCTTCGAATTGCAGATGCCTAATTCAGTAGGTAGAGAAAGGAGAGGTTCAGAGGATATGCAGATGTCATGTTGGTTAATAGCAAGGAAGCTGCTCCTTGTGCTTTTATGTTTTGTCTCCACCCAAGCAAGTGATTTTTATCTTTAAAAGCTTTCTCTGGGGGTTGCTGATCTTTGAGACAATAATAGTCCACCTAGCAGACACTGACTCTCCAATAAAGACTCCCAATTTGACCTCTCAAAATGTGACATCTCTGTATCTCACAGACTGAATTTACCTTACAACAATACTTTTTTAAAACTAAAGGAAGGGGAGATACTGACCAAATACACTGTACTCATAATCTGATTTCTTGAATTGAAATTCCTACTTTTTAAAACTAAAGGAAGGGGAGACACTGACCAAATGTATTGTACTCATAATCTGACTTCTTGAATTGAAAGGCCTTTGTACAATTACTTAAAATTTTTAAAAATAGTAATAAATTTCAAAATAAAGGACACCTGGAGCTGGGAGGTAGTATACCTCTGTGGTAGAGCACTTGCCTAGCAAGGACCTGTGTTCAATCCTAACAATGCAAAAATGATTGATAAATTAACAATAGGAAATCTAAATAGTGAAGAGATGTTCCATTTAAACATTTAACATTGTAAAGATATCAGATTAGTCCAGAAACCCAAAACAATGTCAATCAATCCTAACTTTTTTTTTTTTTAACTCTGGGCCTGGGCGCTGACCTCAGCTGTTCAGCTAAAGGCTCAACCACTTGAGCCACAGCGCCACTTCCAGCTTTTTCTGCTTATGTGGTGCTGAGGAATTGAACCCAGGGCTTCATGCATGCAAGGCAAGCGCTCTATCACTGAGCCACCTTCCCAGCCCCTAACTTTTCTCTCACTAATGAAGACAGTCCACTGGGCAAGCAAATTAAAGAAAAAAACAAAAGGCCAAGAGCATATCATTCATGAAATGGATGCTTCTTGTACACAAAGTTGGTCTACAGACAAGATCTTTTCAATAAATGATACTGTCATTTGGATGTCCATATGGGAAAAAAAATAAAATGACCTCCGATTCATATACTGTATAAATATTAATTTCAGATAGATTATAGCTCTAACACCAATCAAGTACAAAGCCCTGAGTTCAAACACTAGTAGCATGTAAAAATATATTAAAAATAATGAAAAAGGCAAAAGAAATTCATTAACTCTCCATGAGAAGTGCTAAAATAAAGATTTATGCAGAATGTTTCAGATGCCCAGAAGAAACAGAAACCACTGCTGGTAAATGAGGAGACCTTTTCTTGGGGAAAAGGATTCACAGAGCTCTTAGGTAAACAAAGTGATTTTCTCCAGGCATTATGAACAATAGTTATCTTCTATTAGACTGGACAAAAAGCCTGTTATTCAGGGAAAATAGACTTTTTGAAAAGTATAAAATGCATTTTTTAAAAGCCCATTTGCAATGCCATCCAAGCCATATTGGCCTCCAGCAGGTCTAACAGACCTGACATAACTGTTACCAACTGCTGCCCACTATCTCTTCACTACAGACTCACTAATGCCAATAGAACCAATGCATTTTAGCTACTCAGTAACTGTTTAATAAAACTTCATAAACCTGCTCCCTAAAATTTAGCAATATGCTTAGCATCCAAACGTCTACTGAATTGCTTCCTAAAACTGTCTGTCAATTCTTCTTTTAATAATCATTACATGTTTTTCAAATTAAAGAGTATGCAAACCAACTACAAGAGAGTTGCCCTTTTGGTAAAAATTACATTGGGTGCTTTGGCAAGATTCAACAAAGGTGATGAATCACTTTTAAAATGTGACTGTCAAATTAAATTAAAAGACAACAGAGAGCTGTAAAAATCTATCATTTTGTACTTAACTGTTTCATGGGTAGTCTGAATTACTGCTTCCCTTTCAGGAAATCAAAACTGGACTTACTACAGCATTAGGACATAATGGACATGGATCATACAATAAAGTTAACATGGAGCCTAGTTCAGCTGAAAAGACCTTCAATCTACACCAAAATACTAGTGAAGAAACTTGTTTTACAACAAAATAGTTATACATGCATTCTTATGCAATTATCTAGAACTTTAAGAATTAATTTAGCTAGGCATAATGGCATAAACCTGTAATTCTAGACCTCAGGAAGCTGAGGCAGGTGAATTAAAGAGTTTAAAGCAAGTCTGAGGCAGGATAGACTAGGGAAATGAGGTATGGTAAGCTTACAGCAAGAACAGGAGATACTCATTTATCTACTTCTCTTAAGATTAAGGGACCAGGGCTGGGAAGGTGGCTCAGTGGTAGAGCGCTTGCCTTGCATGCCTGAGGCCCTGGGTTCAATTCCCAGCACCACATAAGCAAAAAGAAAAAAGCCAGAAGTGGCGCTGTGGCTCAAGTGGTAGAACACTAGCCTTGAGCTGAAGAGCTGCCCAGACCCAGAGTTCAGGCCCCACGACCGGACCCAAAAAAGAAAAAAAAAAAGATTAAGGGACCAAAATGATTTAGGCAGGATAAATTGAGAAAAATGAGGCTCTGTAAAGGTAACTCAGAAACATGGAATTTAGAAATACAGAAGCACTATCTTTGCTTCAAAGATAGTGAAGAGAGATAACAGGATGAAATCCTTCCTGAGAGAAAAACTCCAAAATGTAAGCAATCTCCCATCCAAAATGCAGACAGTAGGAAGCCTTCCTTGTCTCAAGGATAAGCATCTGTTGCTTTATGGCAGGATGTATTCTTACCTGGAAGAAATGCCCAAAACATCCAGGAACTCAGAAAATGTAACACCAGGAATTAGAGCAAAAATAAAGCATCCATCTTTGCAAAACTTTAAAATCAGACCCCCTGCCTTTACCATATAAACACCACTAACAGCCAAGGAGCTGTGTGTCTCTCTTTGAGAGCACCCACTCTGTTAAGAGTGTCCCCTTGCCTTTCTGCTTTGTCTACTTGTCTGCTTGCTTACTCACTAACTAAAGCTCCAAATTCTCTTTTTTTTTGGGGGGGGGTCCGGTCGTGGGCCCGAACTCTTGGCCTGGGCTCTGTCCCTCAGCTCTTCAGCTCAAGACTAGCGCTCTACCACTTGAGCCACAGCGCCACTTCCGGCTTTTTTTCTTTTTGCTTATGTGGTGCTGAGGAATTGAACCCAGGGCCTCATGCATGCAAGGCAAGCACTCTACCACTGAGCCACCTTCCCAGCCCCTCCAAGTTTTCTTACCACTGTGACTTGTCCAGAATTTCTCATTCTGTGATTGAAGTCAAGGACCCTAGGTGAAAAGCCCCTACTTTGAAAGGGAAACTTCACAAACCTTCACCTGCATCTTGTGACATTATCTAAGATTCAAACTACATGACCATCTCAAAAAAAAATGATCATCTCAAAAAAATTAACATTTCAGTTATTGTCTCCAAGCCTCAAACCAAGAGAAGCATTCTTCCCATTCCACTCATTCCTTCAAGTCTCAGCAAAAAATGCTACCATCTAAGAAAAGCCCCAAAGTGCTAACTGCCTCTTCAAATACCCTTAACTGGTGCTAGAATGGTACAGGTTCTTACGTTAAGCCATTTTTAGAAGCCAACTTCATCATGGATACTGAAAATGCTGTTAATTTCTTCCTCTGATCTCAATTCTCAAAAAAGTAAAAACAAGATGGGACCAGCAATATACCTCGGTGTAGCACTTAACAAGTACACAGAAGTTTGTAGGCTTGATCACAAGCATGGGGATCACCATAAAACATCTCAATAAATCAGTGCAAAGACAGATCTTAGAATAATGATTTACCTTTTTTTCCCTAAAGGATCTGTGAAAACACTAAGCAATTTAAGAAAGTGGTAATTTTGCCTAAATGGAAGACAAGTAAATTAGAAATAAGTAAAAATATGTAAAAACAAACAAGAAAGAAAATAAATATGGACCAAGCTTTTAAAAATCCATATTTTCTCTCATATGTGGAAGCTAGATCTAAAATAGAGCTATGTCTAATAACATATACAAAGCCCAATGCATTTACACACAAACTGACTAAAGGAGAGCATACTTAAGGGAGGAATCCAAAGGTTTAACTCCTCTGAACAACTAATGTACTGTTTATCAAAATGAATATTAGGAAGTAGAAACATGTTTGGGGGTGGGCAAAATAGGAGCGGTACCCTTCTGGAAGAAGAGTGAGTAAATGTATATTCAATATACGCTACATGAAACATTATGTAACGACGAACAAAGGAAGAAGTGACACTGAATGAGTCACCCTCACCTCATAACCCGAGGTACATCAGGAAATACCTGTCTCTGGGTAAAGCATTCCTTTCTGGAGTTTCAATGTGACACATTCCCAGGTAAGACATTCCAGGCCTAACCACAGGTCCTCACCTCCCCAGGTTTTGAGAAAAAAAACAAGGCCTGTCAGGATATGCCACCTACTCCCTTGAGTCACAAACTACTCCTAGCCTGACCCATAACCTGAGCTCAGGGCCTCATCCCCACACAATCCCATGGGAAGGTTGCTGCCCCTCGCTGTTGTGCCTTAATAAACGATCGTATCCTATTGAGACTGAGTCCCACCTTTTCCTTCCTCCTTCATTTTCCTAACACTGACCAAGAAGCATTGTATTTATAACCTGATTTAGGGAATTGTAACCCTTTTTAAAACTATTAATAATAATATATCCAATTATCACAAGTGCTAAAAGGGAGAATATTTTCATTTTGAAATGTTTTCATGATGAAATGTTTTCATTAGTTGATACATCAACCAATCACAGTTATATATTATGGTGTAAAAAGAAATTATTCATGAAACCCAGAAATACACAGTCTTTTGCTTGTAACCCATGTTGTAAAAACTGGATCTTACGAAAACTTACCTCAGATTAGGACTGTTAGGAAACTGAGTCATAAGAGTATTAGAATAAAGGAAGAGCAGAAAATGACCTCAATAGACCAGATCAACTTTAATGGAAAGTTGAAGAGAGATTCCACGCTGACCTGGGGAGAGTTAGAAGACACAAGGCATATGTTGGGGCAAGGGTAGAGGGACTTAAGAAGGGTTAAGGTTAGGAGACATGGTCACAGGTAACTCAAGGCTTCAAAGAGTATGGGGAAGCTACTGTTTGAGCAAGTCTCCTGCCCCTCTCTCAGGTGCCTATCAACTGAGAGGGTGGGGGAGTGGGCTTTCATGTTTAGATTCAGATTATAGGCTACAAACTGAGCTGGAGAATAGCTGGAGGACAGTCAGTGGACCAAGTCATGGGAACAATATTGAGTTATGAGAACAAAGCAGATTTCCATCAAGGATAATATAGGTGTTCAACAAATTTTTGCTGGTTTCATTATGTACTAACCATCCCAAGATCTTAATTAGTAGAAGATAACAGGGAAGATGAGACCATTGATAGACTCATAATTAACAATGAACTATACAAATACAAATTTTACCAAATGTTCAAAGAAAAAAAGCACTCATTTCATACTGGGACAGTCATATTTTACAGCAGAAATAGGATGTGGATGCAGGATTACAGTTAGATTGTGTGATCAAAAACATGATTAAAAATTCTTGAGAATAGTTGTATAGAGACTTATGTTGAAGTTTGGTACATTCTGACCCCATTTTGTATTCATGACAAAATGTAATAGGAAAAACCCTTATAATAACCAATATTTTAACTTTATTAATAAAGCTTGGAACTTCAAAGTATCAAGAGATGATGCTGAAAATACATTTTACTTTTACTTTGGTCAGATGACTACAATCTGATTTCTTAATTTCTACATTCAAACTATTTTGAATTAGGTATATAATTAAAACTTAATATGAAAAAATAAGTGTAATTCAGCAATATAATTCAAGAACAAAGTGTTATTTTCTGGATAAGATATAGTTTATTGTAGCAAATTTAAATGTTGGCTGGGAATGTGGCTTAGTGGTAGAATACTCACCTAGCATGCATGAAGCTCTGGGTTCCATTCCTCAGTACTACATAGACAGAAAAACCCACTAGCCTTGAGCAAATGAAGTTCAGGGGCATTGCCCAGGCCCTGAGTTCAACCCTCACGACTGGCACAAAAAAAATATTAAATGTTACCTTATAATCATAAATTCCTTAAATAGAATATTTAAATTACTGAGTACTTCCTACCCCTCCAAGACATCAAAACATTGTAATCTTGGATTAACTAATCTTCTATGTGAATTTTGCAGTATTAAACATTGTGCCTTATTTTATTAAGTTTTGTTGAAACCTAGCTCTATATTTTGGGGAAAATAGCATTATATTCTATTTTGTTGTTGTTGTCAGTTGTGGGACTTGATCTCTGGGCCTAGGCGAGGTCCCTGAGCTTCCCAGCTCAAGGCTAGCATTTTACCACTTCAGCTACAACGCCAATTCCAGTTTCCTTTTTTTCTTTCTTTTTTTTGGTCAGTCCTGGGCCTAAACTCCGGGCCTGGGCGCTGTCCCTCAGCTCTTCAGCTCAAGGTTAGTGCTCTACCACTTGAGCCATAGCGCCACTTCTGGCTTTTTCTGCTTATGTGGTCCCGAAGAATTGAACCCAGGGCCTCCTACATGCAAGGCAAGCACTCTACCACTGAGCCACCTTCCCAGCCCCCACTTTCAGTTTTCTGAGTGATTTACTGGACATAAGAATCTCACGAGCTGGGCACTGGTGGCTCACGCCTGTAATCCTAGCTACTCAGGAGGCTGAGATCTGAGGATCGCGGTTCAAAGCCAGCCCGGGCAGGAAAGACCGTGAGACTCGTATCTCCAATAAACCACCAGAAAACCGGAAGTGGCCCTGTAGCTCAAGTGGTAGAGCGCTCGCCTTGAGCTGAAGAGCTGAGGGACAGCGCCCAGGCCCAGAGTTCAAGCCCCACGACCGACAAAAAAAAAAAAAAAGAATTTCACGGACTTTCCTGTTTGGGCTGGCTTTGAACCACGATCCTCAGATCTCAGCTTCGCAGCCTCCTGAGTAGGTAGGATTACAGGTGTGAGCCACAAGCACCTGGCTAGTATTTTTTTCTTAATGAGTAAGAATTTACTCTTAGGGGCTGGGAAGGTGGGTCAGTGGTAGAGCGCTTGCCTTGCATGCATGAGGCCCTGGGTTCGATTCCTCAGCACCACATAAGCAAAAAGAAAAAGGCCGGAAGTGCCACTGTGGCTCAAGTGGTAGAGCGCTAGCCTTGAGCTGAAGAGCTGAGGGACAGCGCCCAGGCCCAGAGTTCAGGCCCCATGACCGGACCCCCCCCCCAAAAAAAGAATTTACTCTTAAAAAATGTAAAATCCTTATAATGTTTGTATTTGCCTATCATATCATTGCTTATCTGTTTATTGAACTTAATACATGAATGCATAAAAATTTTTTTGAGAATAAGCCAGGCACAGGAGACTCACACTTATACTCCTAGCAACTCAGGAGGCTGAAATCTGGGGATTGGGGTTCAAAGCCTGCCCGAGAAGAAAAGTTCATCAGACTCTTATCTCCAATAAACTAGTCAGGAAAAGCGAGAAGTGTTGCTGTGACTCAAGCAGTAGAGAGCTAGCCTTGAGCAAAAGATGCTCAGTGTCCAAGCCTTGAGTTCAAGCCCCAGGACTGGCACCAAAAAAATTTACTTATGAAGTAGTGAGAATGAGATTATGTAATTTCCAAAGTTCTTTCGTGTTTACTATTTTATAGACTGGACATCCTATCAACCCAGTAAACTGGTGACCCAGAGAATCATACATTTGAGATAAAAGGCAGAAAAAGGACATCTGGACCAAACCTTATGTACAAAAAAAAAAAAACTAAGTACAGGACAGTTTTATAGAGATTTTTGTGTGTTATAATTTTTAAGACAGATTCTCACTATGTACCCTCAGATTGGTCTTGAACTTGAGATTCCCAAAACCCATGTACAGGAAGATATGATAGGGCTTTTTGTGTGTATTTAAAAAAAAACAAACAGAATTTCACTATGTAGCCCAGCCTGGTCTTGAAGTTGGGATCTTCCTGCCTTAGCCTGTTTAGTGATGGGATTACAATTATGCATTAACATGCCATGTTCAATTTTGGGGGACAGTATTAGGGATTGCACATGCTAGGCAAGGCACTCAAGCCACACTCCTAACCCAGAAATTTCATAGCTTGTTGAATGCAAACAAAACTAAAACGCTTGCATTTCCAACTATAAACTTTGAAAAGTTATTACAAGTTTTGTTGTAATTTTTTTCAGTGATGTAATAAAAAAATAGTTGCACTAGAATGTTGTAAATACAATTCAAGGAAAAGAAAACATTCATCATTCATTCCTTTATTCCACAAATATTTACTGAGTAAGTACTCTGCTATCATTATACCAGATGTGAGAGATAATGTAGTGAACAAAAAAACAGGTCAGACCTTGGCCTCATGGGGCATACAACCAATCAAACATGATACAAAATACTCCAGTGGAACACAATTATTTCAAAACCTTTAAATTTGGTAGCACAAATGGCACTTTATGATAAATACTATTCTGTCTTCTTTATATTAATTAATGCTCCTAGAAACACTTTTATGATTATTTGTTGCTAGAAAAATTCATGTTACCCACAAGGAAACTAAAGGAGAAATAAGGAGCTTACTCAATGTCCAAAAGCCAGACAGTTGCAGAAATAGAATTCAAAATCAGAATATCAAGCGCCACTTAAGAGATAACCCAGACAGCTTAAAACTAGTGCAGAAGAGCCAGGCTACAGTGGCTCATGCCTGTCATACTAGCTACTCAGGAGGCTAAGATATCAGGGTTGCAATTCAAAAAAGTCTGTGAAACTTATCTCTACTAAACTATCAAACAATCTGGAAGTGAAGCTGTGACTCAAGTGGTAGAGTGCTAGCCTTGAACACAAAAGTTCAGGGACAGCACTCCAGGCCAGAAGTTCAAGTCCTAGGACTAGCACACGTACACGAGCATGAACACTTGTGCATGTACAGCACACACACACACACAAATTAATGCAGGAGTATCTCCATATGACAGGGATGAATGATGCTATTTTTTTCACACATTACAATATTTAAGCCTAATTCTGTTTTAAAATTGTTAAGTACCTTGTCCTTGAGCACACAACTAAGAAAAAGTAAAGCAGGATAGATGAAGGACATGAGGCATGGGAGATAGCAGCTAGGAATTAAAAAATACTGTATTAATGAACAGGTTAATTAAATACAAACAAGCACTACTTTCTTTGCTTTAGATTTACAATCCCTCATTAAGCTGCAAGATACAGGGTTTTTTGTTTGTTTGTTTTGTTTTTGTTGGTCAGGGGCCTGAACTCTAGGCCTGGGCACTGTCCCTCAGCTCTTGAGCTCTTCAGCTCAAGGCAAGTGCTCTACCACTTGTGCCACAGCGCCACTTCCAGCTTTTTCTGTTTATGTGGTGCTGAGAAACTGAACCCATGGCCTCATGCATGCAAAGCAAGCACTCTACCACTGAGCCACCTTCCCAGCCCAAGATACAGTTTTTTAAGTCAGTTCTTTCTGACCTTGACTGCCTAAATAATTAGTGTGTTCTGGGAATTGAGCAAAGATACCTTTTTTGTTTTTGTCGGTTGTGGGACTTGAACTGAGAGCTGGGGGCTGTCCCTTAGCTCTTTTGCTCAAGGCTAGTAGTCTACCACTTTGAGCCACAGCACTACTTCAAGTCTTCTGGTGGTTAATTGGAAATAAGAGTCTCACAAACTTTCCTGCACAGGCTTTTAACCCCAATTTTCAGATCTCAGCCTCTTGGGTAGCAAGGATTACAGGCAAGAGCCACCGGCGCCAGGCACAAAAATATCTCAAAATGTATTGGGGAAAAACATTTGGTAAAACGACTCCTTTTTTAATTCACAAATGTGTTTCTGAAGGAAAATATTTATGCCAAGGATAGACATCTGTCTTGAAGGGAGCATCTGTCAGACACTCATCTTGTGTAAAGGGATGCTCAGACATATACCTCATAATGACTCAAATTTAATAGTAGACCGTCCTTGAGATTTCAGGGCCCAACTGATAAAACAGTATAATAGCAAATATGATTAAATGTACCAGATTCTCAAAACAAAGGAAAGCATTTATCTTATGATGGATTTAAGCCAAACCCCCAAACTACTTTTCACACAGACCTTTGAAGTTAAAATAGTCACTGCACCTGTTGGTCACATGTGCCCACATCTATTTCTGAGTAGGGACTATCTTTCTATCTTTGGTTTGATGTACTAACAAACTTTCATGGGCTTTACCTAGATGTGTCTTAAAATTCTTTTTCTGCAACATCACAAAGTTGTTATACAAACACTAGGTAAAGCCTCACCAAATGTAGCCTATGTAAAAGTGATCTGGAAACTAAAGACTGATAAAATTTATCAAAAAAAATGAATGTGGCAAACTTAAGACTAGGTATGCAGATGAGAGATATGTTATTGCTATTCAACTCTGCAACAAATATATGAATGTCCTACCTCTAATTCTGTAATAAGTCTGACCATTTTTACTAAGGGCCATTATTTACTATGAAAAAAATCAACTACAAAAAGCTAAATACAGAGTAAACATTAAAATTGAATGTTTGGAGCCAGTTGTGAATGCACATACTTTAATTCCAGTCTTCTGGAGATTGAGTCTGGAGGATCTCAAGTTGGAAGACAGCTTAGGCTCTATAGTGACAATCTGTCTCAAAAAAAAAATAGTGGTTGACAGGGATAATATTGGAAGCTGGACGAGCAATATCCACATTGTCTTAGTATAAAGATAAGATGTTTTGATGAAAGGTGTGCTAATACTGATTGTATTTGCCAATTTAACTTTTTACCCTGGAACTGATACTTTGCAAAACATCTTTTCTATTTTCTGTAACAGCTACAGGGGGCTTCCCAAGTTTTAGGCTAGGGTAAATGACCCAACTTGCTGCACTTTAATGATAACTGTGCTCTTAATAGAGTTTTCATTTTAATCTCTGGTGAAGTAGGGGAAATTAGCAATTATAATTAAGCTTGGAGATAAAGACAAGTCATTTTAGATGAATGAACTAGCAAATATACAAACTTTAATGGAGTAACTGATTACTGTCTCAGAATTTACTCTATTACTTTATGTTAACCAGATAAAATATGAGGTTTTGTAAAACAGGAAGAAGTAGAGAGACAATTTAGAAATGGGCTTGCTTAATAATAGATTATTTATTCATTCAACAAATATTTCTTCAGCACCTATTGAGGTCAGAAATACAATGCTTAACATTCTTCTGTATCCCTATGTATTTATTATATTTTACCTCTGTCAAGAAGCTGGGCCCTTGGGCTGGGAAGGTGGCTCAGTGGTAGAGCGCTTGCCTTGCATGCATGAGGCCCTGGGTTCGATTCCTCAGCACCACATAAGCAAAAAAAGAAAAAAGCCAGAAGTGGTGCCGTGGCTCAAGTGGTAGAGCGTTAGCCTTGAGCTGAAGAGCTGAGGGACAGCGCCCAGGCCCAGAGTTCAGGCCCCATGACCGGACCCCCCAAAAAAAAGAAAGAAAGAAAGGGGTGAGGAACCTAGAAATGTAAAAAGCCAATGTTTACCTATTCCTCAAGATACTTGGCACACTTTCTCTTTCTCTCCCTACCCCCTCCCTTCTTTCTCTCTTGTCTCTCAGGTATGGAGTTCTATAGTTATTTTAATCTGGCAAAGAGACTGAACAAAAGGAACTAATATTTACTGCTATATATTTGTGCAAAGTACATACAGTATGTACTGAGCATTCACCTATGTTATTTCATTTAATTTTAGTGCCACCTTATCAGGTATTATGTACTAACTAAAAATACATGAGTGAATGTTCATTTTACAAGGATCAGATTATAATAAATCTAAACTAAAAGAATCGAGCAACACAACTTAGACTTAACACTATTTCACATAACAGAACCTTGCAAAAGGCTATTA
This sequence comes from Dipodomys ordii, assembly GCF_000151885.1. Taxonomy (NCBI): domain Eukaryota; kingdom Metazoa; phylum Chordata; class Mammalia; order Rodentia; family Heteromyidae; genus Dipodomys; species Dipodomys ordii. The sequence continues at coordinate 6,532,872 of NW_012267366.1, read as the reverse complement.
AAGGGGAAAAAATATCTTTATTAACAAGCAAAAAATGCCAAAAAAGGAATACAAATGACTAATATATAAATCATGTAAATGTTCAATCATACAAGTTATTTTCTTTTTTGTTGTTGTTGTTGTTGGTCCCGGGGTTTGAACTCAGAGCCTAGGTGCTGTCCCTGAACTTCTTTTTGCTCAAGCCACAGCTCTGCCACTTGAGCCATAGCTCTATTTCCAGCTTTTTGGTAATTTATTGGAGGTAAGAGTCTCACAGACTTTCTTGATTGAGCTGGTTTTGGACTGAGATGCTTAGGTCTCTCTGAGTAGCTAGGATTACAGGCATGAGACACTAGTGCCCTGCCTTACAAGTAATTTTAAAACAAAGAATAGTAATGGGAAACCACTTTATCAGAATGGCCAACACAATACAAATTTTTTTCCTTCAAGTGACTCAGCAGTATTTCCTCTCCAATTTTCACAGGTGTGGCATACATTCATCCCAATCATCTACCAATGATCTACCCAATCATCCCAATCATAACCTTCAGTGACTTTAAAAGGGGATATAAGACCAGTGTTTTTTTTAAAAAAATGATCAAAGCTGTACACAAGAATCTAAAAGACATTATATGACATGATGTCTACAGTAGGGGGAAAAAAGAGAAATCACATGAGGTATGGGACTCTCAAGTTCTATTTTAGAACACATAGGCTTACCTTTCATCCCACACTGAAATCCAATGAAATAAGCAAAAATAAATTCAGACTAGTTCTGAGAACCTAAGAGATGCTTACAGCAGACAAGTGAGGTAGAATTAATTCCCAAGGAACTGTGAAGCAAGTTAAGATAAATGGACAGCAAAATTCAACAGAACTAAAGAACCCCAAACTGGGCTGGGAAGGTGGCTCAGTGGTAGAGCGCTTGCCTTGCATGCATGAGGCCCTGGGTTTGATTCTCGGCACCACATAAGCAAAAAGAAAAAAGCCGGAAGTGGTGCTGTGGCTCAGGTGGTAGAGCACTAGCCTTGAGCTGAAGAGCTGAGGGACAGCGCCCAGGCCCAGAGTTCAGGCCCCACAACCGGACCCCCCCAAAAAAACAAGAACCCCAAACTTTGTGTAGCCAAAGAGTCCTTTCTTCAAGATACAAATTTTTCTAGAAGAATCCTTGAAAGATAATAAGATGAGAAGCAGTGAGGATTAAGTAAAGAAAAAGCCGTAATAAGTTATATGATTGCAGAGTTAGAAAACACAATTGCCAGTAAACTTTCCTACCCTCTCAGCCAGTCTTGGCTCTTTAAAATGATAAGCAATATTCCTTGGTAATAGTGAGGTCAGAGAAGTAGAGCAAATTATCAATTAGCTATAGCTTCCATGAGGAATGGGGAGCCCACCAACTCAGAAAAGCAACCCACATACTCTACAGAAACATATGGCATCCCACAACAAATGGGCAAGCTAACTGAACAGACAGTTCTCACAAGAAGAAATATAAATGCCTAATAGATACACGAGAAAGTCCTCAACATCCTTAGCTATAAAGAAAATGAAAATGAAAATCACATCAAGATTCCATCTCAGTCAGGGTAGCAGCCAGCAAGAAAACAACAAATGCTAGAAAAGATGGGAGGGGAAAGAAGATCCCTCATGCACCTTTGCTGGGACTAGTGCAACAGTTTGGAAATCAGTACGAAGATTCCTCGAAAGTCTAAAAATAGATGTTTCTTATGACCGCCATCATTCCACTATTAGGCATATATCCCAAGAGGAATAAATCAATTCACCAGAAAAACACCTGCATATCCATGTTAATCCCAACACAGTTCACAATAGCCAAATGATAGAATCAATCAAGGTGCTCAACAAGAGGTGAATGAACAAAGAAGATATATCTACATACTATACATATTCACATACATACTATGAACTATTACATGGACATAAAAAAATGAAATCATGTCAGTTGCAGGAAAATGGATGCAATTAGAGGACAATTATACGGACCAAGACAAACCAACCTTCAAAAACAAAATATAGTATGTTTTCACTTATATGTGAATGCTAAACCTAGAAGACATTCATATTCATGGACATGTACTTAAGTATAAATATCCACATACATAATTACACAGATGGTTAAACATAAAAGATGAATCAAGCTAAGAGGTTCAGAAGAAAAAAGAGAGAATGGAAAATGAAAGAGGGTGAATAAATGTGTAACACATTGCAAGTATATATGTGTGCAGCATAGAGAAACTGAACACAAGCGGGTGATCAATAAGAGGATGGTGGGAAGAGAATCAGACCCTGTAGGTGGGTGGGGACAAGCAGGAAGAGAGTGTGCTAGTGGGGAGGATAAAGGAGGCTGAATATGTTCTAAATAGATTATTTGTAACTATGAAAACAAAGCCAAAAAACCTGCAAGGGATGCTATTTTTAGAGGAAAGAGTGTGTAGGGAACGTGATAGAGGAGGTGAAATTGATTGGAATACAGTGTAAACATGTGTGGAGATGTAATAATGACCCCCAAGTATACGTGATATAAGCCAATTTTTAAAAATACATGGTATTCTCAACAAAGGAGAAAATATGAAACAGAGGCATCAAGTTTGAAACAGAGTTTTATAAGGAAATGTACCTGCAGGAGCATAGTATTTGAGGCAGTCAGAGAAAAAAATGCCAGGCAAGAAGGCAGAAAATGGATCAAGGATTCTGAAAGGCCATAAGGGTATTCAGTCTCGGTCTTTTCTCTTTTCTCCTGTTTGCAAGACAGCATGGATGTACTTTCAAGCTGGTCAATGACATGACCAAAATTGCATTTTATATCATACTGGCAACTCTAGATAATATATCCAAGTTGGACAAGACTCAACTATCTACCTTGAAAGCCTGGGGTGAATGGCAGAACCATTAATAGAAGTGTTAAAATAAAGAGGAATAAATTTTGAGTAAATGATGTGTTAGGAGTAAGAGGATCAGTAAGGGTCTACAGGGGTGGCAGAGAAAGAAATGTAAGAGAAGGATATGGAGATCAAAAAGGGCAGGAGACAGTGATTAACAATGTCAGGTGCAACAGAAATGCCACGTAAAATTAGGACTAAGTGAATACACTAGATGTAGTATAGAAATCATAAGCAAAATCACTCAGCAAAAACAAGGTAAGGGGTGATGGGAATGGAAGCCAGAAAGCCACAGCTGAAGTTTCAGAAGTGAATGAGAAATGGAAAGACTATATATAGACCCTCTTTAAGTAGTTCAGAAAAGAAGGAAGGTTTTGAGAATCTTAAGAATAAGAAAATGGACAGAAAGAGCCTGGGGCTGGTTGTTCACACTTTTAATCCTAGCTACTCAGGAAGCTAAGCTGAGGATCACAGTTCTAAGCCAGTCCAGACAGAAAAGTCTACAAGATTCTACCCCCAATTAACTAGCAAAATGCAGGACTCAAGTCCTGCATGGCTCAAGTGGCAGAGTGCCAGCTGTGATCAAGATAGCTGAAGGAAAGCTCAAAGCCCTAATTTCAGGCCCTAGTACCAGCACAAAAATAAAGAAAATGGGCAGACTGTATGAAATCAGAACGAGGAAGCCTGTTGAAAACAAACAAGGGAGGAGAAAGAGGGAGGCAGAGAGGGGATATGATTGATGGGGTATACAATATGCATGTATGAAATCATTACAATGAGCTTCCCTTAGCAACTAATATATGCTAACATGTAAAAAAAGCAAAGAAGGAAGGAAGGAAGGAAGAAAAGAAGGAAATGGGCAGAAAAAAAGAAGACAAAAATGAATTGAAAAATGCTGCAAGGTTACACAACCTCGGTACTGCTAACATGTTAAATTTAAAAGTATACTTGGATGTTTTTAGTGAAAACCTTAGTAAGTTGATTAACAAATAGAGTAGATACAGCTAAAGAGGAAATTAGTGAATTATTGGTAGATGCCAAGAAATCACCCAAAAGGTAACAATGTAAATATTAAAGAGCATTTAAGTAACATGGAGCATACAATGACATTCCAACATTATAGCATCTAAATAATGGTTCCAGAAATGAACCACAGAAGAGAAACAATACTTGTTAAGGATTTTTTTTAAAGCAGGGTACCAGTGGCTCACACCTGTAATCCCAGCTACTCAGGAGGCTGAGATATGAAGAACACAATTCAAAGCCAGCCCAGGTAGTCTGACAGACTCTTACCTCCAGCTAACCACCAAAAAACGAAGTGGAGCAGGGGCTCAAGTTACAGAATACTCGCCTTGAGCAAAAATCTAACAGCACTCAGGCACTGAGTCCAAGCCCCTGTACCTACACATAGACACACAAAAAGATTTTCCTAAAGATATCACAAGACCTCAGACTGAATCCATCCCTAGAGATATTGCAAGTAATCTTCAAATTGAAAAGGAAAAGGGAATGCTGGACACATTGGTTTGTGCAGATAAGGCCAGCTATTCTAGGAAAACTGGAGGACAGATCCAGCAAAACCCCTATCTCAACGAATATGCTGGGTGTGGTAGTGCGTGCCTGTGATAGCTGACAGGACTGCTGTCTGAAGCTGGCCAAAGCAAAAACAAAATCAATAAAAAGTGGAAGCAGAAGCTGAAGCTCAGGTAGTAGTGCTCCTGAATAGCAAATACAAAAGACCCTGAGTTCAAACTCTAATCCAGAAAGAAAGGGGGGGGAGGAGGGAGGGACGGAGGGAGGGAGGAGGGAGGGAGGGAGGAAGGAAGGAAAGAAGGAAGGAAGGAAGGAAGGAAGGAAGGAAGGAAGGAAGGAAGGAAGGAAGGAAGGAAGGAAGGAAGGCAAGATTGATTAAAAGGGAGTCCAAAAGAAAAGATAATAACCTTCCTACAAAGAATTTGCAAGGGAAGAACAACAGTCTTCTCATTAACAAATAAGTCTTGTCAAAACACAAGAGAATCACATTACCAAATGCAAAATGAAAATTATTGTCAATCCAAATGACCTACCTAGTTCAACATTCAGAGAAAAAGTAAAGCAAAGACATGTTCAGAAACATTGAGACTGAAGTTTACTATTAAAAGAACCTCATGAAAAGAAGTACTTAAGAGCATTCTTTATTAAGAATATAAACTGACGTTCTCTAAAGAACTTGTATCTGTATTAAGCATCCTGGAGACTGCTTGACCTTACCTACGTAGAACATTGTGACCATGGACAAATGGAACATTGTAGGTCAAGAGCCAAAATTACCCTGAGCTACTTTTAATCCCATTTTATTCTTTATTGTTATTTTTTGGCGGGCTTTAATCTATTTTGTGCTTACTAGGCAGGCACTGTACCACTTGAGCTATGTCCCCAGGTCTTTTCCTTCTAGTTATTTTGGGGGTGCATTTATGCTCCCACCAGCCTGGATCATGAACCTCTTGTTTATTTCTTGTATAGCTGAGATGACAAGTACACACCACCATGCTCACCTTTTATTAAGAAGGAATTCTCAGAACTTTTTGCCTGTGCTGGTCTCAAACCACAATTATCTCAATCTTGCCTCCTAAGTAGATTTTTCAGTCCTTTTCAATAACCACTTATTACCAACCTTTGTACCTGACCTAAAGCCTACTGACTTTTAGGTGAAATTCTTGGAATGTATCTGTGAGCCTGACAACCTAGCCTCCATCTACTCTAAAGCTAAAAATGTGATAAAGACAATATCCAAAGCCTACAGATTTCCCAGCCTTGCTACAGCCCACAAGATAGCTCCCACTTATGTATTTTATAAGCACACTGATTTATAACTCTTTGGCTATAAAAGTTCATGTTACCCCTTCTGTGGTAGAACATGTCATTAAGATAACTTAAAATTACATCTTTATTTCCAGACTACAGGCACTCATATTTGGCTCACATTAAACTATTTTCTTTTATATCAACAGAAATAAACTGAACCAAGAAGAAATGGGATGAGTGATGAAAGCTGAGACAAAAAAAAACTTGAATATTGATGAAAATGAATTAAGCGACTCAAAGGCAGTGATGGGAGGGAGGGAATGAGAGGGAAAGAGGTAACAGCGTACACTGATCAAGAAGAAAGAAATGTACATATCCGATTTGGAAAAAATATTTGTATTGCCAAAATTTGTAGAGTTCATAAACTTTATAGACCATGATAATGACAATTCACCTTGTAAAGGTTAAAATGTGTTTGTGACTTTGGCTAAGTATCACTATTCCACAATACTGTAGAATTTATGGAATCGCTTAATCTCAATAAAGATTTTTTTTAACCTGAAAAACACATTAGTGAATATTTACTACTTTTATAGGCTTAAGGTAGTTTAAACAAGGCAAAAAACTAACACATAAATAACATTAACAAGAAAAGAGAGAGAAGGGTTAATAGGAAGCCATTCCAAAATCTCAGTAGGTAAGTTTAGACTTTAAGCAAATGTATATATTAAAATTTTAAGGGTAACCAAATTTCTGGCTTCAATAATAAAAGTACTGGAAGAATATATAGCTATCCCACTTAAATGAAAAAGAGCTTAGCTAATTGCAAATGCAAGATGGTGTGTGTGTACCAGGATGGTGTGTGTGTGTGTGCGTGCGTGCGTGCGTGCGTGCGTGTGTGTGTGTGTGTGTGTGTGTGTAGAGAGCAGCAAGTTAGCTTGAAAAGGAGTGTCCCTGTATTTACCTGGGGTAAACTGAACACCAAAGAAAATGTAAGATAAGATAGTTGGCAAAGTAGTACAAGCCTACTATAACTTGCTAAAGGGACTGTGTTAAACCACTGGAAGTTGCAAAAATGAAAGAACTTGCAAACTTCTGTAGGATTTTCCTTAACCAAGTCACCTACTCCCTGCTCACAAGCACTCAGAGAGAGAAGAGAGCACAGAGGGCACCCATTATGGTTCAGTGTCATACACACTTGGCTGCTGTTGCAGACATGTACAACAGCAGCCATGTCTAAAACAGAAGACACTTCACCTAGATCACTCCCCCTATCTCCATCAAAGGACATAGACTGCTTCTGGAGAGAGGTAGGAATCCAAACAGCTTACCACAACAGTCAGGAGAGTGGCAAGACTCTGGAAGTAAGTCCTAAAACCAAAGTGTAATCAGAATAACAAATGCCACAATTCATTATTGACCCTCAAGCTAAGAAATTTTCAAGAAAAGTAACAACAAAATAGAAAAAGGAACAAGAGAAAAAACAAGGGCATGTCAAAAGATACTCATTAAGACACAAATGAAGAGAGAGACCTGAAACTTTTGTTCTGATTTAAATTACTAAATATGAATTCTCTGAGAACACATTACAATTCACTCATTACAAAATGGCTAAGAAAAGGTTCAAGTGGTTATAGGTTTAAAGGGAGGGGTCTTGCTAAAGACAAGAGCAGAAGCTGCTATAAATGCAGAGTCACTGCACACAGTTATATTAATATAACAACTCATTCAAAGAGCTGTTGAAATGTGGCAGTGTCCAAATGCAGCTGGCACAAGGCTTAATGCTGGTTTGAGGCACAGAGTAGTTTGGCAGTTCAAGTGGGTCATGACAAGCAAAGCAAAGGCCTAGAGAAAAGAATTAAGAGTTTGCTACCTGTCAACTTATGATCCATGCACTGGATGGTGTCATGAGAGGTTAGTGGGTACTGCCATACTCTAAAGTTAGGTAATGTTCCTTTTATATGATCCTGGTGAAGTTTGCATCCTTTAGTTGATTTGGTATATTTGAATAGCCTGAAAGCCACTGTTTTATACAATATGGAGTAACTTTGGAACAGGGCATAACCTGGTCTTCACAAGTAGACCTTAATTCCCACTCTAATCATAAAGTATCTATATGAAAATTTGATGGGGTTGGGAGGGAAGGGGGAGAATGATAAAAGAGGTGACACTGATCAAGAAGCATTGTACTTATAAACTGACATGTTGAATTGTAACCCCCCCCTTTTCTTTTGGTCAGTAATGGGGCTTGAAATCTGGGCCTGGTCGCTGTCCCTCAGCTCTTCAGCTCAAGGCTGGTGCTCTACCACTTGAACCACAGTGCCATTTCTGGTTTTCTGGTGGTTTATTGGAGGTAAGAATCTCATGGACTTTCCTGCCTGGGCTGGCTTTGAACTGTGATCCTCAGATCTTAGTCTCCTTGAGTAGCTAGGCTTACAGGCATGAGCCACTGGCACCCAGCTGGTAACTCACTTTGTACAACTACTTAAAGATAATCTTTTTAAAAACATGAATTTGAAGCCTGAAATACTCTGGCAGTAATCACAACAGAAAAAATTCAAACTTAGCCCAACTGTTAACTACATTAATTCAAAACCTGGCACTAAAGGCCTAACAGAAAATACATGTCAATTTAAAGAAAAATTATATACCTCAGTCTCTATCATTCTACACAATAAGTCAATCTTATAATAACAATTTTCAAAAATCATAAAGTATAAGAGACGGTAAAGAAAAAGCACTCAGAAAAGATAAAGAACATACCAGAAATAGACAGAAATAGATATTGGAAACATCTAATGTGAAATTTACCATACTGTTAAGCCATATGTTGGGGGCTCTTAACACACGCGCGCACACGTGCGCACACACACACACACACACACACACAAACACAAAATGAGATGGTTAGGTTCAGCAGAGAAATGGAAAATGTATGAAGGAGTAAAATAAAACTGCTAAAAATGGAAATCACTTAAGAGATCAAGAATACCTTCAATGGGCTCATCAGTAGACTCAACTCTGCCAAGGAAGGAATCAGGGAACTTGAACATGGTTCAAAATAGATAATACCAACCAAAATGCAGGAAAAAAAATCAAGAGTAGGGGGACAGAACCGTCAAGCTCTGTGAGATACCAAGGTGCTAAAAAATACTATCATTAGAATCATAGGAAAAGAAAATGGCACAGAAGAAATACTTTAAGAGATAGAGCTCAAAATATCCCTAAATTATACAACATCTATGATTTGTAATCAGATAAAAGAAAAAATGCAAAATTTTATACACAATTCATTGCCACCATCATTTAGCAACACTCAGAACTAAATCTAGCTGGGTGCTGGTGGCTCATGCCTGTCATTCTAGCTATTCAGGAGGCTGAGATCTGAGGATCACAGCTTGAAGCCAGCCTAGGCAGGAAAGTCTGTGAGATTCTTTTCTTTTTTTTGGGGGGGGGTCCGGTCATGGGGCCTGAACTCTGGGCCTGGGCGCTGTCCCTCAGCAATTCAGCTCAAGGTTAGTGCTCTACCACTTGAGCCACAGCGCCACTTCCGGCTTTTTTCTTTTTGCTTATGTGGTGCTGAGGAATCGAACCCAGGGCCTCATGCATGCAAGGCAAGCGCTCTACCACTGAGTCACCTTCCCAGCCACAGTCTGTGAGATTCTTATCTCCAATTAACCACCAGAAAACCAGAAATGGCCCTGTGACTCAGAGTGGTAAAGTACTAATCTTGAGCAAAGGAGCATGGGGACAGTACCCAGACCCAGAGTTCAAGCCCCAGGACTGGCAAGAAAAAAGAACTAAATTTATAAGCCCTGCCATTGCCACTCCTTCAAAACCAAACTTCTTTGTGACACAATCATCAGGTCATTAGTTCAACTCCATGATTGTCCCTTCACAAAGGTTACTTCTATACATAGGTCTCCTCTAAGTCTCATGGTTTGAAACCAGCCCAGGCAGGAAAGTCCATGAGACTCTTAACAAAAAGTTGCAAGTGGAGCTCAAGTGGCTTAAGTGGTAGAATGCGAGCTTTAAGCACAAAAGCTCAGGGAGAGAACCCAAGCCCAGTGTTCAAGCCCCAGGACTAGCAAAAAAAAAAAAAAGTTAAATAGAATAAAGATCCTAGTATATAGCTGAAATAACAAGGATCAAAGCAAAGCACATATGTTCACATCATATTTTGCAATTCTCCCAACTAAATATGATCATTTTTAGATCCATGTCTTGAACATACCCTCTGCTTGAAAAACCCTTCACGTCTCCTGACATTCTGGGCCTCCCTTGAGATTCTTCACATACACTCAGAAATCACTGCATGTCCTCTATGTTTGTGTTAAGTTTTCTTCTTCTGACCTAGGGAATCAGCATCATGCATTTCTATTAGAGCAGAACTAGACACTCAAAATATTACCCAAACATAAGGTTAGACCAAAAAAAAAGACAGTCTAGACCTCATTTACCAACCCTAGACATAGGGACAGACTTGAAAATATAACCTTAAGGCAAGGACTGAAACCCTGTTTGCTAGAAAAAAAATAAACCTACAAAAAAGTGGTGTCACAGTCTTAAAATCTGATCTGAGGCACCTACTTTCAAATAATGCCCTAGGCTGGACAGATAGTAGACAAAAGTAAGAACACAAACTATTTCTAAACTCTTCAAGTTACTAACACCAGAAAAAATGATTTAAGTGAAAAGAAAATAAACCTGGTTGGAAAAGCCTAAGAACTCAGTAAATACAAGTTAAAGGGTGCACCAAAATGTAAGTTTCAATGCAAGCAGTGAAGGGCATGATGCTGTCATTATTCATATGTGGAGGGGAAGAAGTGGGAAAAAAGTACTCTACATCGCCATAAAGGAACAACTTTCATTAAGGAAGACCTTGGTAAGGAAAAAATGCTCAATCTTCAAGGCACATGAAAATTTAGCACTGCTGAAAATTTCCCTTAAAAACCAACAAAATAGAACACATTAGGAGGCTTACTGTAGAAGAAAGAAATCAGGATATAAGAAACAATACCTTTACAGAATTTTCATACACATAAGCTAGTTTGAACACAAAAAAAATGATGGAGAACTGTTTAATATAAACGACAAGGTCACAAAGTGTAAACCAGGTTGAAAATCTGCCCCTGAATCTTGGTGCTCCTAAACATTATCAAAATACCATATGTTTAAATAATATTTCACAGAACATGAAATAGCATACATACATGTTAAAAAATATTAAACTAGATCTGATTGTATTTGTTTAAACAATAAAATAAAGCTAAATTTAATATTAAATGCAACATTTCAATAAAATATTAAATATCTAGTGGATTAAAGGTGTCTGGGAATGGGAAGAGGCAATTAACAGAGTTTCAGGTTTAAATATGGAGGAAAGCTAAAATTGCTAAAAAGAAATATTTTAATTCAGTTATAAATAGAAATGACATTCCTATATAAGGTTAACAGAATAAAGGATAAAAGGAGTCTTTAGAAAATTAATTTCTATAAAAACAATGAAAAGAGTACCACAGATGACAATCAATCAAGGAAGCAGTTAAAAAAAATTTAATGAGTTGAGGGGAGAATATTTTACCTTGCAGATATTATGGTCTCTAGGTTAATTATTAGGATTCTATTGAACTAAAACTCGACTTTCTATAACATTTCATGTCTCACTCTGCTTAAAACCTCCCATGGAAAAAAAAAAAAACAAAAAAACCTCGCATGGTTTCTCAAGAGACAAGTTAAAAAGATAAAAAGCCAGCAATGGACTACTAAGCCTTTTAAGATCTTGTCTCTAAAAAAAAAAAAAAAAAAAAGATCTTGTCTCTATCTACTTCTGCTTCATGATCCACTTCCCTACTTTCCAGCCATTTTGAATTTCTTCCAGTTCTTTGAAAGACCTTGTTTTTTCCAAAGTCTCTAGGTCTCTTACCTTGCTTCAGGGTATTTGCACCTTCTGTCAGGAAATTTTAGTTCCTCAACTCAATCAAATACTTCCTATCCTTCAAGTCTTACTTTTTTGGTGTTGGGGGGGGGGGTTCTTTGGTTAGTTGGTTGGTTTTTTTGCCAGCCCTGGGGATCAAAGTTAAGGCCTGGGCCCTGTCCCTGAACTTCTTTGTCCAAGGCTAGCATTCTACCATTTGAACCACAGTCAGACCCACCTTTGGCTTTTAGGTGGTGAATTGGAGATAAAAGTCTCAAGTACTAGTGGGATGCCAGTGGCTCATGCCTGTCATCCTAGCTATGCAGGAGGCTGGGATCTGAGGATCACGGTTCATAGACAGCCTGGGCAGGAAAGTCTGTGAGACTCTTATCTCCAGTAAACCACCAGAAAACCAGAAGTGGTGCTGTGGCTGAAATGGTAGAGTGTTCACCTTGAGCTGAAGAGCAGAGGGACAGCGCCCAGGCCCAGAGTTCAAGCCCCACGACCAACCGAAAAAAAAAAGTCTCATATTTTCCTGCCTGGACTGGTTTCAAACTGTGAGACTTAGAGGAGACATATACAGAAGTGACCTTTGTGAAGTGACAGGCATGGAGTTGAATTAATGACCTGGTAATTGTGTCAAAAAGGAGTTTATTTTGAGTTTCTTTGAACTTGGATCCTCAGATTTCAGCTTCCCGAGTAGCTAGGCTACTGGCATCTGGCTTCAAGTCCTACTTCCTCAGCGTAGCCATTCCTGTCAATTTCACAAGGATAGATTCTCCAGTCTAACCTTCTTATTTCTTCTCATAAGGCTTTGTATTCCCTCTCTGCCTCCATGTCAAAACTAAAAATTCTTTAAGGGCAGGGCTGACTTCCATTTCACTTGCAACTTAATGCAGACTCTAGTGAAGTTTGGCACACAGTAAGTACCTATGAAATACTTGCTAAATGAACACAGGCAGATCCTCATGATATAAGACAAGTTATTTTAGAAAGAAATAACTGATAAAGAAATATAAATTTGAGCCAGGCGCCGGTGGCTCACGCCTGTAATCCTAGCTACTCAGGAGGCTGAGATCTGAGGATCGTGGTTCAAAGCCAGCCTGGGCAAGAAAGTCCATGAAACTCTTAACTCCAATAAACTACCAGAAAACCGGAAGTGGCGCTGTAGCTCAAGTGGTAGAGTGCTTGCCTTGAGCTGAAGAGCTGAGGGACAGCGCACTCAGGTCCAAAGGTCAAGTCCTATGACCCACAAAAAAGAAAGAAAGAAATAGAAATTTGCACAAATGTAGCTTTTATCTTACCTCCAACCAATTTCAATAAGTGAAATTAAGTTCAACCTTTTTCTTTTTGTGTGTACTGAATTTATTGGTGGTAATAATAATAATTAGTTACTCACAGTTGACGTTAACATGTCCCACAAGCAGCTGACAAACCAGGATGACATACCTGGGTGAGTGGATAAATTCTAAAATATATCATATCTGCACCTGCTCTGAAAGGCTCTCTGTTCACTAGGAAACTAAATTCACAACTGGCCAATGTGAGAGTTAATTGGTCAAGTCCAAGTCAGTAACTTATTTTTCAACTATTGCCATTTTTTAATCTGCCATATCTTCTTCATCTATGTTTGTATGTTTAATCTGATCATTAAAATACAATCTCATACTATCAATAACTTAAGCTTAGGATTAATACAAAATCTAAAATTAAGTTCTAAACTCCAACTTAACTAAATTAATGTAACACAAGCTTTAAAAAATCATAATGTATTCCTTCATATGTTTTAACTTCCAGAAACCAAAGTTGTCCTTAATATCAAAATCATTATCTCCATCTAGATCAAAGTTATATTGAACCAGGCACCAGTGGCTTATGTCTGTAACCCTAGCTACTGAGATCTGAGGATCAGAGTTCAAGCCAGCCTAGGAAGACAAATCCAAGACTCTCATCTTCAATAAATTAGTAAAAAAGAAGCTGAAATGGAGGTGTAGCTCAAATGGTAGAGTGCTAGACTCCAGTAGAAAAAGCTAAGTGACCTCAACCAGTCTCTGAGTTAAAGCCCTAATACTAGAACACTCAAACACTCAAACACACACACACACACACACACACACACACACACACACACTTACACTCTGGGCTGAGAGGCATGTCTCAAGTGGTAAAGTTCTTGCCTAGCAAACTCAAGGTCTGGAGTCCAAACCCCAGTACTGCCAGAAAATTACACTGTAAAATGCACTTCCCATCTTACTATTCCACATTAGGTCACAAAGAATCACACAGCTATAACTGTCAAACAAAAAGCAAGCCTATTCTGAAATCATTTTGTTCGTTATCAAAAATACAGACAAACCTACCACACACAACCTATCACCTGTCTGGCACTTGTAAGAGCAACTTTCATAAGAGTATGAAAATTAGATACAGGGGCTGGGAAGGTGGCTAAGTGGTAGAATGCATGCCTTGCATGCCTGAGGCCCTGGGTTCAATTCCTCAGCACCACATAAGCAAAAAGAAAAAAGCCAGAAGTGGTGCTGTGGCTCAAGTGGTAGAGCGCTAGCCTTGAGCTGAAGAGCTGAGGGACAGCGCCCAGGCCCAGAGTTCAGGCCCCACGACCGGAACCCCCCCCCCCAAAAAAAGAAAATTAGATACAATTTCAAAGCCCATTCCTCTATTTTACAGACCTCTCCAAAAATAACATCCCTAAGCTATCCTATGAAGCAGTGGCTATCTATACAAACCAACACACTGAGAAAGACAAACATGTCATAATAGGGCAGAGAATAGCTAGCCTGTGTGTATACAACAATGCCTATCCACATAAGCAATACACTGAGCAAAGACAAACAACTTGAAAGATGGCAGAGATTAGCCTGTTTGTGTAGAACAAGTTTATCATATTCAATGCTCCCTGCATGCCCTAAAAGATAATAAGAAAATGACACAAGCAGGAAAGCTATTCCTAAACTCTCTCTAAATCTTACAACAATCTAATCTGAAGCAATGCACAAAGTGGAGGTTGCATTTAAATATAGGAATGAAGGTTACTATACAGCATGCACCAGTAGACACGATTTATCAAGGAAAATTAGACCTCAAATAATAAAATGCACAATGCCATTGGCTTAAAATCAAGAAAACCAATGATCCTGCCCATGATCTTAAATTTGAAAGTATATTTTTGTTGCATAATAATTACATTAGTTTTACCTTGATTCTTTCTTTCCTTTGCATCTCCAATACATCACCAGAAACCTCATTATTTTATTTGCTTGAAAAGCAAAATAAAACTGAGCCAGACATGGTAGTGTATACCTGTAACAGGAGGTACTGGTAAGGCAGAGATCAATAGAATGGAGGTTCAAGGCCTGCCTGTGTAAAAATTAAGTGAAATTCTATCTCAACAAATGAGATGTCTCTGATAGCACATACCTGTAATCCTACCTACATAGATAGGAGGATCTGCAAGTCAACACTGGTCCAAGGTAAAATTTGAGACACTATTTGAAAAATAATTAAAGCAAAAAATAGCCAGGGGCATGAATCAAGTGGCAGAGCACCTGTCTAGCTACATGTATAAGGCCCTGAATTCAGGCCCCATTGCTTACAAAAAAATTAAAAATAGAAATACAAGGCAATTGATATCATTTGTAGTATGGTCCTTCATAGTCTGCTATGTGTTATACTTTGGCCAAACCTGAAAAGGTCTATACAAGAACACATTTTAAAGATATCTTTTAAAATTTACATTTTGTTTAGCAGTATCAGATTATTAAAGGAGCTAAGCAAAGCAAATAAATATAGTTACAAAACAATGTTAGCAGGAACAGGGTTTGGGGAGGGGTAACATAATTTAAAATTGTAGTAGAAATTATAGAACCATAAAATTTACAGAAGTACATGTTAAAAGGGTGAATTTTATGATATGTAAGTTACACCGCAATGTATGCTTTGTAGGAATTTTTAAACTCTATGGATAGACCCAAATCTTCACAGAATCTCCATCTGGCTTTGGCAAAGAAAATTTCTGGCCCTAAGACTCTACAATATTCTTGCAAGAAGCTTTAAATAGAACTTTCAAGCAGAAAATTTTTCATCAGTGTCCAACTTCCATGTACTAAGAAGTAAGAATACCACATCTCTGTAGACTTACCTTCATATTTTACTGAAATCATAATTACAAAAATCTATGCCTACCTACAAATTGCAATAGCTACCATTTTACTTAAGAGTACATCTAAACTATAAAATTCAATTTAAGGAGTATCTTCATAGTCTTTATTTGTGTAGCAAAGTTAGTCACAGTCCAAAGTTACAATGAAACGTAGAAACAGAAAATACTAAGTGGTTAATTAAAAACAGTTACCTCATTTTGGACATAAATGATTATGTCCCAACCTTCATTTATGCAGAAATGAAACTAATGACCCTGGGTTAGGAGTTTGCACTTCCATAGTCCAGCCTCTCCCCAATGTCACAAAAGGTTAGGCAACCTTGCCAATGTAGACCTTTAGATTCAGGAAGCATATTTATACCTGTAGTACCTCCTCAGCAACGATATATAGCAAGAACTCAAAACATGCGTAGAGAATCAGAGTCCTAAAGAAAAAGCAGAAAGCATAATTTTGAAGAGTATGACTTCAAGTCAGACCGGTTTGGATAGCAATTTTGCCTCCTAAGGCTGACTAGCTGACTAATCTGTACAAATTATTTCTCTGGGCTCATTTGCCATGTATATTCAAAATAAGAAAAAACATCTACTTCACTGATTCTGGGAGAACAAAGAAATTCGTGTATTCATCTAAAGAAATAATTTTCCACAATAGCTGTTATTTAGTATGGTTCAATAAATGTAATATTGTAAGAATTATAGAGAAGATTCTCCAGGAGACCACACCCAAAACTTGACCCTGTTGAGAACTGTCTCAATGTTTCTAAGTAAAAGTTTAATTCAAAGTGCTCACAATCAATTTCAAAGACCTGAATGAGCTAGGTATTTTTAACTTAATAATTTTCTGTTAATTCCCAAATCTAAAATATTTAAATGTTCTCTCTCTCTTTAGATAGAAGGTCTTTACCCTCAGTTTTCAACACCCACTGACAGAAGAATTAACCCTAAACTTATACCTCCATATGAAAAAAATGTACAAACTAGAATTTAAAAATTAGGCCAGATCTGTAATTCTGTAATTCAGTCAATAATTCGTTGTTCTCTTTAAAGGACACATTATAAACACTATCAAAAACTTAAATACAAATATGAAAATTGTGAATCATCAAAAGATTTTAATGTTGAGTTTAAGACTGAAAGCAAAGTTGAAAAGCCTTCAAGCAAAAAGCTTAAAGGTAATCTCTAGAACCGACCCCCCCCCACCCAACACACACACACTTTTCCCTGCCCTGCCACTCCTATGCTAGAGATCAATTAGAAGGCCCTGGCCTTCATCACTGAACTTCATCCTGAAACCTAAATGTATTTTAATTGCATTAAGCTGAAATATATGATCCAATTGATAGCATCATCATCTTTATCATCTGATAAAGAACTTTTGAGATTCTATCTTCTCCTTTATCATGGAATTTGATGTGGCCAAAAATAAAACTCAAAAGCGTAAAATTATAATTCTGAGTTAACAATTTGATACTTCAAATTTTGCTACTTTGTACTTATGTTAAAGATTATATAAAGGATTTACCTCACATTTTAGATCTATGCATGTGGATAGATTCATTTGTTCTTAAATGCCTTGTTACTACTGGCATCAATTTATTACATGAAAAAGTCACATCCTCATGTAACTGATGAAAACAAAGTACTAAATTAGCACACTTCCTAAGATCTGTAAGAAATAAAGATAACCACCAAAACTGTCAAAGGAGGAGAAAGTGAAATTCTAACAGGCATACTAAAGAAAACATTTCTCTGATCTCTTCTTCATGAATTTTCCACTGTTCAATTTCTCAGCTATTACTGAATTTTGTTACTAAGTAAACTGAAACATAAATCTTAATGAAAGGTTAACTAACTTTCTCCAAAAGAAGCCAGCGACTGTCATTTCCCACAATGCAACTATTGTTGAGAGTCTCTTGTAGATTCTTGGCCACAGTCTTGAAGCAAGGCAGTGGGAGAAAAGCACACTTAGAGGAATTTCTCCATCTCTCTATTTCAATTTGTAATGTAAGAATACTGCACCTTCAAAATGTAAAATCTGGTTCTTGTTAAATGAATCTGTCTTTATCCCCATGCAACAAATTTGGAACAGAATCCAACTTACTTGCAGTTAGCCAACCTTCCATTACTTATCTATGGTGAGATGGCCCTCCAAATTCTTTCAGTGGGAACCTTTCCTTTTAAAAAACCCGAGGGAACACAGTAAATGCAACTCTGATTTAAATAACTTCAAGAACGTTACAATGAAAACAATGGCAGATTCATTTAAGGACTAGCATAAATCAAAATCAAGAACTCAAGCTAAGGGGTTAAGATATTCCTTACAGCGTGAATAAATATTAAGGCTAGGCAGGAAAAAAAGTAATGCTCTTTGGAGAAAGAATGCTATTTCTAGGATTTTTGTCAATGTATTAAATTTTCGTCTTAAAAAAACAAGCTTACAAACTATGCTGACTAAACAAAATTAGGACATTAATATCTTTATATTTATACATACATATGTCAAAATAGCCTTAGCAATGATTGTTAGAAAGGCAAGACCATTGATAAGGGTCTGATACCCTGTCCAACCAGAGAACCCTCTAATTTGAAATGGCAGATTATTTAACATTTTTAAGTGGTGAACTTTGTTTAGTATGCCTCTTTTGGAAGTCTATTAATTAATACGCTCAAACGGAATTTTTTTTTCCTAATTAGGTTTCCTTGTACTTGTGAAATCTCAGCATCCACAATGCTGGCAGCTTCAATTCTACAGCCTCTCTCTTCTAGCTCCTTCCACTCCTCATACCCCTCCTCCATAAAAATAAGATTTCCTTCCCAAATGTTCTCTTCTATGCATTTGTCAACAGAAACACCCACGGTGGTGTCAAGCTGGTAATATTGGTGCAGGCTTCCTTACTCTGGTTCCAGTGTCAACGCCAAAAATGCTCAAACCTTAAAATAGTACATTTAATAACAAAACTAAAATGCTTGCTATCTACATAAATATCACATTCTCAAAAAAGAGGCACTCTTCTTAAATTTTTTTTATTATTAATAGACGTTAATTGGATTGCTGGATGTAAGATTATACTGCCCGCTTCAACAGGAAATACATAGGGACAAGCAATAATAGCCTCTTCGCAATTTTTGAAAATATCTCAAAACACCTAAAGGAATCAAAAGCAAGTTTACACCTAAATGTTTATTCATACGTAATTACAGATAGTGTTGGTAAAGATGTCCTTTTTGTAACCTTACAGCAAGAATGGAACAGGCTGGAAATATTCTAGCAGATGTTACCTAAAACCATAATCCTACATTCTATTCACTTATATCTCCTGTTTCAGTCAAATGCTCTCAAATTAATTTGTGCCATCTTTTACATTAGCTACATAATCATTACGCTCAAACAAATCTATTTCAGATGCACAGAAATTATTCTCTGCCAAGAATACTCTCTAAAATCAGCTTAAATTTCAGCCAATTAAAATAAATTGTGTTAAGAGAAGACTGGTCTGCAACTACTTAAATATCACAGCATCCGTCTTATCTCAGTAGAGATACTAAGGTCAGGCTTTTCTTATTCAAGCATCTGTGCTGGAACACTAAAGTGAAGGGAAAAACAAAACCCTCAAAGAAGATCTGCCTTTACACTGAAATATGTTCAGGTTATTTTTTACCCCAACGTGGGCACAAAACGTGTCAATGCTAGAAGGACCGGTTCGTTCTGGAAGACGATTCTAAAACCCAGAATTCGATTTCAGTGAGAGTCCAAAGGTTTAGAAGGTCCGCGAAAGGGCCAGTTTTTGCTTGCCCCCCGACCAAGCCAGTGGTGAACTTCATAGCAAAGCCTGAAACTTGTTGGGGAGGAAGGGAGGTGGTTTAAGTCGCCGGGCCGGAAGGCAGAGTCTCTCGCCCACCCTCCCGGGCACCCAAGGTCAGAAGGGCCCGGGGTCGGGGGTCGTAACTCACAGCCCCCAATGAGTCCCAGGTTCTGCTGGATCTTAGGCTGGGGACTCTGACGCTCAGCAAACCCTCCGCCCCTCGGCGCCGACGGAAAAGGGCTTCCCTCGCCTCAAGTCCCCTGGAGCTCGCGCCGCGGGGGCGGCGGGGCGGGGACGCCGCAGACCCGTCGCGGAGGGGAGCCCCGCGGGGCGGCCTCGACCCGCGGCTGCTCTTTCACACCCTCTCGCCTCCCTGCACCTCAAAAATATCACCTCAGACCTCGGAAAGCCCTTGCAAAGGTGCAATGGCTTGCCAAGGAAGGGCTACTCCAGGTTGGGACGCCCTCGCCGCGTCGCCCGGTTCTGAGGGACCGGAGGTGCCGCTGCTTCTCTCGCCCACCCAAGGGGACCGAGTGGGTTCGTCCCTTCGCTTAGAAGAAACTGGAGGATATATAAACGATGTAAGAATAAGAAGGCCTGGGGGGGGCGGGCTTGACTACTCACCCCGCGAGATCCCCACCTCCAGCGTGGGACCCCACAGCTCCGAAGGCCGCCGTCACCGCTTTACCTTCCCCAGCAGCAGCGACAACTAATCGACTCCTCCAGCCCCGCCCTCTCGCAGAAACGAACGCGCAGCCTAATATGCTAACTTCCCCGCCCCGGCCTGCCCATTCGGACCAGTAAAGAAGCTTCTTCGGACCCTTCAGGTACCGCCTCAGACCCGCCCACTTTGAGTAGCAGCCAATGAAAGCAGAGCGCTCGGCCTCGGCCTCGGGCTCGAGCGCCCCTCCCGCGCCGCTCGTTCTCGAGTCGTCGAAGTATTGCTACGTTGGTTTCTGGTACAAGCTCGCCTACTCGCGCACGCGCGCGCCGCGCCTCCTAGCGCACCAGGTTTGGTTGCCTTTCCAGGCCCTAGCAACCTGGGCTGAGAGGCTGAGAGGGGCGGGGCCCGAGCTGCGAGCTGAAGCGGGGGAAGGGGGGCGGTGAAGGGAGAAGATCGTGACTGAGAAAGGGGTGGTTGCGGGGGTTGGGGAGCCGAGGAGGCCCGGGAATCCGCTTGTCACTGCGGAAAAAAGGGGGGAATCCTGCCTGCAGCGCAGCTATCCAGACCTCCCTCCAGAGGGACCCATGCAACGGGAGGGGGAGCACATTCAGGGCGGGAGCCTAAGAACTGCTTGGAAATAAAGGATGGAGGATGGCTTATCTCTGTCATTGGTAAAAATGATCATCGAAGTCCATTGTTGCTGCTGTCTTAACTGTTGTAGCCATGCGTGCACACACAAATGCGTGCGCGCGCGGACACACACACACACCCTCCAGAGAGAGACAGACAGACAGAAAAAGACAGAGAGAGAGAGAGAGAGAGAGAGAGAACCAGCAGCCTGCAATCCCCGGGTGACTTAAGAGCAAAGAATTAGCAGCCTGAGGATTCCTTCCATAGAAGCTGGATGCATGTGAAGGGCTGCTATGCAGCAGCCCCCATAACTCTACTTCGGTCTGATGCTGTCATACAAGATTCCCTAAGTGGTGAGAAAGCAATGAAGTCATCGCCTGGCCAGTAGAAATGCAAAGATTTTAATAACCACTTTGAATCAGGTTTCCAATGGGCAGGAAGAGGTGATGAAATAGGAGATAAATTTCCAATGCCACTTCTTGAAAATTAAGACACATAATGATTTTTGAAAGACAGTGCAAACAAATCTACATAAAACTGTATAATGATATTCATTCTAAAAAAAAAAACAGAGACAAAAACCAGGCTATGTTTTCTGGTTTTTAATACAACCACAAAAGCTAGGTAGTGTATAAGATCCTTCCAGCCACCAACTTAGAAATAAATATGCAATATTGTAAAAGGAAATAGATATCTTGGATAAAAATCCATTTAATCTATTCTTGTCTTGAATCTGGTAACAATGCAGAGCAATATGCTAGGCTTGGCCATTCTGTGCCAAGCCAGTAAGGTTTTCTATTCATAGCATGGTGAATATGTGATGAGGAAACGACAAGAACCTGCTTTCTCTTAAGCTTTTTTTCTGGAAGCACATTAGAAAATTTTACAGGTAGGAGCAATGAATTAGCAGTGAGGGATAATGGAGTCAGTATTAACAGCAAGTGGCTTTATAGGGGCTCCTGCTCCCTCCAGAAGCAAAGTAACAGGGCTGTGACCTGAAGCTCCACTCATGTGGAGACAAAATCCCTGGGAAAATCATTTCATTTTCACCCGTCGCTATCTTTGTATTAGAAAAATTTTAGGAGCATTGCCTTTGAAGCAAATGAAAGGCACTACAGCAGTGCAGATTCAGAACAAGATAAGGAAAAACCAATAACTGGCTATCTATTGATATGTAAATGCATTGTGGTTTCAAGATGGAATATCAAATGGTCTTCCAACGTGCCACCCCATATGTACAAATATGATCTTCCTCTTAGGGATATTTTATTTTATTTCCTTTGAGTATTGGTGAAGAGATTGCTGAAGCCACATCCAGTTTAATTAATTCCCCTTCTGAACAAACACTAGCCATTTTAGAAGGTTATTAACGATTTTTAAAATATCATGCTGTGACACTAAATGTCTTCTAGGTGCTAAGACCTCTACTTACACTTAAAGGCTGCCAGATGAAATACAGACCAAATCAATAAATTTCAATTTCAAAAAGCAATGAGTTATTTTAATATAGCTATCTATTTTTTATTCCAAATACATGAAAGACAAAGCTAGAAGACTGAGTAAACTTTTTAATCATTGTCAAAATAAAGACAGTTGTGAAATGCTATCTTGGGTTTAGACCTCCCAATACAATCAGGATTGTAAGAGAAAAGCTTTAAGACCAAACAAAAGAATAAATTTGTAGTGTTTGTAGAAAGAGATGAGCATACTTACACTAAAAAAAAACCCCTGATTCGCTGTTTATCTGAAATTCACATTTAATTGTGCAGCCTCTATTTTTATTTGCAAAATCTGACAGCTTGCTAATGTGACACACATTATCTTTAATCCTCAAAATTTTTTTGCAAGATTCTCACCATTTTCCAGATGAAGAACCAACTTCAGAGCCTCCTCAGTATCTAGCTGTTTCCTCTCCTTTTAATAATCCCCCACTGTGTTCAGATATCCACATATCCAGGAGCTGAGTCCCAATTAATCTCAGTTAATCAATGTATAGCTTGTTTAGACTAAAGGGGGAAAATCTCATGGTTTGAGAAATTTTCTTTCCTGTCTGTCCTGCTAGATGAAGAAGGAAGCAAGTATCCTGGTTGCCAATGGCAGACATTTTGTCACTAATAAGAAACCAGCTTTAGGTCAAAGCCTACACACTAAGTAAGGCAAAGTTGAAAAATAGAAAGAAAAAAGTGGGTTGTTGATGACACCATTGAGCTGCCTAATTAAACATCTGCCCTTTCCTTATGTTTAAGACAGCTTGTGTCAGAATTTCTAGTAGATGCAACAGAAGTATCTTGCTACAGATGTCAGAACCCTTGAGTGCTATTCATTATGGCTGTCTATAATAAATACGCAAGCAGTAATCAAGATGGAAAACATTTTTATCTAGGATATTTGGAACAAGTCTAGAAGACTAAATTAGCCTTTTATTCATTGATAGTCAAAAAAGTATTTATGAAATGCCCATCTGGACCTAACCTCATAACGCACACAGAGTAAAGGAAAAAAGTTCCAAAATCAAATTAAGCCTGGTGTCTTTGGCTCACAGCTATCATCCTAGCTGGTCAGGAGGCTGAGATTTGGAGGACAATGGTTCAAAGCCAACCCTGGGCACAAAAGTCTGTGAGACTCTACAAAATAACTAGCAAAAAAGCAGGCCTGCAGGTGTGGCTCAAGTGCTCGCTCCAGTTATATCTTTGGAGACATTGCTTTTAATTTCTTTGTGTCTCAGTTTCTTCCTTTATAAAATGGGGAAAAAGAAGATAATAATAGTGCTTACCTTATCATTTGGGTGAAAAATTTTGTGAAATACAGAGAAAAGTACCTGGCCCATAGTAGAGATTTTATAAAGATTATTATTATTATTTAACAGGCTTAACAGGCTCTATTCCATTTCATTAAACTTGAAGCAATTAGTAAGCATCTTAATATCCCTCCCTTAATTAGTTTTGGGGATCCGGTCGTGGGGTCTGAACTCAGCCTGGGCGCTGCCCCTCAGCTCTAGGCTAGCGCTCTACCACTTGAGCTACAGCACCACTTCCAGCTTTTTTTTTCTTTTTGCTTATGTGGTGCTGAGGAATCGAACCCAGGGCCTCAGGCATGCAAGGCAAGCGCTCTACCACTGAGCCACCTTCCCAGCCCCCTTAATTAGTTTTGATCATTTGAAATGATCCTTAGTGATGCCTTGCCCTTGAATATCTGTAGGTAGACTAAGATGAAATATACAATATGTTACCTTATGCCAATATTTTCATTAAAAACAGAAAACCATTTAAACCTGCACTTAATTTGCATAGGAAACAAATGAATTCATAGTATAAGTACTAAAAAGTAATAAAAATGGCTGTGCCTTTTATTTTCAGGTTTTAATATCAAACCTGATTCAATGCAATTTTACAGGCTTTTTATAAGGCATCTTGGAAAGTTCTATGAAAAAACATATAATGGAAAACATTGATCTTGCTGCTTCTTAAATCTATGAAACAATTCTTGCTTTTGTGCAGTTTTGCAATATAGAAATTAATCATTAGCATAACATTGGTCTTCTGTGTGTACTCCTAGTATATAAATATAGTATAGATAATATTTAAATATCTACACAATAGAAATGAAAGGGAAGCGTTGATCGACAACAATAGCTATTGTCTTGGGACTGTATTATAGCTCAGTGATAGAACACATGGTTTCCATATGGGAAGCCCTGAGTTCAAAACCTAGTCCCATACAAAAAAAGTTACTGTTATTGGAAAATTAGGAATTCTTTTTACTTTTCTTATTAGCTTCAATTGGTTGCATAAGGAGGTTTCATTTTGACATTGCTATTCATGAATATAATGTACTTTGGTAAGACTCACCTCCTCCATCAATCTCTTTCATGCCTCTTCTGCCTTCCCAAACCAATCTCAATCAGCTTTATTGTTCTACTTTCATATATGAACATAAAGTATTTTGACCAAATTTATCCTACTATGCACTCTCCATATGTCCTACAAATGAGTATCTATACCCCACATAAGACTTGTTTTACATTCCTGTCATTCAAAGGAGTTTCTTCATAGTATTTCTTTTTTATTTATTCATTTTTTTTGCCACTCCTAGGGTCTGAACTCAGGGCCTGGGCACTGTCCCTGAGCTTCTTTTGCTCAAGGCTAGTGCTCTACCACTGGAGCCACAGCACCACTTCTGGGTTTTTCTGTTTATGAGGTACTAAGTTATCAAACCCAGCGCTTGATGCATGCTAGGCAAGCACTCTACCACTAAGCCACCCTCCCAGCCCTCTCCATGGTATTTCATACTAACAGATCTCACTGATTTAGTTTTGTCCCCTTTGTTGATGGATATACAATATTATCAGCTTTGCATTAAAATTAAAATTGTTTCTCTCATTAAAAAATTTGTTTTCTCAATGCCTAGCTTGGAGCATGACAATCACTAAGCATTTGTTGAATGAATGAATGAATGAATGAATTCATCAGTAAGTTCCCACATCATTTCTTGTTGTGTTGACATAATAGAGGGACATTATGGATCCAGACAATGATCTTAAAAAGGAAAAAAGAAGACAAATACAAAGTGGCCATTGAAATTGACACCATCCAATTTGGAGGAAAAAGTTGGGGACAAAAAAGCACAGCACTGGGCTGGGAAGGTGGCTCAGTGGTAGAGCTCTTGCTTTGCATGCTCAAGGCCCTTGGTTCGATTCCTCAGCACCACATAAGCAAAAAGAAAAAAGCCGGAAGTGGCACTGTGGCTCAAGTGGTAGAGCGCT